>NC_134146.1:2740625-3081250 GCF_033958435.1 Carettochelys insculpta | reverse complement strand
TGTGTGTGAGTCATGGGTGTAAGCAAAGTATTTGCGGGGTGGAGAATTAACCCTGTCAATGCCTCCTTGGAGCTGAGGGGTTATGGGGCTGATAGGGGAGTAGCTAGAAGCTGCAGGATCAGATGAGGGAGGAACTGCCCCCTAACACCCTGCCTGAGCACCTCAATTTTCCTGCATCCACAGCTCTGACGCTGCACCCCTCAATACTCCAGTGTTCTGGGTGCTTACTGGGAGGGGTGGGGTAAGGAAGAGGAGCAGTGGAGGTGGAGGTTTGAGGTTGCGGTGAGGGGAGGGAGTTATGAGGCAAGTGATATATGGGGAGTCCTGCGGGGGGGTGGGGTGGGGTAGCGTGGGAGGGAGGGATTCTGAGAGCTCCTGCAAGGGCTGGCGGTGGAATATGGGGAGAGTGCAAGAGGGCTAAAGAATAGAGATTAAGGCACCTCTCAGACCCAGGTTGTCTCCTGCCAGCTGTGTGCTCCAGGAAAGTCATCTGGGCGGTGGCACACGGAAGGGAACTTGCCCCTGTGAAGTTGTCAGAACCCTTCTGCCCCATGTATGCCAGGAGCTGCTTCCCTGTCCTTGTCCCCTCCTGTGAGCTGGGTTTGGGGGAAGGGGCTGTTGCCCTTTTTGGAGGGTCTGATGCCTCCTCCCTGCCCCCGAGGTGAGCTAGTATCCAGGGAGGATCTGCCTTTCTAGGTGGGGAGCTGAGAACTGACAGACTTCATGCATCCACTCTGGGAACGCCCAGGGAGCTGGATGGAGCAGGTCACATACCTCAGCACTGTTGTTTCTGCCTGAAGTGGGATCTTCTCATTCAGCTGTGAAGCAATACGTTAGGCTAAACTGGCCACACATTCTTCCAAGCTTCCTGCGCTGCAGAGCATGGGGTGCCAAAACCCACAGGCTTGCACGGACTTTCTCCCGACGTGCTTTGCCTCCGGTGACTAGAAAGCAGGGTCCAGACCCTCCCTGGGGTGATTTGAGCCAGGGGTTCCAGAGATGCAGGTTCCGCAGGGTCGGAGTGGCAGGGGAGGAAAAGCTGTTTTTCAAAAAGCTTTGAGGTGGGATTTTGCATGCCGAGCTCTGCGCGTGAAGAACTTCGTGCGCACGAGGTACATGGGGCCTAGAACTATCCCCACTGAACTCACAGATTTACTCATCTAGGCGATGCGTTTGCACGATCAGCACTTTCATTGGCAGTCAAGTTTTCTCAGTGCCTCTTGGCAAGCATTTAGCTCACCTCCCGGGGGTTTAAGACGATGCTCACGGTTATTTTACCCTTGCTAACTTCTAGTGTTTCTCAAATTTGCACAGACTTTTGGAGACAGCAGCATAAAAGCTCACAAAGCAACATTGCCTAAAGAGTCTTAGCTCAGAAAATATGAGCTCTCTTTCTCTCCCGCATCAACCAGTCATATGCAGCTCACACAGGGCCCTTTGAATCCCATAAGATGCATCTTTCAGCACCTACATTTCTTTACAGACCTGGCCCTTAATCTCTCACTGTTTCCTTTTCCCACATAGATTGTAAGCTCTGCAGGACAAGGATCCTGCATGTGATCCTGTGTGGGCCTGTAGATACCCTTTTGGCTCAGAATGGGTTGATTAGTCCACCTGGAGGAACCTGGAGGCTGGGCTAGCCCCAGTCATGGATGAGACTCAGCTGGGTGGCTGCTCTGCAGGCAGAAAGTCTGGAGCAGGAGGAGGCTGCAGAGAAGACAGGCTGTGTTAATATTTCCTTTCTTGGTAGTGGAGAATGAAGCTTCCTGTGGGGTGAGGAGAGAACCTGAGTGGGGAGGGATCAGACCTGCCAGAGACTGGATCTATTGAAGCAGACTGCAGCAATTGAGCCTGATGCAGGGCCTGCAGCCAGGCCTAGGCTGGAGAGGAGCCCTGGTGAAGCAGCTGGGGAGAGGCTTGAAGAAGGATGCCTAGGAGGCTAGGAAGGCAGTAGCAAGGGCTGACTGTGGATGCTTATTTTAGGATCCCTGCCCTGGAGTGTGGTGCAGTAGGAGGCTCCCCTAAATTGGGAAGGCTGAAGGACACCCCTGAGAAGGGGCTAAGAACAGCTGAAAGCCCTGAGAGAAGGAGCGTAAGGCTTGAAGGGCCATAGACTGGTGCAAGCACTGGGGATTGTGGACATTTGTTGCCCCCCAAAGGGTGGGACTGAAGCGTACTGGGCCAGAGGACCTAGCTCTGACAAGCAGGGGACCCCCACGCAGCTGGAGCGACTCTCCCTGGAGGACGAGTGCCTGTGATGCCACATCCAGCTGGGAGGGAGCACGCCCGCGGTGAGTCCAACCTTCTACATAGCCTCTATTAATATGAGCCAGTCTGATCTTCAAAGACGGTCTGCAATAGCCTCTGCTCTTGCACGGTATACGTCAATAGAACGGGTTTATTTCGCTGCTCTCTATTGTTTCACTCGATATTTTAGCCAGGTGCCATCCCTGGAACCTGTAACGGCAGAGTAAGCTTCTTGAATAGATCCATTTTCTTTTGGGGGCGCAGTAAGTGGTGAGCTCTGACTCGGTAAGTGGCTCGAATGGGTGAAAGGGCTCTGCTATGTTTTCGGAGCATTTCAGGTGAAAGAGAAAGGTGCTCTCCTTTATTGGCACTCAGATACCTTTTCAAGCTTGTGTTTCTATCCACCATGCAGTAATGAGAAGGGACTGTACCTTCCAATTTTCCGTCCAGGAGAACTTTCAACAACTTTAACAATCACTGACTGTGCTCCCTGCCTGTGATCTGTGTCGGGTATTGATTCAAAGCTGTGCAGTTAAGCGCTAGCCTGGTCAAGAGTTTTTTATTTCAGTAATCAATTCCTCCTTTGTGAATCTCACCCACGTGGTGAGTATTTAAAAAGTTTACTGGAGCTTCATGCTATATTGATAAGGGTCAACTTGGGAAGCATCAGTGGATGGGGGTGGGGGGAAGAGAATGATTCTGAACTGCTCTCTATCGCTAATAGCAATGCACTGTACTAGTGGCATATCGGTGACGAATATCCTAGTCCGATGTTTGCTTGACTCACTCAACTTGCTTCTTGTGCTGCTCTCTGCTGTGCTCCCTCTTTGTTTGGGGTTATTCAATAAACCAATGGGGATGTGGATTTCAGTGCTTCCAAGCGCATCCGATGCACCGATTCCCTAATCGGGATTAGACTCGAAATTCCAACAAGAGACCCGTGTGGGCATTAGACCTCAGGAAATGGAACGAGGTTATGCATCTGAGCAGCGCCTTAAATGGCAGCAAGTGAGGTTTAGTGTGGACATTAGGAAAAACTTCTTCCTTGTCGGGGTAGTTAAACCCTGGAATAAATTGTCTGGGGTGGCTGTAGAATCCCCATCAGTGGAGACATTGAAGAACAGGCTGGATAACTATCTAACAGGGATGATCTAGATGGTGCTTGGTCCTGCCACGACGGCAGGGGACTGGACTTGATGAGCTTTGGAGGTCCTTCCATTTCCAGCGTTGGATGATTTGTAAGGTTGTACTTCCTTTGCCCGGTGTTATTGTATTGGTATCCATCCGGCAGGAACCTCACTTCCCTGGGGATTCCCAGTGAAGTTTTCTCCCCTGTCTTCTGGGACTCTGGTCGCTCAAGTTAATGTCTGCTGGAACAGCAAGACGCGAGAAGCGGGAGAGAGGTGGGCCTTTCACAGTCGACTTGGGACCTTGCTGTGGAAGGCCCACCTCTCTCTGTTCTTACTGTTCCATTCAGGGGAGGCAGGGAGGGGAGGGATAGCTCAGTGGTTTGAGAATTGGCCTACTAAACCCAGGGTTGTGAGTTTAAGCCTTGAGGAGGCTGGGGGATTTAGGGCAAATAAATGGGGGCAGGGGAAATCTACCAGGGGTGGTGCTTGGTCCTGCCAAGAGGGCAGGGGGCTGGACTCAATGACCTCCTAAGGTCCTTTCCAGCTTTATGATGGGTGTGTGTGTAACTTAAAAGAAAAAGGTGGGGAGCAGAAAAATCTGAGAAACGCTCCTACTGCCCAAAGCTGTATGTGCGCTGTTAACAAGCATGGAGCGTTGTTCTGTGGAGTTTCTGAACTACCCAGTAGGTACTTTGTGGTTTATAAATCACTTTGAGATTCCTTGAGGACATTACAGAGCAAAACCTCCATGTCCTCCGCCATCCATCCTTTTCAATGCACGTGAAAGGTCAATGAAGATTCAGAGTCGTGTGTGTGGATCATGGGAAAGGAAAACCTGCCAGGTTTGTGCACTGTTCCAAGCCATGTGCAAGTGCGTCAGCAAATGAAACTTTTGTCTGTATCTTTTCTGCTGGGTCTTTCCCATTCTTTGCTGTAATCTGAACCCGTTGCTATCTGTGTCAATACGGAACAAAAGAAAGAAAATGTGACTTTCTCTCTCTTTTAAATTCAAGGGTGTCCCCCCCCCCCTCCAGTGTGGTAAAAGCATATCAAATTATGATCTGGCAAGGTACTTTGGTGCTTCGATTTCTAAAGGGTACATCAGATCTGTATCTCTCCCTGTATGACATTGCATGGCTGCGCAGTAGCGCTCGAAGTCTCTTCTGTTGCACGTAAATTCATGGCATTGTGGGGTCTAAAGAGGAAGCTTATTGAAACCTAAATTGCAAGTGAACTATGTATGAACCAATTTCAATACTAATGAGCAGTTAGCCACAGAGCGACGTGTTAGCAATATTCTGCTGTTCATTGTGCAGGGCACTGCTCTGCCCCCACAGCGCAGGCTCCTGGGTTTCATTAACCTTCAACAGGAAGATGAACACGGCTGAGATGGAGAATCTGTCACCTTTCCTCACCAATGCTTGAGGCCTTGTCAGAAAAGACTAGAGTCAGACAGCAGCTGAATAACGATAATATCCCTGTTCTCAAGAGCACCGGTGACCCCTTTCCCCTGACATTAATTTCCTGCCAACCCTCCTCCTGCCATAGCTGTGTGTTCTCCCAAATTCCCCCTTGCTCCTCTTACAGAAGGAGCTCAGCTCCCCTCCCACTGCCCCGACCCGGCTGGCTGGTGCGAGAGCCTCTCCAGGTGGTGACAAACTTTGGAACCCCCTCTGCTTTTGCGAGAGCCCCTCCACAGTGGGACCGACAGACACTGCGGGCCCCAGGGTGAGGGGTGTGTTGTGGGGCAGGTTTGCACTCCTGGACGGGATGGGGCCTTGGGCAGTAGGGACACGTCCAAAGGCAGCCAGATGTTAACACCACCCAGACCACAGCACGCCCCGCCCCACCCACAGCTCTAAGAGCAGCGCTTTGGCAGCAGCCCAAAGGGATCTGGGGATGCAGAGTTCAATGTAACCGTGGTGGCTAGGAGCGTGGGAGCCTTTTCAATTGTCTCCTTTGCCCCTTGCTGTTGGTGGGCTTGGGCCCTCTTGTCTTCAGGAGAGTTGTTCCAGTCCCAGCCTGGTAAATCCCACTGTCAATACTGGATAAAGCCATAAGGTGGCAACATAGCTGCTCAGTCAAGTATTTGATCAGAAACTACTGGGTAGGGTGAGTGGATGTGGTCAGGTAATCTGTAAGGCAGGCAGAAGCCAAAAAGATGGAGGAACACCAGGGCCCTCTCATACGAGCACATTCAGCCCTGGCCTGCACGAGAAGGGTTGTTTCGAAATAACTGGGGGTTATTTTGAAACAACGTCATATGGATTTTGAGAGGACTAAGCACCTATTTCGGAGTAGTCATTTCAATCACTGCTTATTCTGGGGCTTCCATGTTATGAGGATGTGTTTATTCCGGAGTAGTCGGACTGTACGTGCTCCTGAGGTGTCTTCCAGCCCTGTGATTCTGTGAGCTAGTGTCGGTGGATAGGCTAACTTTCAAAAATGCAAGCCTGAAGGTAGGCATCTAAATCCATCTTGAAGGACCCCGCGTAAATGGCCTGGCTTTTCTAGCCATTAGTATTTCCCATGGCCTGCGTGACCCCCTCGCTCTTTTCATGGGTGATGGGGTGAGACAAAGATCCGAGGATTCATCATAGCGAAAGGGAGAGGAGGAACAGAGCCAGCAGTAGTAAAGGAGAGGAAGCCCGTGTTACCCCTGCCCTCGCTGCAGTTGTACTGGTGCATTCAGATAAGTAAGTACAGTGAATTATACTGGCAGTTTCTTTGGTGAAAAATTATGCTCCCAGGCCTGTACAAGGCCCTTCTGGAAAATCAGCCTTGAGGTATATTTGGACCAGAATAATACAGAACCGTGGATAAATACCAGGCAGATAAAAATATCCAAACACGTTTAGACCTTTGCTGCCAAACAGGAAAAGGAGTATCCTTCCACGTAGAGACAGTACCAGTGAGGTGCTTCAGGACTGGCTGTGGCTACGTAACTCAGTAGACGATGCTGAGGAGACGAGAGATCAGCAAAACATTTTCGGGCTGGCAAACCCAACAGGAATATACCCTGGCTGAAGCAGACTCGCAGCTAACATTATTAACGTTAGCATCCCAAGCAAAGTCATGTTTTCATTTGGCTTCCTCAGAACGTTATCTGACTGAGTAGAATCCTGCTTTGAATTTAACAACCACTTCTGGCCGTCACCTGCCCACGAACAGGTACTCAAAATCAGTAGGCCCTGTTTCTTCTCCACGTTCTGAGCAACACGAGAGAGAGAGAGAGAGACCTGAAAAGCAGCTTGATTTTTGCTTGGCATTTTAATGTTAATGATGAGCTTCCTGGCAGTTCAATCGCTGACTATACCTCTCTTGCCTCTCTGGGCTGTCAGATCTATGGTGTGTCAACCAACCATGTGTAGCCGTAAGTGCTGCCAGCTTTTGGATACAAAATACATTGACCCTGCGTGGCTGACTGCAGGAATGCTTAAGATGTAATATCTTCCCAAATGAGTGAGAGGGACACCTTAAAATAAATGTGGTCCATATTCTCCAGAAATAAAGGCAAAAATTGACAACATATAAACCTGGTGTGACAGCCTCTAGAAAAACAGGATGTGGCCTCTGTAGATCAAGGTGTTTTGTATCATCTGTCTAAACTCAACTTTCCTAAAGGCATGCAATGACTCTAAAGCCTATCAGACTCCTATGACAAGGACAGTGATTCAAAATGAAGGTTGGATAGTGTAGGCCAGGCACCGGGAAGCAATTTTTTGGTAGTTTGACAGTCTAGTTTCATAAGCCATTCTTCCAAAAGTCACCTTGCTATCTGCTCAGGAGATAGTCAAGAGTTTGTGTGTGTGGTGGATGGAGGGGGACTTGGTTTGTTTGTTTAAAGTTATGTTCCTAAAGATAAAACGAGCATCTAGGCACGGACCCAGAGATCTCTTAGTTCCATAGAGTCCTGTTGACTACCATGGGCTTAGGCCACTCAGTCACGGTCCAAACCAGATGTTCAAACACACTGGTGATGCAGAAAGGTCCTGCTGAAGTCAGTGACCACTACTGAGTTCCTAGCAGTCTCAAAACTCGGAGTTTTAATGCAGCTGATGGAAGAAGTCTGGTGGCCATTTCAGGCTATGTCACACGTATGAACTAGTGAACAATCGATTAACTAAATGAAGCCTTTGCTCATGGTAAGTGTTTCCTGTAGGCTGAGTGTTTAGGTCTCCACCTAGGAGAAATTCAGATGCCGCCCAGCTGATTAGCACAGTATCTACAGCCAGCAGCCTGTGTTTCTATTTGTGGTGTACCCCGACCCAGGCCTTGGTGTACAGAACAAAGTGTATTCCACCCATGGAAGAAACAAATATAGGATACACTGACCACAATCCCAAATTCCAATAACCCCTCCACATTCTGCCAGAAATGGGGCACTCTTAATGTTATCCCTTTCCCATTATTACTGCAGGCACATTCTTTTGGTTTAAATTCCCTGTGTAAGCTGGGAAGTCAGTGAAGCCAGTTTACAAGAAAGAACTTACCCTTGTAGTGCGTTTAACATGCCATGCTGTCTGTGGGGAACATCTGCTAAACTGGAGTTAAAAAAAAAGACTTTCCTATATTTCCACAAGTATTTTAGTTTTTTAAAAATGACTTTTTCTTATCTAAGCCATCCATACGAGACCCTAAAATACACCGTTGCTGTCTGTCTGAAGAGGTCCTCAGAAGTGAATGGAGCACTGATGACAATTAGCACGGAGCAATTTAAAATTATTTGAAGAGCTCTCCCAGTGTGAAGTGTTCCAGTAATTTGTAATTACTTAATGTTTCACCTGCTCCAAACCCCATTTCCTTCCCAAATCGAGCTCTTGAAGGGAGTTGAAGTGGCGCACTTCAGAGTGATCAGGGCAACTCGGCGAAGATGCTAATTCTGGAAGCACTTCTGGAGCTTCTGCCTATGGGATGGTTTCTATGACTGCAATCCTCCCGGGGTCACTTGGAGATTATCCGCCAGTAGCAGACAGGAGAGGCAGAGAGAATGTGTGGTGGATAAAAACGTGACACTCGTTACACAGTCTCCGTGGAGTCAGTGGCAATTACAAGAGTGCAGTTCGGGCCTCCTGGAAAGTCCGAAGCTTCAGATCAGAGCCAAAGGGGTTAAATTCACTGAACCCATGAAGTCAATGAAGGGGACCCCCTTCAGTGAGCGAGGGTGTCAGAAGTGCCTATCAGCACCCTAGGCCCATTCTTAATAGCTCACTGAATCCATTCCCGCAGCCATGCATGTCCTTGTTTGCCCCTGGCCAGGGCAGCAAGCCTGGTTCATGGGAGATGGTAAAACTGTATTGTCACTTCCTACTCATCTCCATGCTGCTGGCAAACGGGGCTGGAACTCTCGTGTTTACACAGCAGGTGCGGGAACCACAAAGAGTCCTGCCCAAAACCGTTTATGGCCTCATGTTAGGTGGGGCTCAGTGATGGGAAATAAACCACAGGAGAGTAATCTGATGAGTTACGCCAAGCACTAGCTCAGTCTGGACCTGTGAATACAGTGGACCCAAGTTACACGAGGGTTCTGTTCCATGCACCTTCGCGTAACCCAGATTTCGTGTAAGTGGGAGTCTGGGGAAGTAGCAGAACGGTAAGTCCTGGGGTGGGGGTCATGTGGGGAGGGTTAAGCCTGGTGGTGGGTTGGGGCCATGGGAGGCAGGCAAGGGGGCTAAGCCTTGAGTGGGTTAGGACTGCAAGGGGTGGAAATGAGCAGGAGCCCTGCTGAGGTGGTGAGCTGGGCCATGGGGGGCAGGCGGTTGAACCAGGGCAGGGGGTGATTTGAGCTGGAACCAGAGCTGGGCGTGGTGTGGGGTGTGAGCTGGAGCTGTGTGTGGGTCGTGATCCAGCGGGGGGGTTGAACCAGGGCCAGGGAGGTTGAGCCAGAATCACACCTGAGGGGTGGTGAGCTAGAGCGAGAGCCAGAGGCAGGGGTGGAGGGTGAGCAGGAGCTACGTGCAGGTGGTGAGCGGAGCTGGTGCGGGGGGGTGTGTGGAGGGGACTGAGCCGGGGGGGGTGGTGAGCCAGGGCTGAGGGGGAGCGAGTTACACATAACTGGAAGTTGTGCATTTCCAGGGCTTACTGTAGGAATCGGGTCAACCGCATAAGAGCAGGTCGCGTACTCTGGGTTCGCGTACTTTGAGCCCTTACTGCATCTTAATACATTGATGTGATCAGTGAAGTCCTGACCTATTTTACTTTCAAAATGAATCCTGCCCTTAAACATGACGATCACCTTCTAGCTGTGCCCAGCTATAAAAAGGTAAATAAGGAAATTCTGGGAATTTACAGGCCAGTCATCTTAATTTCTGTAGACGGAAAGACAACGGAGCAAATAATTACAGCAATCAATATGCGACCCCCTAGAAGATATGGTGTCTGTCAAGGACAGATTCTTTGAATGGGTAACACACCTTGTAGATGAAGAAGGATGTGGGGGAAGCAGTAGCTGTGGCATATCTTGACTTTGGTAAGGCTTTTGGTACTAGGGAAATGCAACCTAGAGGGAGCTACTACAGATGGGTGCACAGGTTGTTGGAAAACCATTCCCAGACAGCCATTATCAGTGCTTTGTGGGTAAGCTAGAGTAACATCTGCTGGAGTCCCATAGAGTTCTGGAACTGTCTGTTCAATATTTAGGTTAAAATATGGTATAGAGAGTAATCCTATAGGGTTTGGGGGTGATACCAAGTTGGGAGAAGCTGAAAAGCCTTTGATGGGTAGGGTTACAATTCAGTATGATCTGGAGAAATGGTCGGAGGTAAATAGGATGAAATTCAATAAAGGCAAATACAAAGTACTTTACCTAGGAAGGAACAATCAGTTGCAAACATACAAAACGGTGATGGCCTGGGAAGATGTATTGCAGAGAGAGATCTGGAGGTGATAGCTGATCGCAAGCTGAACATGAGAAATCACCTCTCCCCTCCCTCCCAACAAATGCCATTCTGGGATGTATTAGCAAGAGTGTTTTAAGCAAGACATAAGTAGTAATTCTTACTCTCTCCTTCAGGCTGATTAGGCGTCAACTGAAATACAGTGTCCAGTTCTGGGGTCACCCTTCAGGAAAAATGTGGAGAAAGTCCTGAAAAGACAACTGGTCTGGAAAATGTGACCTATGTGGAAAAATTGTTTTCATTTAGAGTAGAGATGACTGAGAAGGGACATGACAACTTTCAAGTACCTAAAAGGTTGTTACAAACAGAGAAGAAAAATGCTGTTGTTCTTAAGCTCTCATGGTAGGACGGGAAGCAGTGGTCTTAAACTGCAGCGGTGGAGGTTTAGGCTGGACATTAGGAAAAACTCTCTAGCTGTTGGTGGTTAAAAACGGGAATAAGTTGCCTAGGGAGGTTGTAGAATTTCAATCACTGGACATTTTTAAGAGCAGGTTAGACCCCTGTCAGGAATAATAGTTAGTCCTGCCCTTGAGTGCAGGGAAGTGGCATAAATGACTTCTTGATGTCCTGTCCTATGATTCTGTTCTAGCCCCTGAAAAAGTACAGTCTAATGCTCTGCAGGCAGAAAACCGGGGGCTGGAGGTACCCCAGCATCCCAGGCCCCTGCAGTGTCGGGGAAGTGATTTAGCTAGAGAGACCCAGAATGTTCGCAAGTGACTCGTGCCCTGGCACTGACGAGGAAGATGAATAGCCCCCAACATCTGTGTTGATCGGTCCTGGGGAAAATTCCATCCTGATTTCCACACGTGGGGATCATTCAGACCCTGAGCATGTGAGCAAGAACCAGAGAGCCAAGCATCTGCGAGGAGCAGGGGGAGAGAATTCTAGAACTGGAAGAAACACCGAGAGGCCATGAAGTCCACATCTGTGCACTCAGGACAGGACCAAGCACCATCTAGACCATATCTGTCAGGTGCTTATCTGCCCCGCACTTAGTGCTTGTCATGACTTAAAATCCCTGGCCCGCTCTGCCCAATGTCCTGTCTCTCACCATGGCCATTCTTCCTGCTTCAGAGGAAAGTAATTAAAAAGAAAGATGCGCCAACCCAAGCCTGTCCAGAATATGTTATGTGGACAGGAGACCAATCTAAGTGAAGACAGTGGAGAATTTCCCAGGAAGTCAGACCACTGTCCCTCTCTAGCTGTGAAGACTTTGATAGGAGAGTAGAATTATCTGAAGATAAAACTGTATCCCCATGGCACTGGCCAGTTCTCAACGTCCGTGTTCTTGTGCGCTGCCAGCAAAGCACCATAAGTTATTAACAAAGGAAAAGGAGAGGTCTGCTTTATATGCTGGTTATGGTACATGCTGTAGCAAATGCAGCTCTGCAGAGATACTTTGTAACTAGGGAGAAACAAAAGGTTGCAAGCTCATTTTCTTGAGAAATGGTTAAAAGAAGGATGAAAGCTTAGTGGAAGGTCATCCTGAAACAGGACATTACACAAGCATCTGAGTGACCAGCCTGGAACAATGACTTTTGCTTTCTCCACCCAGGTAAATCCAGTCAGGCTTTAGCTTCATGGAGGGACCCCTAAGCTGGGGACCTCGCCTGTTGTGAGTAAAATGGGTCTCAGCGTTTGAGGGAGAAATATCTCTCACTCTAAAAACTGGCTGCCTTCAAAACTATTATGCACGTGAAGGAAAAATAAAAAATCTCCAACTCTGCTGATATCTTTTTTTCTTGAAAAACATGTTTCTTTTTGATATTTATAAAGTCAAAAATAGTCTAACCATTTTCACTTACTCAAATACATATTTGTAGCAATAAAACATCCCTGAAAGGGGGATCTCTTCTGAGCCCACTAGACTGAAAAGAATTTTAAGATGGTTTGTGAACCTGGGTTTAGTTTTCAACCAGGCCTATTCATGACCACAGCTATTCTCCTGTGGGGTTGGGGCTGTGGAGTATGGGAAACCATAGAGCTGGTCCCTGTCCTGCTAGGAAGGATTTCCACTCTGTGGTAAGCAAGAATAATGGGCTTGTCTGGAGCGAATCCCACAAAGGCATAAACATATGCAGCCAGACCGGGTCAGACCAAAGGTACGCCTAGCACAGGTCCGAGGACAAGTGCCAAAAATTATTGGCCTGGTAGGTGCCACTGCTGTCTAAGCACCCACGCTGACCGTCCTCATAGAAAGTGAGATACCATACCTTGAAACTGGGAACTAACTAAAAATTAAACCCTTCTCCCAGAAGAAATGCACTATGAGTGAAAAGGCATGTGGGTTGTGTGGCCTGTGAGATGCAGGAGGTTAGGCTAAACAGTCACAGTGCGCCCCTTCAGCTATGAATCTAAGATTACTACTGCTCAGATACCATGGGTCTCCCTACTCCTTTCTTACTCCCTCTCCGGCAAAATTAGGAGATTTTTCTTTTAGAGCTTCTTCAAAGAGACAGGCCAAAAAATTCTGCCAGTGATGAAAGTGAGACAGACTGCTGAAAGATCAAACAAATCACAAGCCTTTTATGTGAAGGACATAAAGACGAAATCAGGTTCCTGGCTCCAAATGCTGCATTACAGAAGACGGTGGGGAGAGCGGGGGAGGAAACGCTTTATGTATCGTACCTCCTGCACTTCAAGCTTTTATGTGGACTAGGCAAAGGCAGGTGGAGATGGGACTTCCATTCCGTCCTGATTCCCAGTTGTGACACTTACTGGAGCGCAGCAAACCTTTCTCATGCTTGTCTCTACTTTTCCGAGGACGTGAAGGTGAAAATCTGGATCGTTTCACGTATTCCGCAAATAAGTTAGTGAAACACCATTGTGCAACTGTCTGCAGCCCCTTGCTTTGTCAATTTCACTGTTTTAATGGCTTCATCAAGATGTCTGTCTTGGGAGGCAAGGCTGCACCCTCCTAAACCAGTGCACCCACAAAATCCAGAACATGCAGCTACTCCACTGCAACAAAGACCCCCCTGCTGTGCGAGCATGGTGTAGAAGTGGTGCTCCCTTCCAGTGCAGCCCTCGAAACCGTCTGCTGAGGCGCGCCTGGCTCAGGAAGGTTGAACACATCTTTTATATGAGCGATGGGGAACTAGCGTTATGAAGCGTTTCCAACCCTTTTTCCCGATATAATATAAACCTTGCCGTTCAGCCCTACCGACCCCTTCTAAATAAAGCTTCCTGAGCCAGAGAGCTGGTCTGCTTTAAAGCAAGTCATAAACCGTGTGACCAACCAGCAGTCGTGTTGTACTTTCAAGACTAACAAAATAATTCACTAGGTGATGAGCTTTCATGGGATTGACCCACTTCTTGAGATCTGAGGAACTGGGTCTGTCCCGCAAAAGCGCATCACCTAATGAATTATTTTGTTAGCTTTCAGTGCTACGTCACTGCTGGTTTGTTTTGTTAGACTACAGATGAACACGGTGACCTCTCTGTTACTATAAATAGCATGGTGCAGCTTGGAGTGTGGGCTCCAAAGCACAGGGAGGGGGTGGGTTTTGGGGTCCAAGCTGGACAGTTATTTGGGATGTAAATAAATTGCCCAGGGAGGTTGTGGAATCTCCGTCACCGGAGCTGTGTAATGCAGGGTAGCTGGTCTAGACTTGGTGTGGTTCTATGATTCTGTGCTGGAACCTGAGCCCAGCTCAGTGGATGCTGCCTCTGAGAGTCACTGCTGTAGGCTGGGCGGACATACCCTCTGAGGTGTGTCTACACTGCAGTGGAAGCCCTGGATTAGTAGAACTGGAGTCAGCAACCCCAGGGCTTCATAACCTAGAGTTTGGGAGATTAAACTCAAGGGTTGTCCCGGGTTTAGAACTGTTGAACCCTAGGGCCCAACCTTGGGATCTAGCATTTGTGCTGATTTAGATGGACCTGAACTCAACCACCCACATCTCAGAGTTTCTAGTGCCTTCCCAAGCTGTGGGTGCTCTGCTGTTTTGGTTTGGGTTCAGAGTGGGGAGACCTGACTGTCTGGAGGACAAGGAAAATTGTCCCATGGAATTTATGGCCTGTTTTTGGCAGACTCCCAGAGCACTTGTCCAATGGCTCCAGGTCTACACAGGAAAGCAACAGGGCTCCAACACCAGGTCCCAGCTCTGGCTCTTCACTCCTGTGATGTCCTGGTTTTAAGACCTGAGTTAGCACAATTAGTGTGTAATAGGCTTAGGTTGGGGCTGCATTCAAACCCTGGGCTTGCAGTGCAAACCAAACCTCAGAGCCTCAGAACAGAATCTCACACTGGGATATCATACTGTATTGCCCTTCAAGGTTTAACCCTCCCAGGGTACGTCTACGTTACCGGGAAGATCGACGCGGTCAGGGTGGAACTACCAGGGTTCATTTTCGTGCACCTGGTAGAGATGTGTGAAATCGAACTATCCGGTGTCAATAGCTGACCTCCGTATGCCTCCATAGCATGAGGCGTAAGGGAGGGCAATGGGAGAACTTCTTCCCTTGCCCTCCCTCCATGTAGATGGCCAGGTAAGCCGATTGCAGATAAGTCCATTCTAGCTACACAGTTGACATAACTAGAATTATGTATCTGCAATTGACTTAAGCTCCTAGCGTAAACCAAGTCCACGGTGGTGCTCTCCCCTGCCTAGAGGACCTGAGCTACCCCGACACCCGTGATTTGGGCTGGCCTCCATTCCAAATGGGAGCTGTAACCAGGATTATTTTCCAGCTCTTGGTGGGAAAAAGACTAGCATAAGCAAGTAGGGAAGGTGGCTGACTTCAGGCACAGTTCCTTGCACTGATGTTTTGGAACGTTTCCGGTTGCAGAGACAGAACAAGAAGCTCCAGAGGCCTTCCTTAAATTCTTTTTAAAAGGCAAGACCTGACCACTCGTTTCCATGCCAAAAAAACCCCACGCGTCGGATGCTGGTCTGATGAAATTAAAATATGAGATTGCCGTCAACCAAAGCAAATCGAGAAGCCACGCTAGGAAACCAGCCTGCAAACCGCACGGCTCTGAACAGCTCAGATCCGCTATGCGGCATGCTGGCTTAACGAACACAAAATTAACTAGCGGTTAGGCGAATTTGATCTTGCAGAAATAAATATAAATTGCGGCACGCACACATACGAATCACCTCATTTCATTTCCAAATCAAACATGAAAGATTTAATGAATGTGGCAAGAGAGGGCAAATGTTTACATTGACAAGCTCAAGTGGGCAAATAAACCAGACATTTAACAAATTAGCCAAACATTATGCGTAATCTCTAATTGAAATGACTTTACCCGGAGTCCTGGACTCCAGCACTGCTCAGCTCATTTCAAGCAAACTCCTGCAAACTGTGTTCTTTGCCAAAGAACATCAGCTATCGAGGCATTTAGTTAAGTCTGTATAAATGCCACAATATAAACAATCCCAGACTGGGGTGGAAGAGGACGTGCAGTCACATTAGAATCATTCTTGCCTCTTTTGCAAATTAAAATGGATTGTTTCGGTCTCATGCCTTTGAAGTTGAGGATTTCATCGGTAGCCTGCCACACACCACCTACCCAGCAAAGAGGCTCCAGGCCCCGGCCCAGACTTCTGTCACATTCCAAGAGACGCAGTCCGTTTGTGCTGTCCCCAAACAGACGCAAGCAGTGCTGTTGAGCTGCCTGTGTCCCCAGGAAAAGCTCCAGTTATAAAAGGGAGCTTTCAAAAGGAGGTTCCCGCTGGCAGTGAAATAAAACACGCTCTCCCGCTTCCCGCCACAATGAAAAGTGCCGGAACAAATACCATCGGATGACACGCTTCCACAATACGCGCTCTTTCCAAGCCACAGGTAGAACAGTGAAAGCCTAGTCTGCCAACACCAGTGTTTCTCTAAGTTGAGTGCATCGGCTGCCCTCCAGTAGAAATTCAGGTGCTGCCCAGCTGATGAGCAGAGCCTGTGTTTTGGCCGGTGCACATTCACACATCTCAGTGCACACAGCAAAGTTTATTCTGCATGTGGATGCAAAAGAAAAATAGCGCCTAAAACTTTGCTGCTTGCTTAATAGTTAGGAACGAGGACCCCATTCTGCAAATGCTTCGGTAGGGGCAGATGTGAAGTTATTGGCTTTTTAAGCTGAGCATGCAAAAAGTTATAGCAAGCCCTGTTCTGTGTTTGTAGCAAATCTTGGGCCAAGTGAGAGAGATGCCTATCGAAAGTTTATGGCTCACGGAACCTTTTTATACCGCTCGTCTACTTGTATGTTTGTCTATGTGGAGTTATAAGTATTGGCTCTGCACCTGGGTTTGAAATTCTAGTTTCTGGGAGACCTCAATGGGAGGCTTGGCAACCTGTGGCGAAAGCGTTCCTAGTCAGGTGAAGCAGTACCTGGCAGAGAATGGGCCTTATTGGATTCCAATGGCCATTTGAGGAATTTGGCTGTGAACATTTAACTCAGCAGCCAGGCAACGGCAGATTGCCTAAAAAAGGACTCAGGCAGGTGATCTGCTCCATCTCAGATGCGCTTCCAGACAGAGCGAACAATGGCGTTCCCTCCACATGGGCGAGGGTGTAAAGAGGACCCTGAGAGCTCCTCCATATTTGTCTTCATTCCAGCTCATCACTTCAGGAGCACCTCTGTTATGAACTGAGCTCAGAAGGATTGCGGAGGATGTGCTCCAGGGACTTTTCGGATCGCAGCCAACTCTGTGGCTGTTATGAGCCTACATCAAGAACTTTGTGATTGGTGTATGTAGTTCAATTGCTTTAACAATTTTACTGCCAACCTTTCCTTTCTTCTTTCTATTAAGAAACCTTTAGATTCTAAAGGCTGGGCACAGCGCACTCTTTTGGGTAAAATCTGACGTATACATTGACCTGGAAATGTGGCTGGTCCTTTGGGATCGAAAGAATCTGTCTGGATTTGGTGAGATTGGTTTTCATAACCTCTCATCTGCGTGAGGAGGGGCCTGGTTGTGGCACAACCAAAGCCGGAGCATCTGAGGGAATTGCTCATGTGACTTCTTGCTGGCCGGTGTAACCACAGAAGTGCTCTATGTGACTGGGTCAACGCCTTAGATTGGAGGATCCCCCCCAGTCTAGGCCTGTAAGTAGCCCTATTTTTGACTAATTTGCTCTGGTTTGGCCGCCTCAGCAGTTCCTGGAAAAATCTCCAATATTGCGACTGATCTTCACCCACATTGCATGTCACATTGCTCAGAGTACCGGACTTTCCTTCTTCCCGCATGCTCTTCAGCCAGCACCAGTGTCTCATCCCATTTCCCCACAAACACCCATCCCCCTCATCCCCTTCGGTTGGGATGGCTTCCACACAGCAGCAAGTTCCCCAGCTCCCCACAGACTCACTCTTGGCAGCCTTGGAATGAAAACTATTGATCCAAGGGCATTACAAGCCCATTAAACAGATGGGCTCTTAAGAGTGAATTAAAAGAAGTGGAGTAGGAGAAAAGCATGAAAAATGAATATGATTCCGTCAGCTAATCATGGCAATAATGCATGGGGACTGACAAGGCTTTCTTCAAGTAATGAACAACCCCCATTTATCCAATTTATCCATTTATCTGGAAAGCAGATATCACAGTAAACACTGACTTGCAGGCGAGTCCGCAACAATAAATCAACATTTGTCTGCCCGGTAAATAGAACGACAGGCCTCAACGTAACAGCTTCGTACCTAAAATAGAAATTGCTCAATGATGAAGTGTAAGAGGCCTCTGCCAGAGAATTACTGAATTACAACCAGAGAGCTTTCCCTTCTCCACCCCACGGCTGCCTCCGCACCTTGGTAAAACACTATCTTTGCTTTTATTTTAATTTCAGGACTTAATTTAATTCAGAATCTTGTTGCTTTGTCGGCAACGGTGTTGCCACCCCATCATTTTTCTCTCTTCCCTGGGAAGTCAGCTCCCTCCTCATTCTTTTCTCTAGGCCAAGTAACTGTAGATGTGGCAGTTTTGCGAGCATAGAGTGGTAGTGGTGATTTTTTTTTTTTTCAAAAGCCGAAAGACGGTGGACGTGTCTTGAAAATTTGTCATTGTTACAAAAATACATACCACTTTTCACGAAGGGTTTTTTCAGTACTTTTGGAGCAGCTCTAAGCCCTAAGGGAGCGCCTATGCTACAGACCTTATTCCGGAATAGCCTATCCACACTACAGGGAAGCCACAAAATAATGGAAACTTACTCCAAAATAGCGTGTCCAGGGGCTGTAGTCCAAAATACCATGTCTGCTCAGCAGTGTTATTTTGGAATAAGCTCTTTTGGAATAGTTCGTTGTCTACACGGCCCTCACAGGAAACTCTCGATTTAACGGGCCCCAGTGTGAGGGACTTTGGAAATAATGGGTGCTGTCTGGCAGCCCCTCCATCTCCGCTACATAAAAGCTGGAGTCTCACCAGAGCTGCCAGAACATCTGGGGCTGGAGGGGCCACCACAGTGGCTGTGGCCACCAGGGCCAGAGGAGCTGGGGCGGTGCTGCAGTGGGGCTCGGAAGCTCTCCTCCCCCAGAACCAGGTGTGTGGAGCCTGTCGGTACCTGGCTGCCACCACCTGCAGCGGCACTGAGCAGCAGCCATGGTGTTGGAGGTGGCTGCCTGCCAGCAGGCTGAGAGCAGCCGCGCTCTACCTTCACGTGGGTGGCTCAGAGCCGGGGGCTGGAGGAGCCGCAGGGCTGAGAGCTGCAGGAGGTGGAAGGAGCCAGGCCGGCATTCAGCTCCTCTCCTGGTAATTGGGAGAGGGAGATGGAGGTGTGAGGGGAGGAATGGGGCAGGAGAGGGGAAGAGAGGAGGTGGGGCAGAAGACAGGAGTAAGTGATGGTCTGGGAAGGTCAATGCATCATCATGCAGTACAACCATTCAGATATAAATGACTTTAGGCATTAACGGACACCTCTTCCCACCTAATAGTCCATTAAATCCAGGGTTTACTGTATTTCGAAGTACCTGTGTCGGAACAGGCGCTATTCTTCAAAGAGTGAGGTTTACAGAATTCGCAATAAGCCATCTGCTCTTTCGAAATCGTGGTTTGGCTCTGGAGACACTTGCAGTGTTGCTCCGGAATAGCACCCAGTATTGCAAAATAACTCTGCTGTGTTGCCACACCCTAAGAGAGGAAAACACGAATGTGGTTTAGGCACTCGGCTGCGGCGGGGCCATTGTAAAAGCCCAGAGACTGACTTGACGATTTTTGTAACACACCTCCATAGAACGTGCTTCTGCGTCTCCCTGTAGCAGCCACATAGTGGGATCATAGAATCATAGAACGCTAGGACTGGAAGGGACCTCAAGAGGCCATCGAGTCCAGCCCCCTGCCCCAATGGCAGGACCCAAGTACTGTCTAAACCATCCCTGATAGACGTCCATCTAACCTGTTCTTAAATATCTCCAGCGATGGAGATTCCACAACCTCCCTAGGCAATTTATTCCAGTGTCTGACCACCCTGACAGTTAGGAACTTTTTCCTAACGTCCAACCTCAACCTCCCTTGCTGCAGTTTAAGCCCATTGCCTCTCGTTCTATCCTCAGAGGCCAAGAAGAACAAGTTTTCTCCTTCCTCCTTATGACACCCTTTTAGATACCTGAAAACCGCTATCATGTCTACCCTCAATCTTCTTTTTTCCAAACTAAACAAGCCCAATTCCTTCAGCCTTTCTTCATAGGTCACATTCTCTAGATCTTTAATCTAAGAGGCTCTTACAGCCATCTGATAATGGAGCTACTCCCTTTAGCTCAATAGGATCTGATTTTCGGCGTACTGGGTCCAAGTTCTAACATTGCTGTTGGCCTGTATGTTAGCATGTGAGATGCAAGGTTCATTGGCAGCAGAGGGGTAGGGGAAGGATGGATTACTATAATCAAATAGCATCTACTCAGTAACACAGTCATTGTCTGGATTCATATTTCCAATGAAAAGAAATATCTCCTCCCATCAGCTCACCTCAGCGCTGTCGTTTTTAGGCAGCATTCGAACGGGAGCGAATCAGCTCAGAAATTGTGAGCTGGCAAATGTGGTTAATAATTAACTGCCCTTACCCAGTCTGTTTTGCAAGTGTCGTGTGGTAACGGATACAGTGAAGCCCTGGGCCCCGGTCCATTTATTCAGTGTGTTGATTAAATGCTGGCACTTGGTATTGCTTTTGCTTGATTGCTTTGTTCAAGTCTCCTGGAACGAAGCACGTTTAGAGAATTGTTGGGCGCAGTTTGCCTGCTTCCACCGTGGGGCCTGCACTTTGTAGCATCATTTATTTTCCACCATTGCTCTTAAGGTTTCTGTTCTCAGCATCTCCTTAGCCAATCACTCTTACTGTGCAACGGATGCTTGTTATGGAATGCAAATGACGAGATCCAAAGGGACGACTGGTTTAGCCTTGTGTTCCCTGGGAAAATGCCCAGGCCATTCAATACAACACATTCCATGGCTGGCCTCCCCACCCAGCCCTTTCCTGGAGGTTGGAGGGAGAGCTCGTGGCAGGCTTTGGTGAGCACAGGTGCTGGACTGGCCCCCGGAGTGGGTTGCAGGAGAATACGTCAATAGAACAGTTGTAGACAGCCAGTCCAATAAGCCTGGAGGTGGAGAAGAGGTGGGAGAGAGAAATTCTGCCCTAATGTGTCTATTTTTCATTCTCTTAGCTGAGTTCCATCTGATGTAACAAATATTACGTGCTGTGGGGCTGATCCCGCACCGGCAGGAAAGATGGCCTTATGGTTGAGGACTCGAATTCAGGAGATTGGATCTTAATTCCCAGGTCAACCACAGACGTCTGGACTTTGACCAAGTCAGCTGGGTCTCAGTTTCCCATCCACAAGCTTGGCCTAAGTGATGCACAAGCCACCTTGCCTCCTGCTTCTTCAGCAGATGTTGTGGGGAAAATTCTCCCTTCTGGAACTCCTCATCAGGCCCTGGCCTGAGAGCTTCTGCCTCCAACCCCACACACCACCTGTGCTAGGACACCTCTGTACCACACCCAGAGGACATCTCCCTGTCCTATGTTGGCTGGGCGTACTGCCCTGATGGAAAGCAGTAGGACCTGTTTGGTACCCAAGGCAACTTGTTGGTGGGGACCGCTGGCCATGTGACCTCCTCCCCAGCCCAGGCAAGGGTCAGGACAACCCCTGTCAACCCCAGGCCACACCCTTCTCCTGCCGTACTCCGCGCTTTCTCCCCCCCCCCGACCCCTTGCTCCGTCCTCTCCCCACCTCTTCCCCCCTGCAACTGAAGCAGCTCCAGAGATGAGCAAGGCCAGCAACAGGGGTCTGCAGACCCTCTTTCCCTGCACTCAACCAGCACTGTATCTGCATTCATGGCCTCTGCCTCGCAGCAGCACCATCTGGGGAACAAAGCACCGGCTGCTGTTTTACTCCACTTCCCTCACCGCCATAGCTGAGGGATTGTGGGCCGCGGGAGCCGGGAAGCAGGCGGAAGCCGCAGTGGTGCTACTCTGAGCTTCGGGGAGCTGCGAAGGAGTTGCCAGCTGTGCTGGTGCTCCTCGAGGTGCAGGGATCCAGGACCTGGGTGGCAGCCGCAGGCGTGGTGGGAACCTGGCTTCCCTGCACCTCAGTGAGCAGGGCAGGATGATGCAGCCACCACTGTGACCCAACATACCTCTCCCACCAAAAGTGGGACGGATGGTCACCCTACCCCTGCATCACCCCGGTTGCTACCCTGGTGGGCCAGTCTGTATTCCACAAGAAGGGCTATATTGAGTCTGATGAGGGGAGTCAGAGGGAGAGACGTCTCTCAACAGCTACCAGTCATGGTCATAACTAATGTGCCCTGGGTACAGCTCAGCGTGTGAGAAATGTTAGTCTCTCCCTGTGGGAAGACACATTTCTTATCATTTGTTGTGGAGATAAATTGTGGAGTGCAGAGCTCTGGATTTCTCATTGTGATTGTGGTAGCTGCCAGACACCGTTTGGCAATCTGTAAATGGAGAGGAAGCCACAGCTTCTGTCCTGAATAGACTTCTGAATAAATGACAATAGGCTTGTTTGTGGTATCTAAGTGTTACTGAAGAAACTGACTGGTAGCGGGTGAGGGAAGGAAGTTACAACCGACGTATACATCATTTTATTCAGCGGCCACAAAGATAGGCTAGCCTGCCTGCTCTAGGTAGCATTTTAATAACTTACTAACTCAATTCCACATCAGGATTGACTTTCGTGAACATTAGGAGAAGTTCTAAGCCAGAAATCAAGACGTAAGTGGGGAGAGAACCTACACGCTAATTTTCTGGACTCGGGCAATTCGGCTGTGCCTGTGACGGGGCTGGGCTCAACTTTGGGCCAAAGGGTTTTCTGTCCACTGTTGGTACTTCCATGGCCTCCACTGATAGCATCTGAACACCTCAAAACCTTTCAATGTTGCTTGAGCTCACAGCAGCCCTGGGCTCTTCCTATTGTACAGCCGGAGTACTGAGGCCACAGATTAAATGACTTGCCCAAGGTCATATAGGAGGCCTGTAGGACAGCAGGGAATTTAATCCTGGTCTTTCAACTGCCAAGAATAAACTCAAACTACAGCCCACCCTGCCCTGTCTGCTGGAATCTACTGTCACTATCAGGGTTGTAGCTAGGATAAACTAGGCTTTTGTCCCTTCGAATTGTACGTGAGTGAATGGGATCTTTCTTTTTCACAAAGAGTCGTGAGGGCTGCTAATTTAGAGATCACTTCCCAAGTGTGCTAATGAGAATGGGATAAAAGTTGTCATGAACAGTGCTTGGGTTGCAGAGCTGGTGGTGGTCAGGACTGGCCAATGTATGAGTTTTCCATCCTGAAGCAAATGCTGATATTTTGACCTTTTTGACCTGAACTGGGACAATTCTAAATTTATATTTTTTTAAAAAAAAATAAAGGAACAAAATCCCGAAGAAAAAGTGTGAATATAACTTTTTGGTTGAGTTCTATAGTTTGTGTTCACCTGAGCTGCTGCAGTGACTTATGGGAGTTGTAGCCCAAATACCTTGGGCCTCCACTCTTTTTTTTTATGGGCCAAGTAGTCCAGATGGACCTCATCTCCCAGCATGCACTATGGTCCCAAGACTCCCATGGTGCTTCAGCCCCAAGAGAGACTGGGGTGACTCATGGAAATGGTAGGATCACGCTTGATGTTTCCACTTCAATCTGTGCGAGTCCAGATGGGGGCATGACCAGGGGAACCACCTGGCAGCGATTTAAAGGGTGGGGCTTTGCCAGTCCTCAGCAGTGTTCCCTGTAAGCCGAGCGCTTGGGCAGCAGTTTAAGTGCAGCCCAGCTGATTAACAAAGTTCCCGCAGCCGGAATCATGTGTTTCTGCTGATGGTGCACAGCCTCATGTTCCTTGGTGCGTGTAAAATTTTATTCTGCCCATGGATGGGAAAAAATTAAGGGGAACATTGGGCAGTTGTCCCTTTTGCCTGCCCCCTACCCATTGGCAAACCTGGGCATGGCGTGCCTTGCCTTCAGACCTACTGAGCACCAGCTCTGCCCCTCCCTACGACCGCACTCTGGGGAATGATGCCACCAAAACCGCCGAGTCCCTGTTCTGCACAAGAAAGGGGTAATCCAGGTGTAAATCACACTCTCCCTTCCCCCTGCTGTGTGGAATAGCTGCCAGGGTTGTGTCGGAAGCCGGGGGGCAGCTTCAGAGCTGAGCGCTCCACTTGCGCATTGGAAGAGGGGGCTGTAGACTGAGGAGACCAGATGGCAGCTGTTGCTGTGAGCCATAAGGTTTTACTACAAAGAGCGTAGCCGGGAAACACAATCTCTAATAAGAACCATGCGCCCGCCATGGGCGGACTTTGACGACGGTAATGGCCAACAGCTGCAATAAACCCGGCTACCCCTGAAACAGCCTGGTGCTGGTTTGCTGGGGCCGGTAACTCTCCCCTACAACACTCAAGGCCATGTTAACCGCCGCAGACATGAAGCGTTCTCGTTCCGTTACTGTCAGTAATACGCCCGGTGGCGTGGAAGGGGGCTGCCTATTCCGGACGGGCCAGCGAACCTGGCAGCCCCGTGAGCCATTGTGTGAAAGTAGTGGAGGGAGTGAACGCATTCACTCTGCCCGTTCATGTCCCTCGCTCCCACCTGGCGTGAGCCAGCAGAAACCCCCACGCTGCGGGACGTCTGCGATGGCTCCTCCTTCACAAGAGCAGGTGGCAGGTGAGTCTGGGAGCTGGCGCTAGAGTCTGGGGGCAAAGCCGGCGATTTTCCGATTGGGGTCACGGTGCTCTTGGGCTGAAGGCCGGAATAGAAATCCCCCTTTTACGAGTGACATACGGCATGGATGCCTCGGAGCTGGGGGGGAGGGACAGGTAAGAAAGGGAAATGAAGATGGCACTAAGTGGTGGTTTGGTCCATTCCCTTCTCTCCCACACAGTCCCTGTGCCTTCTCCCCTGGCTCTGCCCCTTAGCGAATCCACTTGGAACACCCCCCGCCGCCCCCCAAAAAAAAAGATTGTGGAACTAACCTCCACTGGGCTGCCATCTTATTGCTCCCTCTGCATCTACCTCTTCCCCTACCCTCCATCTGCCTTGTCTGGTTTGGCTCCCTCTGTGCTTAAGTGCAATGTATACAATACAAGCAGTATCAGGCCCGCCAACAGGCCCAGAGAAAGTTGCCCAGGGGCCTAGAGCTCCAGCCTTCACCGCTACCCTGGCAGCCTTTGAACTGGGGCCAGAATATCACTCTGAACAGCTGTGAGGGGTGGCCCGATGCTGCCTGCAGTCCTGATGGCACTAAGGGCTGACTGCCCTAGGGTCTACCCCAGGCCCCTCCCATTCTGTCCTAGGCTCCACCTCTTCTTTGTCCCAGGGCCTGTGTTGGCTGTCTGCCCCACTGGGCACTATATGTGTATGTACGCACTGCAGTGAAAGGCTCTGGCTTGGGGTAGGCAGTGGGAAAGGCTCTGGCAGCAGGACACAACTAAAATAGTTGCATAGCAATGGGCGGAACTCCTTGGGTGTGCAGCCAGCCACGTTATTTACATAGCTTAGGGGATCTGGCAGGTGGGGCATTCTCCTTTACCTCATACCTCATCATCTACACTCCTGTTTGCCCCGTGGCCAGTGGGGCGTGTGGCATCTGTACGCCGCTGCAACTGTAGATATCCTGCTGGGGAACATTTGAACCTCTCTGGATGTTCAATAATGGATTGAAAAGTAGCCATTCTTCTGCAAAAGCAATTCATCACCCGATTCCAGAGGGCGACATCGGAACTGGAGTTCATTTGCAAAAGTAACACCTATCAGACAGGTCTCCGTGTTAGTCTTTGTCTTTGAGAACAACAGAAAGTCCTGTAGCACCTTATAGACTAACAGATATTTTGGAGGATAAGCTTTTGTGAGCAAAGACCCACTTTGTCAGATGCGTGAGTCGGGGGGTGGTTTCAGAGGGGTATTTAAAGAGTGGGGTCCCAGGAAAAGGGAGGGCCAGTCTCTACATAAAAGAATAAATGGACGTAGATCAGACATCAGGAGCAGTAATGTACAGAAAGCCATGGGAGAGCGCTCCAGTCTCCCTGGACACTCCGTAACAGCTTTAAAAGTCCTAAAACAAAGGAATTTCAAAAATCAAATGGAGAGAGAAATCTCTGAGCTGCAATTCATTTGCAAATTTGACTCCATCAACCCGGGATTAAACAGAGACCGGGAGTGGCTGGCCACTTACAAAAGCAGCTTCTCTGCCCTGGGTGTTAACACCTCCTTTGCCCATGAAAGCTCATGCTCCAAAATATCTGTTAGTCTATAAGGTGCCACAGGACTTCTTGTTGACCTCCACATTAGACTCTGACAATGGGCCATACCCGCCCTGTCTTATCTGACTTGTTTTTTCCTGTTTTGATACATAGTACTGATAAGGGGCCATTTCCACCCTGACTGAATAGACCTTGTCAGCTCTGGTCATCCCTTTTACTGGGACCCCATTCTTTAAATACCCCTCTGAGGCTCCCCCCGCCCGACTCACGCATCTGATGAAGCGGGTCTTTGCCCACGAAAGCTTATGCTCCAAAATATTTGTTAGTCTGTAAGGTGCCACAGGACTTCTTGGTCTCAAATGTAACACCATTAATTTAGGCTTCAGTAAAGATCTTCGCTGACTAATGGCAGTTTTCCACCTTTGGGTCTTTGCATTTCTACGTCACATCCTATGAATGAGACACATCCAGCTTAATTAACATCATTGACAGGTCCCACTCATGACTGGTAACCTTTTTTCCCCTGCTATCTATAGCTGGGATTAGGTAATTTCCACTCCCACTTCTTCAGAAGGGTGGGTTTTGCCCATGAAAGCTCATGACCTAATAAATGGGTTAGTCTCTCAGGTGCCACTGGACGGTTTGTTTTTGTGGTTTTTTTTTTGTTTGTTTGTTTTTGTTTTGATGTCACAGACTACCCCGGCTACCCCTCTGGCCCTTTAGGTTGCAAGCATGTTGGGTCGCAGAGCAGGCAGTGACTGTTACTACAGACTAACCCAGCTCCCCCTCTGATCTGTGTTTGTGCTGCACCTAAGACAGTGGGGCCTCATACTTTAACTTCGGGAGTGCCTCAGGCCCAACGGACGTGATTATTAACCAATAAGTCTCTGACTGAGGAGGCAAGTGGCTCTACCACCTTCCTGGGACCAGCCGGGGGAGAAGAAATACGACTAAGCTATGAGCTGCCGAGCTTGGCGTCGGCACTCGTCTGATAAAAGTTTTCTTATCACCAGCCAGAAAGTGGGACGCCATTGCTCAGCCTCGGTGACTTTCAGGCTAGGGCAGTAACCATCAGTCTCAACAACCATGAGTTTGCAGGCAGGCTGCCACCCCAGGGCTCCCTCTAATAGTTTCTATCCGTGGGTGGAATCAATTTTATGCACATGGCGGCATGTGGATGGAGGCGGATGCGCACACCAAGATTAACACATGCAGCCAGCTGTGGGCTCCCTGCTGATCAGCTGAGCGGCACCTGGCTCTCTCCTGGCTCAGCTTACAGGCACCCCTGGCCAAACCTGTGGTTCCCTGAGTGGCAGGGGGTGCCAGTTTCTCAGAAAAGTCAGCCCGCTCTAATTCATAGGCACTGATCTTCCATTGGGGGCGCGGGGAAGTCTTGTATATTGTGTTGGAATATCGCAGCTCTCCCTCCAGGAGGGTGAAGGTGTCTGAGTGGGGAAAAATGGGTAGATGATTTTTCAGCCAGCTGTACCCTAGTCAGACTCTCCTACTGCCCACCACTCGAGCGAGCTCGGCAAAGTGTCGTTGGGAGTTTTGCATCCGCTCTTCTGCCACCTCCTGCCCAAGCCTCTTGGTTCGTCGCATGTGTGATGCCTGCATGGATGAGCAATGGGAAATGAGGCCGAGCTCTGGAGCATCCATCCCACATAGATACAGGGCCCCCTCCCCTTCATCTATACCTGAACGCTTTCTACCTGGAAGGCTGCTGCCCAGGTCCAGTGAGCTACCAGCATCTTTCCCACAATCCTCTCAAGTGTCTTTGTTGTCTTCACTGGGTGGGAGCAGGGCAAGGACAGGCAGAGATGTTTGTGGGGTGGGGTGGTTTTATGAGGAATGGCAGGTATGAAAGCCCCTCTGGGGCGGGGGACAGGAATGGTGTTCCTAGCCTCTGTTTGCCAGGGGAGGGACCCCTTGATGACTTCCTGTTCTGTTCATGCCCTCTAGGGCCTCTGGTCCCTGTTGGAAGACAGGACACAGGGCTAGAGGGCCCTTTGGTCAGAGCCAGTCTGGCCATTCTGAAGTTGTTTCCAAAGAGCTGGTAGATTTTGTTTATTCAGCGAGAGCTCTGGTCTGAGGTGTCAGTTCCACAGGTCTGTGGTGGTGAATGGGAGTGCAGCCCACTTCCGCTGGTAGTTTCCCCTTTGTGTCCGTGTGCTAATACATCCTTTTGTTTTGCTGCGGTTGTCGGCCCTGGCAGGACCTCCCAGGAACTGCTTGGCCATTCACCTAGCTCTCTGGATCTGACCCACCAGCCCTGCAACCGTAGGTGGGAGGTTATATTGCTCTGTGGTGCCCCAGCCTCAGGAACGTTCCTGGCCCCGGGCCGGGATCCGGCAAACCTCATCACCTGCGCTGTGTTCTCCCTGCCACTGCTGACCCTCCTGCTGCCCTGCACCTCCACCCGAGCTCCCTCCTGGAACCTGCCCCCAGAGGCTGGGAGAACAGACGTGTAACAGGAGTGCAGTCCCGGTGCTGAGGGCACTGCCAGGAGGCACTCTGGTCCTCGGCTGATGAGCATGGTCTGAAAACATCTGTCAAAGAGAAAAGGCGCAGATCTGGCTCGGCTCCCCTTGTGTACCAGGCCTGTGTGAAAGGGCTGTGCTGGATGCATGGGGGCGGCGGGGGGCGGGGCAGGGATAGCCTAGAGTGTAGGGGCTGGGAAACAGAGGCATTCTCTGTTAATTCAGCCCCCATCCCCAATGGTGGCAGCAGCTGAGGTCTTTTCCCACCCAAGCCAGCGGCCTCTGACGGAGCTCTATGTGTGTGGTACCCCTACCCCATGACCGCTCTGCCGGCTGAGGTAAGCTAGATCAGATACCTCAGAGCTGGCTGGCCCCACAGGGATGCAGCTGCAATTAGCCTCATGGCCTGGAAGTCAACAGGGCTTACTGAGCAATGCCAGCCGAGCCAGCTGGTCTTTCCCGGCAGCAGAGCCACACGACCGATTGCAAGGTCAGAAAACCTGTAGCAGAGTGAGAAAAAAGTCAAGGGTTGGACTGTGAGGCCCCCTTCTTCCCCCTGCCATCAGCGGGCCTGCTGCTACCAGGAGAGACACTAGTCCTGAGTGAATGGTCTGTGGGAGCTCTGCTGAGGCATCTTTGTGCTTTAACTGCGACAGCACTTCAGTGTGGACATGGGGGTGGGAGGGATTCTCTCACTGGCATGGGAAATCCTCCTCCCTGAGAGGGGGGCAGCTCTGGGAGGAATTTCTCTGGCTCCCTCCTACTGTCTGTGCTAGGGAGTTAGGGCAGTGGAGGGACGTTACACAGGGGCATGGGTTGTTCACAGCTCTGCTGCTATCCCAGGGTGGACAGCTCAGTGTAGGATCTGTGCTTTCATACCTGCTTTGCCCCTCCTGTGTCCTGGGGCCGCTTCATTGCCCAGAGCGGCACAGAGGGTCTCTTGGGGAACCGCATACCAGCAGCAACCCTGTGTACGAGAGAGGGCTGAGCCCACTGGTAGCACCTGGAGGGAGCCACAAGGGGTGGGGGGTCAAACTGCAGGGTTGGGGCTCCTGGAGGGAGAGCTCTGGGGGAGATCTGTGCGTCCAGGGGGCTGGGTATGTGCCTAGGAGGGCCTGAAGGTGCGAGACACATGGCAGTAGCATGAGAATCCTAGCGGAGATGTGAGAATTTCCTCCGATCCTGCTTCAGGTGGAGCCTTCTGCCCTCGCCAGCCTGATGGAGTCCTCAGAACTTGCCTTCCTTGCCTCCAGCCCCAGCAATAGGGCCGTGCTCCCCGAGAAGCCTCCATATACCACCAGGCTATTGGTGGCCCCTGGATGAGTCTTACATCAGCAGTGTGCCTGGGCTCTCCTGGGGAATAGGTGCCCTTATCCCCATTGGCCACATGGTGACAGTGTTGCTCCATTCGAACAAGTGACGGCCAGCCTGGCTGAGGTTGCTTTTCTCTGCTTGCCAACTAGGTGACCCTTAAAGCTTGAAATTCGGGAAAGGGCCCGGCCATGCCTGCCAGTGGAGGGGTGGTGGGAGACAGGAGATACCTGGCAGGGGCTTAGGACTTAGGGAGATAATGGGTTTGTCCCCTGACCCCTCAAAAAGAAAATCTCCCCGCGACCAATTCATTAATGACCTTGGCTTGGTACAGGGCGAGTTCAGGTGACACACTATGGTCTGTTTCATCCTTAACCGGAACAGACAGCCCCGAATGGTTAGAAGTCAGGAGTCTCTTCTGCCCGCCCCAATCAGCTGATATACATCAGGTTCTTTTTTACTTGCCGTTTGGTTTTTGAATGTTAGGGGGCACTTGTGTTACATTCTCAAGAGCCCTTTCCCACAGCCAGGAAGACTAGAACTTTTTTTTCTTTATCAAGTGAAAGTGGAGGTTCTCATGTAAGAAAGGAGCAATGGGCTTAAATCGCGTAAAAGGAGGTTCAGTTTGGACATTAGGAAAAAGTTTCTCACTGTCAGGGTGGTCAAACACTGGAATAAATGGCCTGGGGAAGTTGTGGAATCTCCATATCTGGAGATATTTAAGAACAGGTTAGATAGATGTCTATCAGGGATGGTCTAGCCAGTACTTGGTCCTGCCGTGGGGGCGGGGGGCTGGACTGAATGACCTCTCGAGGTCCCTTCCAGTCCTAGTGTTCTATGATCCTATGATTCCTGTCAGGGTGGTTAAACGCTGGAATAAATTGCCTAGGGAGGTTGTGGAATCCCCATCACCAGACATATTTAAGAGCAGGTTAGACAGACATCTGTTGGGGATGGTCTAGATGGTGCTTGGTCCTGCCATGAGGGCAGAGGACTGGACTTGATAACCTCTCAAGGTCGATTCCAGTTCTAGTGTTATGTGATTCTATGTAACTGCATTAGCCCAGAAGCCGGGGAGTGAAGGAAAACCTACAAGGTTTATGCTATCTTGCAAATTGGCACCACGGGTGTTACTCCACTTTAAAATGCCATCAAAACCAGCAACGGGCCACGTTCACTGATGCAAACTGGCTGCCCGTGAATTAAGTGATTTGCGCTGGATTGACGCAACACAGCTAGAGCATATTGGTTTAGCAAGGTTACAAATTACATCAGCTTTAAGTGGAGCTGCACATCTGCGATGTCCATCTACAGAGTTATTATTGCAAAGCCAGACAGCTGGGTTCAGATTTTTAGAAGAGCTCAGCATGCTGAGTTGATCTGATCAAAAGAGGCCAATTTCTTCATTAACTGCCACCCACAAAACAATTTAAAACAAAGTCCTCACATTGTTTTGTTTTGGAAAATCCATTTCAGTTTAAAAAAATGATTGATTTTTTTTTTTTTTTTTAAAAGTCGGGTTTTGGTAAATCTACATCTGGAAACTTTACTGAAAACCAAAATATTTGTCATTGAAAGTATGGAAAAAGCTGATTTAAATTTATTATTTTCTGGAAAAAAAAAACCCAACAAAGCAAAACAAATTGACTCCCCTCTTTCCAGGTGTGGGGGGCGGGGATGGTGAAAAAACCACTGTCACGATAAAAAGAAAAAAAAAGTTTTGCTAAAATTTCAACTCCTACTTCCGCCAGGTGCAAGTCAGGAGAAGAGGCATTTAGAGATGCAGGTCTCCGTCTGAGTTAAAGGTCTGATGTTACACTTTAATGGGATATAATTGTGCAGACATGGATATGGACCATTGGTTCCTTGACAAACAGGGAAAACGGAGCATAGCTTTCGTGCTTTTTTTGCATTTGGAATCCTGTTCCAAGATGAAGGCAAATGTGATGTGTTGGATTCTCCAAAGGGCACCGGACCTGAGGTCTACCCAGTGTAATATCTCCTCTCAGGTTGTGACCAGTGCCAGACGTTTCTGAGGAAGAAATAATGTGCAATCAGGGCCACCAAGGGCGGGATGGAAAAGAGAGCAGTTGCCCTGGGGCCCAGTGATTTAAAAGGGCTGGCTGGGGTGAGGCAAGCCCCATCCCCACCTCTTCTGTACGAGGCCCTGCCTTTTCCGATAGCCGGAGCCAGCTCCCCACAGGGTCCAACAAAGTATATCCCCAGTCTTGCACACAATAAGCAGCTATGAGAAAATCTGTCTCCTACATTGTCACATCTTAGTCTCTAGGAGTCAGAGATTGGCTTAGACCCCGAGGCAGGAGGTTTAATATCCCTCCCCAATTTATTTTAAAGTGTTTTCCTCCTTGGCCCCCCAGGATAGGACATGAAGCAATGGACTTAAACTGCAGCAAGGGAGGATTAGGTTGGACACTAGGAAAAGCTTCCTAACTGCCAGGGTGTTAAATGTTAAACACTGGGATAACTGACCTAGGGAAGTTGTGGAATCTCCATCGCTGGAGACATTCAAGAGCGGGTTACAGAGACACCTATCGGGGATGGTCTAGAAACTCTAGATGGTGCTAAGTCCTGCTGTGAGGGCAGGCAACTGAACTCGATGACCTCTCAAGGTCCCTTCCGGTTCCAGTGTCCTAGGATGCTATGATTAACTGTTATGCCTCTGTAAATTCCGGTTACGTGTCCAGTCCCTTTGCAAATCTCATTTTGTTCTTAGCCCGAATCACCTCCCATGGCAATGAGTTACCCAGGCTGATTGCGCATTGGACAAAAAATGTATTTCCTTGTATTGGTTCTGAATTTGCTTATAGCAAGCCTGGGGTAAGGGAGACCCCGTGGGTTTGAAGTCTTATTCATCTATCATGCTTTATTACTGAAGAAATCAACAATTAACGTCAGTTTTGAGTTACGTCTGTACTTATCATATCTATCATGAGTATTTCATAGTGTTCATTATAGAAAATGCCCCTCAGCATATCAATGACTATGTAATATAAAGGAACACTGATGAAAGCATGCTATTAGATTCATTAGCGCTGAGCAAAGGGGAAAGTACATGAGGTTACTGCTCGAAATTATTCAGTATAAAATCTGTTTCTTTAGGTGACAGAGTGCAGTGAACGAGGCAGGGGCTCACTGAATGGGAAGGGTACAAATAAATAGTTAACAGCTATCCCATTCATTGATCCTTCTCAATAAAGCACGTGAAGAAAAATATCTCATGCTATCATTGAATTATAGACTTTATTATATGTTACAATAGTGCCTGCTGGAGGATCAGGTCCCTGTTATACCCATAGAACACAGAGTTTCCCTGCCCTAAAGAGTTCCCAATGTAGTTGTGATATGTGCATGCGAAGGGGCAGAGTTAAGGTTGCAAAGGCATCTCCTGACTTTGGATTGCCTCATTTTTTGCGTTGCTGCAATAATTTTTAAAATGGCATTGTATATAAAGGTGGGGCTGTTCCTTAAGTCCCCTCCTGGAAAAGGGGGATCCGGCAGCATGTGTTGGACAGAATTGTTGATACTCAGGGAAGGTTTTCAGAAGCAGTGCTCTGTGTTAACCTCTATTCTGGGAGGAGGGACAGGAATGAGAATGGGGCACTGAATACATCTGTGTACATTCAGGTGAATGTCATCATTCGTGCAGCGGGTTCTTTATGAACATTAATGGCCATAGCACCCCTGTGAGGCATGACAACACCCATGTCTCTTTTTGCCAGCAGTAGCTGGTCCAACAAAAGAATTATCTCGCCCACCTTGTCCTCCAGGCAGCCGGCGAAAAGGTCAACCAGAGGCAGAATGGGTTACGGACCTTCACCTCCAGTGGCACAGTGACCTGGGAACCCGTCAACTGATACTGCTGTGGGCACTGGTTTTACAGGTGTCTGGGTCTCATGGTAGCTCAGTGAAGACCTCTGTTCAGCATGCAGCTGCAGTCAATAAACCAGAACAATCCTAGAATACTAGACCTTGGAGGGGCCTCAAGAGGTCATCAAGTTCAGCCCCCTGGCGTCACGGCAAGAACAGTCTCCGTCCAGATCGTCCCTGAGAGATGTTTATCCAGCCTGCTTTTAACTATCTCCAATGATGGAGATTCCCCAAGGTCCCTAAGCACTGGAATAAATTGCCTAACCACCCTGACAGCGATGAAGGTTTTCCTAGTGTCTAACCTAAGCTCCCTGTGCTGCATTTTAAGCCCATTGCTTCAAGTCCTATGTTAGAGTGTGTAAGGAAAGGGATTGACAATAATGTAGGAGCTGCTATTAATATCGTTATATAAACCAATGGTGAAGCCTCATTTGGTATGCTGTACTGGTCATCTCATTACTCAAAACCTATTGCAAAACTGGAAGGGTCCAGAGAAGGACAAGGAAAGTGATTCCAGGGTCTAGAAAAACTCCCCCATGGAGCCATGTCCTTAGGAGATGAATAAGAGAGGGCATAATGAATTCTATAGAATTACAAATAAAACACTGTATGAAAAGAACATGATTAAGGTTGTAAAGTCAAGTACTCAGAGCTAGACAATACCAGAATTAAGGCTGCCTGTGCAAAAAATAGCATGTGATCACGTAATTAAGGCTTTCTCATCATTAGCACTGTGCAAATAACTTTTTTTTTTTTTTTTTTTGGTTTGCTGTCTGGATTGAAAACCTAATTGTTTGGAGATGACCCAAAATGCTGCTTTTTTTTTCTATTTTTTCCCCCAGTAGAACAAAGAAGTAACTCCCAGAACAAACCAAAAAATAATCATTTTGAGGAGAATGAAAACTTTGTAGCATTTTGAAGGTGTGGGGGTTGCCTTTTTAAAATAGAAGTAAAATTGGAAATGAAATGTCATTTTGAAACAAAAGTGCAAAGTTTTTGTTTCAAAATGTTAAAATGAAACTTTTTTTTGGACTCAGACACCTTGTGGACGTCAACATGAACTCATGCAATGTGTTGCTCAACTCGAATCCGCATTTTTCAGCTAAGTGTGAAAAAAAGTTTGGTCAAAAACTTTTCTCCACTCTAACTCATAAAACATACCTGAAAGGGATGAATGAAGGTTGTGCAGGCGAGCTTAAATCTGGCATTTCCAAATTTTTGAGTGGCTGAATGATCTTTTAAAATACTTTCACCATGATTAACCTGTCTGTATTTGCTTTGTTTGAGAATTTCCCCTTATTTGATACAATCATAGATGTATAAAATCATTCAACTTCCCCCCCCCCACCTCTGCATCCCTCCTTGCTAAAAGAAGGGCCAATCCCAATTAAATCATCCCAGCCAGGTCTCTGTCAAGATGGGACTTAAAGACCTCTAGGGAAGTAGATTCCACCACCTCTCCAGGTAACCAAACCAGTCCAGAGCTTCACCACTTTTCTAATGAAATAGTTTTTCCTACCCTAGCCAAGTAAGCTTTGCTCTTACATGCAAATAGAAAAATTGGAAAAGAAGGGTCATAGGGCTGGACACTCAGAGTTAAGGACTGTAGAGAGAGCAAGGATGACCATGAACCTCCAAGGGAGGAGAAGTCGGCAGTGCCAGGGTTTCAAGATTCAATCAAGACAAGGGAGTTGAGATGTCCTGCCCTGGCAGTGCCAGAAAAAGGACTGCAACGAGTTAGCGTAGGAAGGCAGGGAATTGAGTGACTGGCTTAGCTAAGCCCCAAATACCAGCCTCAAGTCAAACCAGCCAGGTGGGAATTCTCTTCAATCCACCAACGGTTGTCCTTTTGTAGAAACCAAAGGACAAGCTGTGGTGTTTCTGCCCCCTGGAAATACCGGGCATAACCCTGCCCCCCCATCCCAACCCCACTGTTTTGCTGACCACTCATTGTGTCTCACATGAAAGCAGGTGGCCAGCAGCCAATTGCTACTGCTCATGAGTTGGGGCCCAGGGACTCCACCGGGTGCGTGGTGGGATGGCTATGAGAATTAGGTGCTCTGCCACCTTACAGGTGACATGCACCTCTCGTGAGATTTACATGAGGCTGGGAGGAGAAAGATTTACACCAGGAGGGCCAATCAGCACTGCTTGTGTGTTGTATGAGGCGGAGAGCAAGCAAGGGGTGGTAGCCAGGTCTAGTAGGGGCGGGGGGGTGACCCAGGAGGCCCATTTGGCCTTGGTCTCAAGCTCAAAGGGGCCTCAGATTTAGATACTTTTTAATTTTTTGACTTTTTATAAATTTTGCAATTTGTTTTTATGTGCACCTCTCACTCAGTGCGTTTGCACAGAGAGGGGCTAGAAAAGGCATTTGTTCAATAAAAAAAATCATATATCTCACTGTTCTGTCACTGCCTTATTTTGTTTTCATGACATCATTTTTTTATGTTTCTTACAGCTAGGGGCTTCAAAAGCTGACAATGGTCCAGGCCTCTCTGGACCTCTGCAAGGGCCTGATAGGTTTGGTTCCCACCGATTGAACCTCTCTAGTCCAGCATCTTCAGGACCTGACCGATGCCTGACCAGACATCTTGCTGGACTATGGGAGGTCAATATTGTCTAGCAGCATTGCCAACATTTCCACTGTTGATTGAGCTCAAGAAGTTGGGGTTGGTCCTGCTGGAAGTAGGAGGCTGAACTCTGACCTCCTGAGGTCCCTTCCAGCCCTATGATTCTATGGCATTTTAGGGGTAAATTACAGCTAAATAACAGCACAGAACATGGAGAGCCAGGACTGGTGGCTGTAAGCAAACTTTATGGGGCCACGGGAAACTTGGTCACACTCCTGATAAGTGGACACCCGACTAACTAAAATCATGCCGGATTACGGATGTTGCCGGATGAGAGAGTGCTGGACAGGAGAGGTTCGATGTGTGTCTTGCAATGAAGAATGGAAGGTACTGGACTGGACCAGTACTCTGCAAAGCTGTGTTCAGTCTCACCTAGCATCACCAGGTCGTGCAGAGTCTTGGTAAATTCCTTCATTTCTTGGTGAAACAGGGATGCCAAACTTCCCCTTATCCACTTGGATTGCAGACTGTTTGGCAGACAAAAGCTGCCTCTTACCTCCTGTCTATAAGACTTAGTACAGTGGGGCCTTGACCTTGGCTGAGGGCCCTCAGTCGGAGCATATTAATAATAGGAACAGACGCTGGCATAAGATGAGGCATCTTTGTAAAATTCAGCCAGACTGCAGGGCAGCTGATGGACCAAGGACAACTCCCACTGGGGATGGGATCAGATCAACAAGTTCAGGCCACATGTGCCATAACTTCGGATGCCCGGGGGTGGCAAGTCAGGGCCCTCACCCACTGAGGTAATGGCTATCTTCCTTCTGTTTTTGTTGGAAAAGAGTTCCCTTCATTGCGTACAGTATCTTAATGGAAATGCAATAGCCTGCCATCAATCCTCCACTCTCCTCCTGTATTTTCAAGACACACTTTGATTGTTTTGTTTACTGCTTACTGTGTATATGATTATATTAATAGGAAGCTGCATGTGATGCATTTTGCATGAAGGTCATTGCTTAGATATTCTCAATAGCTGCTTTATTCTGGCAGTGTGGGTTTATAACGAACTCACTCCAGCCTCTTGCAGAGGGTCCCCTCTGTTTCCAGATAGGGGTCCCCTTGTAATCTGACATTAGCAGTGTGCCAAATAAATAAAATTACCCGCTGTCATATTTAGCAGTCACTGCTGAGAGAATAAAGGCCACTGTGAGGTTGCTGAGGCCTATCATTTCACTCCCAGGTTAATATACTGTCAACAGGTGGGGATACAACTCAAGTTGGAGCAGTTTAGCCCCAGAAAGTCTGACATGCAGTAAATGGCAGACTTTGCTTTTCTCCCAGAGGTGTAAATATTCAGACATGCCTTAGGAGGTCCCCCTCCTACTCATGCTGAGCTCCAAACAAGCTCTAAGGCAATGCCTCTCGCTTGTTAATGGAGGCACGGAGCGAACAATCTCAAGTGCTTGTTTCTCTTGCAACACTCATTCCCAGCCTTGTGAAACTGACAACATTGGCTTGCATCCTGGCCCAGCACAAAAGACCAACGTGATTGAAAAGCTCTCGCCCCTCACACCAGTCCAGCTGGCACAGTGGCTGGAGGCGCTCTGCCACCAACAAACGAGCGGGGGGAAGGACTGTTTTGGATCATTCAGAATTTCTCTTCATTGTTTGCCCAAGCTCTGGGTGTCTTAACTCCACCTCAGTCTAATCAAGCAACATGTATTCTAATCTCCTGGGTTGTTACATCAGGATGACCTCATGGTGAAAGTTATACACTGTGAACGCAAGCCCCTTGACCTTCCCTGCCACCACCTGCAAAGACACCAATGTTCTACATCAACCTGAGCTGTAAGAAATACGACGCCCCACACACAAAAAATTCAAAGCCCCATCCACTGGCTTGCGCCTTGGGGAAAGAAGGAGGTTGCCCATGAGGGGATTCTTGGCCAACAAGGACTCAACCGGCCTTCTTAGCGGTTGTAACCTATTGTGTGAAGGCCAGACCCAAGCAGAAAAAGAGGGATGTCTGCCCCAGCTGGTCAAAGCTGCTCCAGGGCTCTTGGCAAAGTGGCAGTCCCGCAGTTTGTGGACCAGGGAGACCCCTTCTATTGGGACAGAAGGTCTGTTTTTAATAAACCACCTTCCAAACAAAGTAGAAATGGAAGTGGCAGAATTTTAATATGAGAACAACCAGACTTGGTCAGTCCAAATTGATTTCTAGCTCAGTAATCTCTCTTCCCACAGTGTCTAATACCAGCTGCTCTAAAGGGAACGAACAGAGCAAGTAAACATCAAATGATCCATCCTGTCTTTGCCCGTTTTGTCAGGGCCAGATCCATAGCTCAGTGAAATCAGTGGAAGATTTTCCCATTGACTTCGGTAGCCCAAAGGGGAGATTTCTGTGTGGCTTCCAATCTACTTCCTGTCTTTTTCCTCACAGGTGTGGATGGTCCCAAAGGTGACTGGGTTGTGGGCAGGGGGTGGGAGTGTGTGTGTTGCTCAGACTCACAACTGAATCCAAACTGCTCCAAGACCTGCTGACGTTCTTCATAGTTATTCCCATAGCAAAGAGCTGATGCTGATGGAATCTGGGCATCTATCTTTCCCATATCCTGCATGGGACTAGATGCTGTGTTGCTAAACACTGGAAATAGTCCTCTCAAAACACTCTCGGCCCCAGCTATGGTTGCTTGGTTTGGAAGGGTCTGGGATACATTGGTCATGGGTAAAATCACAGAAAATAATGTCCCAAACAAATGAAAAATCTAGCTCCTAACTATATTTATGCTCAGAGGGGTTGCCATGTTATTCTGTAGCTTTACAAAAAAACAAGCAGTCCTGTCGCACCTTAAAGACTGAGAAATTTCTTTATTTGGTAATGAGCTTTCATGGGTCTGATGCATGGAAGCTCATTACCTAATAAATAAAATTGTTAGTCTTAAAGCTACTAGAGGGCTGCTTAAAGGGAAATCCAACAGCATAAATATAAAGTACACAACTATCCTTCCAAAAATTCCGGGACAGCAGACCAATAGAAGTGCTTCACTTTATCACCCAGTGTATGTTCTTGTTCCCTGATACAGCAGCAGAGTCCACACTTTTCTGTGCATACACTTTTATTCTTACCCTCTGCCTCCACCTGCATCTAGATCTGTATTTATCGATTGGCTGTTTAGTCATGTGTTCTGCCTTTCCCATGTGCACCCCTGCTTGCCCCACTCCCCTCCCCAGTAGGTTTTGCTTTGTAATTTGTTCTTTCCTGAAAGAATGACATTCTTGTGCAAATAACCCAGTTGTGCCGCCTTCAGAGTTTATAGGGCCAAATTACAATCAAAGCAAACAAGGGTTTGGAAAATAAATCTCATCATCCATTAATCCTCTCCATACAGCTTTTCTTTATTCTTATTTGTCAGATAATCAATGTAAGCACCGTAGGAAGGTAGAGGTAGGGTGGGTGCCTGTGTTGAATGAATTACCGTCTGGCATCAGAGAAAAGGGGAACGTAGAACAGCTGAAAAGGAAAATGCAGCATGTACTCTGGTTGCCAAAACTAGCACATGGTAATTTTGTAAGTGAACAGAGGCAATCAGAATAAAATTGTATCTGCCAGATTTCATTTTGCTTGGTAGGGGAGGGGGAATGTGTGTTTTCCGCATAATAGCCATAAATGCGTAGCTCTTGTATTGAAGTCATTTGAATGGGATATCGGAGCATGGTCTACTTCCTCCTCCACACAGACTTGGTGTGCAACCTCAGGTGGGGGAGTTTCTCTAAGGGTATGTCCTCCCCACCTGGAAGATCAACCTGGTCAGGGCTGATCTTCTGGGATTCAATTTTGTGCGCCTAATGGGGCTACGTGAAATCTACCTATTTGTGGTCGGCAGTCGACCCCTGTACTCCTCGATCTTGTGAGGACCAAAGAAGGTCATTGGAAGACTTTCTCCCGTTGACTTCCCTTGATGGGAACAGCCAGATAAGTCGACTGTAGTCAACTGCATGGCAGGAATCCACTTATCTGCAGTCGACTGATCATCCAGGGGTTTCCCTATGTATTTCCCTACAGTACAAAGGTCAAGCAACGCTTTGTGTTCTGAATTATGCTTGTGTCCAATAAGGCTCATACCTCGGTATTATGTTCCAACCCCTTTTTCCTTATCCAGACTGTTACACCCCATTAATTTAGGGGTCCCCATTTTCATTAGTTAATGCAAAAGGGGAAGACCTCAGACAACATGGAGAGGATCTACTGAAAGTCGTCGTCGTCATCATCATCATTAGTCCCTTGACTGAGGTCGTTGGGGCGCCTTCATGACAATGTTCTTTAGTGTCTCTCCATCTTTGGCTGTCATGGGCCAATTCCTGAGTTGCGGCAAAGCTCATCCCTGTCCATTCTTTACTGTTGTCTATCCATTGTCTACTGAGAGTGAAGGACAACCACTAGGGTACTCCTGGAGTCAGCTAGAAGTTTTTTCTCAAGACGGAGTGAAGTGTAGGAGACTTGGAGATGACCTGTGCTCCACTTGGAGTACAAGGGTTTAAGTCATTAGTTTCTTTTTTAAAATCTTTACAACAAATAGTTAACATGCTTGTGCTCAGTTTAGAAGTTCCCAAGATTTTATTGTTGGTCGTCACATGGCATTAACTGATGCATTGTGACGTATTTTTGGTAATGTCAGCCATTATCACAATTTTTACTGTAATCTTGTGATTTTTACAGGTACAGGGTCATTGCTTGGTGAACTAGTCATACCCAATTATTTCAGGCGTAAGGCCTTGTGTAGCTAAGCTGAATATCTCACAGGCCTGAGGGAGGTAGGACCCCTGTTACATTAATTAATACTTACATTTCACACCTAGATTGTAAATATTCTTGATATTTTACTGCAGTATTGGCTACACACAGGTTCTGAGTAGAACTGACAAGATTCATCTACAAGTATGAGCAAGTGCTCAAGAAACACATCCAGCAATGTTTGCCAACTTCTCAATACCTGTCTGATTACAGCCTCCGAGTACTGAACCTGCTTGAAATGGCCAATGACTCTGGCTGTGTCTATATTAGCCAGGAAGATCGACCCTCTCAGGGTCAGTTTCCTGGGGTTTGATTTTGTGCATCGGGTGGAGACATGCAAAATCGACCTTTCAGGGGTCGGCAGTACTCCTCGCTATCATGAGGAGTAAGGAAGGTCGATGGGAGACCACTCTCCAGTTGACCTTCCTCAGTGAGGACAGCCAAGGGAGACGATTGCAGATAAGTTGATTCTAACTATGCACTTGCCTTAGCTAAAATTGTGTATCTGCAATTGACTTACCTTCCTAGTGTAGACCAAGCTTCCATGAAGGGGTGGGAACTCTGTGTGCAGAAGCAAGGTGTTTCTCCTTTTTCTAAGGCATGTGAATGCTTTGGCACAAGGAGGACTATCACTACATGTACCAGGCATTGTGGGCCCTCAACCTGCAGAGACATGTAGAAGCTACTGCAATAATACTGCATTTTTATGAGGCTTAAATGGTAGGAGAACTCTGATCCGCCTACAGAGGAAAGCTCAACTCCAACTAGCCTTGTTCACCCAAATGACCTGTTGTTGCCCATAGCTCCACATAATGTCTGTTCTTGTTCTGTTTGACCAGTGATAAGCTGGTAAGAGATTGTTGCTGTGGCTGCGCTTATGAAAGGCCATAGGGACTCTGCAAAATGTGACAGAGTAGCTTGGTTTGGGACTCTGATTCACTCCGACAAGAAAGAGTAGCGGGTTGGACCCAAGAAACCAGTCTCTGTCCTGTGGTCTTGATTCGCAAAGTGCTTCCCAGATGGAGTGATTTTGGTGGACTCGCCTAGTAGAGGTGGCCGCAGTGCAGATTTGAACGTCACAGTGCAGTCTGATCAGACCAGCCAGGACTGAACTGATGGCACAGAAATCGATCGTGTAGCTGCACTTGGAGTGGCATCTGGTAGTCTGCACTCCATGGTAGCAGATTGACAGAGGATGGTCATGATTCACTGCCACCCTCACCACCACTGAGTCTAACGTGACCTAGAAGTCAGGTTTTGGTGGTGTGGGGGGGGATTGTTATAAATATTTTCACTGTAAAGAAAGCAACATGTGTATTTTAAAATTCATCTCGTATAAATACTTCAGGACAATCTCTTCGCCATGAAAGTGGAATTTACCATTATAGAATGATGTACCAAAAAAAAAATGCAAACATACAACCATGTACAACGTTAGCACTTATGTGTCCACTTAGTCCTACTTCTTGTTCAGCCAACTGCTCAGCCAGGAAAAATTGTTCACATTTGCAGGAGATAACACTGCCCACTTCTTGCTTAGAATGTCACCTGGAAAGTGAGAACAGGCATTCACATGGCACTGGTGTAGGTGGTGTTACAAGATATTTACGTGCCAGATGTGCTAACGTTTCATATGTCTCTTCCTGCTTCAACCACCTTATTAGACATCAGCGGAGTGGACTGAGGCATGTTTGTTTTAATCATCTGATGCCAGATGCCACCAGCAAGGGATTGAGTCTCTTGTTTGGTAGTTCAGGTTCTGTAGCTCCTACATCAGAGTGTTGTTTTTTTACGGCTTCGGAAAGCAGGCTTCACAAATCGTTCAGCTCAGAGTTTGGAGGCACTTCAGATTCTTAAAACTCGGTTGAGCGCGGCAGCTATGTTTAGAAATCTCATGTTGGTGCTTCTGTTGTGTTTTGTTAAATCTGCTGTAAAAGCTTTCTTAAAATGTGTGTGTGCTTGGTCATCACCCAGGAGTGCTATAACATAAAGTATACGGTGGAATGGAGGCAAAACTGAGTGGGAGACCCTCAAGGAGCCCAGTCACAGGTTTACAATGCATTGTTTTTAAAAGGCGTCATCGGCACGAAAGCATGTTTTCTGGAATAGTACCCAAAGCATGAAGGGAAACTATTGTCTCCAGGCCTCTAACCTAGTGTTGTCGTCATGTAACCAGTCTTCACTTGCTAGACAAGACAATTATAATCACTAACGTGCGTCTTCTGTCAGACAGCGTCACCTTACGCCAATCTCTTCACCTAACTCCCACCAAACGACTCAAAGACAAATGTTGACGTTGGCTGATTCTTTCGTGGTACCTGGGCCAAACCCCATAAACTTGTGCATGCCGCCTTGGCCTGCCTGTGGTGTCTCTTCAGACAAACCTGTTAGCACGTGCTTACAGAAGCTGTCTCTGTGCACACTTAGCTGGGGATTTTTCCTCCACTGCTTGGTGGCTCCTTATAGTTTAACCGAGATGTCTGCAACCAAAATAGCGAGAAGAGCTATTATTTCAAATTCGGTTATAAAATCAATACTTCAAGAGCTGCAAGGCCCATGAATACGGGGCAGTCCTTAATAAATAACATCAAACTGCACTTTTTGTAACATCGCCTTTTAAGAACAGTGCACACACAATAATTAGTAATGTGATCCATGTTAATATTTAACCCTTTTCTGAGTCCTAGTAGGCTCCAAGGTTAGTCCTATCTGGTGGCAATGACTACCAGAAATTAATTGGTGATCCAGAGGGGGTCAATTTAGGAGTATAGCAGGGGTCAGCAAACTTTTTTGTGTTGGGCCATGCTTTTTGTCCCTGCAATTAGCAGGGTCCATCCCTCAGATTGTCCAATGCCCTGGAAGCGAGCGTCGGTCTGCCATAAGTTAAGTGCCACGCTCTCCTGGCAAGGGTGGGGGTGAGAAGGGGAACCAGCAAGGGCCGCAGTAGGGAGGCTGATTGCATGGTGCCCCCATTATGAAATTTCATGCCCTCTGCCTTGTACTTAGAGCAGAAGATGAGGCATCTGGAGATGAATTCTTTTTCCAGCATGTCATTGATTCAGCTTAAGCAGAAGTCCATAAATGGCGCACCAAGACTGAGAGTGCCCTTCAAAGCACACTGGCAGCAAAATAGAGTTAGCTGCAACCTGTTTTTCAGACACAGGTTTGCAGCACTTTTGAGGCCTGGCTCCCTCTCAGCCTTAGTTGCCCCGTCTGTGAAATGGGTTTAATACTAATTCCTGTCTCACAGAGAGTTTGGGAGAATGAACCAAAACTTATCTGGAGGGTGTTTACCATGCTAGAGAGAACAGTGGCTGGGCTGCAGTCACGCTTCTGCCTGGAAGGGCTGATTTTGTGAAAACCCGACTGAACAGAGAGTTAACTGGATGCATGTTAAGCCTAATTCCAGCATCCAGAGCTGCAGGGGAGTCATCATTCAGAGCTGCCAGTGACTCCTCAAAGATCTGCGTGCAACTCTGGAGCCAGGGGCTGCTGACCTCTGGTCTAACCGATTTATCAGAGAATAAGCTTTTATGGGCAAAGACACACTTCGTCAGATGCATGAAGTGGGTCTTTGCCCAGGAAAACTTACGCTCTGATAAATCTGTTAGTCTGTAAGGTGCCACAGGACTTCTCACTGTTTTTGCAGATACAGACTAACATGGCTCCTCCTCCGATACTTCTCAATTGTTTTTGTTTTGAATAACAGAGGAATTAAAAATTCTTCTCTTTTGAGTTCTTTGGTAGCTGCAAAGTCCGGAGAGATGTTAAATGGATATCCGTCTGCAGATGTTATTTTATTGCATCTGTCTTTCTCTTATTTGCATGAAGACTGGGTTAGCATCTCTGGTTTGGGTTACCTGAGGAATGCATTGGTTGATTGGAATACCTCATCTGCACATTTGGTGAATGTTACTTTGGCAGCAAGAATAATCTTTTGTCAGCATGTGACATCTGGATCGTAAATGATGCTGGCACAGTTTCAGAAATTTTTCTTCCAGGACATAATTATCTTCACAAAGTTCACTCTCCATGATGTCCTTTGTATCTTTAATGTCCACTTGCAAACCTTTAGCTGTGTCTACACGTGCATGCTACTTCGAAGTAGCGGCACTAACTTCGAAATAGCGCCCGTCGTGGCTACACGCGTCGGGCGCTATTTCGAAGTTAACTTCGACGTTAGGCGGCGAGACGTCGAAGTCGCTAACCTCATGAGGGGATCGGAATAGCGCCCTACTTCGACGTTCAACGTCGAAGTAGGGACCATGTAGACGATCTGCGTCCCGCAACGTCGAAATTGTGGGGTCCTCCATGGCAGCCATCAGCTGGGGGGTTGAGAGACGCTGTCTCTCCAGCCCGTGCGGGGCTCTATGGTCACCGTGTGCAGCAGCCTGTAGCCCAGGGCTTCTGGCTGCTGCTGCTGCAGCGGGGGATTCATGCTGCATGCACAGGGTCTGCAACTCGTTGTCGGCTCTGTGGATCTTGTGGTGTTTAGTGCAAGTGTGTCTGGGAGGGGCCCTTTAAGGGAGCAGCTGGCTGTTGAGTCCGCCGTGTGACCCTGTCTGCAGCTGTGCCTGGCACCCTTATTTCGATGTGTGCTACTGTGGCGTGTAGACGTTCCCTCGCTGCGCCTATTTCGATGTGGTGCTGCGCAACGTCGATGTTGAACATCGACGTTGCCAGCCCTGGAGGACGTGTAGACGTTATTCATCGAAATAGCCTATTTCGATGTCGCCACATCGAAATAGGCTACTTTGATGTAGGCTTCACGTGTAGACGTAGCCTTTAGCTGTTTCTGGTTCCAGACCTGTATACATTTCTTTAATTGTTGGGTACCTAGCATTAAAAATGTAACTCACAATTTAGAAGCACACTTACACCTGTTTCCCTGTATCCCTATAGTTCATTTCATTCAGTAATACATTCATATTTTATATGAACATCTATATTTATAAACATATCCCTTTTCCCATTATGATACTTCAGGTTATGGTACTCACACAGTACCTTTCAGAAAGGAATTAACAGAGCATCCGTAAAAGAGGTTCTTTGTAAACACCAGTTGTAAATAAATAAATAAATACAGTAACTTGAAGTCCCTGCACCTTTTATGCTTAATAATAGAGCAGAAGGGTATGTTTCTTTGCTCTCGAGAACCAAACAGATTGTATTTCTTAACAAATCACGCTGGCTCCAGCTTCTATTATCTTCCTTTAAGGATGCATTTAATAACAATTCCATATGTGATTTCTCTTCCCCCTCAGAAAGAATCATTCCAGTTACTTTAGTTCTTCTTTAATATGTATGTAGAGTGTTGCATTGTATTATGAAAAACAGGCAGAGAACTTCCCTAAAAGAAAGTTACTAAGGTTGATAAGCCAGGCCCAGAAAATGAGGGAAATGCCTGAGTTCACATTGTCTGTGCAGCCTTAGTTCAGCCACCGTATGAGCTAACGACGTGCTCGTGCCAATTTCTCCCTATGCTCCTTTTTTATACTCCTTTGGACTTAATGGCACTGTAGCAGAATCACTGGACCCTCTGGGTGGTTGGGAATGTTCAAGGGTTGAGGCAGCTGCTTAATGGGGCCTATCATCGTCATTCAGTATGCGTCCTCTCTTCTAGACACCATCCAAATCCTGTACTGAAGAGAATTACTCATTTCCTTGTGGGTTTTCCTGTGGCACCCCTCATCCCTAGCAAATATGAGTGATTAATTTGTCTTCACAATGCCCATAGGTATTAGGAAAATGGCATCCCCCTGCTAAAGGAGGGGACTAGCCGGCAAAGAGGTCTGGGCCAAAACTTGCAAAGATTTCAGCTAGTTTTGTTGCGCACTTGAGACAAGTAGGATGTGATTTTCCTGATGGTCCCAGAGTTTGCAGTTCCTGCTGATTTCAGTACAGTTGTGTACACAGTATGTTTGCAAACAGGAACAGATCTAGTACAGAGCCTTTTAGGGCTTAACAAGAAGAGAAAAACCAATACTGCCATATGCAACAGTGACAGCTCTCTGCCTTGCTCATTACTGGAGTTTGAACCCTAAACCTTCAAATTCCATGGCACCGACCTCTATCAGCTGTGTTAAAGGAATAACTGTTCTCAGTCGGCAGCTGTTATCCTACTTGCAGGAGTTACTTGGAAGTGACACCCAACCCACTGAACCAGCATCTTCCTTTCTTTAGGGTGAGTCATTCCAACCATCTGCCATCCACCAGCGGTCAAGAACATCATCGTTCGATGCTACTTTCACAACACCGTCATCACCATCAGCGGATCCTTCCATTTGGTGGTGGTGGTGGGGAGCCTGGGCCCACCCTGTACTCTGGGTTCCAGTCCAGTTGCTCACGTCACCAGTATCAGCTGTGTGACAGCTACAATTCCCACTTGCCCACAGTCCTTCCCAGTACCTTCCTTGCCACAGGCTCTTCCTCTGGGTATCTACTAGTGCTTGTCCATCCGAGACCTTCCAGAGCACCTTTCCTCCCCAGCTCCTCATGCACAGTGAGCTAAAAGAAGGGGAGCCCTTTTTAAGCAATCTCAACTGGTTCTCCATGAGCTCCAGGTGTCCCAATTAGCCTGCCTCACTTGATTCTGGAAACCTTCTCCTTGACTCCAGGTGTTTTAACTGGCCTGACTGCCCTGACCGGTTCTAGTCAGTTCCTGCCAGTTATGGGTTAGCCCTGTTTGTTTAGCTGGAGAAGAGGGGCCTATTTCATCTAGGGCTAATATACTTCCCTTCTACACATCTCCTGTAGCCCTCTGTCATGCCCCAGAAATTCTCGCGTCTGCCTGAGACTTGCTTTGGCTTCGGAACATTTCCCATCTATGTTCTTCCTTGTTATGTGCTATCATAGATTTTTCATCCAGCCCTTTTAAATGGATTTTCACTACATGCTTTTCAGAGCCATTATACTACAGAAACAGACATGTGAATAGATGGAGTCATGAAAAGAAAAGCAGTCAATTCTGAACAGATCTCGGTGCCAGAGGCAATTAATAAGCAGCATGAATCTTTCTCGCTCACCGCTTGGCCATGCGCGAAGGATGCTGCTTCCCTGCGGGTTGAAGAAAGGCACATCAGTCTGGCAAGTTGAACTCAGGTTTGCTGATTGAAGGGGCTTAGGGCTGCACCCTACAAAAGCTAAAGTAAAACAACCGCTCTTAATCCCGCTCTTATGAGACCCACAAGAAGGTGGGTTGTCCTCTTCTGGGAGGGGCACCCCCTTGGCAGTTAGCGACAGGAACGCATTTTGACCCTCCAGTTGTGACTAAAATCAGACTGGAAGCCACAAATAAGTCTTTATGAACTTGTGAGGGCCCCAGAATTGATCTTGGGGTTTTTGGAGAACTACAGTAAAAACATGATGAGCTATTGATGTTCTTTTCGCTGTTGCTTTTCTCTTTTACCCTGAGGGGTGTGATTTCACTCATTGATCTATACAAGGTAATTTGCTTTCATAGAAGCCATGTTCTGTGGTGCGTGGTAGAGGTACAACTAAGAATCAGACCCAGATGCGTGAGCACATCCCAAGAATAGTTGACTCTCAGAAAGCAGCCTATAGAATGCAGCTGCTACACTGGGATTCGTAAGAGTTCCTCCACTTGTTTAATAGACTCCCAGTGATGTCATGCTCTTAATAAACGCGCAGAACACCTGGCATATGACCTGATTGATTTCCACTGCATTAGGATGGGGCACTGACTTGGACCCATTAAATGAACAACAGGAAATCTCAAGAGGTTGAGGCTCAATTTGTAACTGAAAAGCTGACAAATGTTCATGGTAAAGAATATTATTCATAAAGAAGAAGTCTCTATCCTCCCTGCAGTGTGAATCTTTCTACAGACCCCCAATCCTCTTCCACCTCTTCTTCTATTCCCCACTCTCTGATGGGCCATGCTGTCCAGAGGCCTTGGGAGGGCAGACAATTCCCTATCATCCTTTCATTTTTGGCCTAGATGCCACCCACACTAGAAAGTTGTGGGTCTCTGCTTCTGTCTAGTGGCTGGTCCATGCAAATGGTTTATGAGCTCTAATTCCACCAAGAGCTCAAACAGGGAGGTCAAATGATAAAGCAGAACTTTTCCGCTGAGCGCACGCACATTAGTCTTTCTAACGCTCAGAACCTTGAAACTATTGAATGGATTCTCTTGAGAACGCGCACTGTGGTGACACTGATTACTAGACAGTATTACCGATAAGCGGAGGACAATGGAGTCATTTTTATTTTCATGGATTTGTGTTTTCTCTTAAAGTTAATTTCTGCATTATGGCTATAACCCTTATTTTAATCACCTTCGTTAGCAGATTGGTTTGTGTTTTGTCCCAGCACTCCAGCAGGTTCTTCTTCCTTTGAGTAACAGATGCGAATTCATAGGGAGGGGAAAACATCTGAAATTAAAAGTAGAGCTACATTTTGAATCAGGTCTTATGTCTTTCAGTTGTTGTGTGGAGTCCTTGCTGTGGCTGGGGTTCTACGCTATTTATTATTAACGATTATTGCAGAATCCCAGAGTGACCTAGGCCTTTACTGAACGGACGAAAGATGATCTAGATCAGTGTTTCTTAAACTGTGTTCCGCGAGGACCTTGAAGGTGTGCCACAAGAGTTACTTCTTTATTGCGAGGATATCTGATTAAATTACTTCGTTTTGGTTTTGCTGTATATATTGCTGTTTTTTAAGGAAAATTTTTAGAGGGGTTCCACATACAAATATTATTGTTTGATGTTTCGTGGTCTCAAAGTTTTCAGAAACACTCATCACTGGAGCCAATGGAATTTCTTCGGTTGGCTTCAGAGTGTTCTAGATCAAGCCCACGTTCCTGCTCTACAAAAAGTTAACAATGCCTAGGCCAGATTCTGCCACCCTTGCTCACGTTGACCCTTACTCTCTGAGTAGCCTACCTCAAGTCTGCGCGAGAGGTTTGCCTGCTCCTCAGTTTGAGTCAGGGCATCCAATTCTGCCAGTAACGTCAGACAAGGCACAAGGACTGAGGTTAAAAAAGAGGAGCAGTAGAACAAGGCCTCAGTGATATGGTGATGCAGATACTCCAGGAAACTGTGTACCCAATGACCCCACAGAGTTTATGGGTGCAGTTTAATTGCCTCTGTTTCTTTCATACATTGCAACTGTGTATGAGTGAAAGCTGGGAGGGGAAGCTTAGCAATGGAAGGGGAGGGACACCCAGGCAAGCTGCGAGTGAAATGCAGCCATGCCGAAGTCAGTTCACTCTGCCCTGTGTGAATGGCTGCCCAAGAGGCTGGGGAATGGTGAGTCAGACCCCAGGTAGATGATGCACTGGGCCCACTCCAGGTCTGTGGATCGAAGCAGCTGGCAGGAGAGAGACAGTTGGTGCTGGGGAAACTTGAAAGCTTAAATATGGGGAGCTGGTGGAGAGGTGCTATTCTGGCGGTTTTTGTAGCTCCTGGAGGTTCTTGTGTGGAGGTGATGGATGGACTGGCCTAGAGGACCCTCCAGATTCTTCCCTTGAGTGTTAGGCAGGCCTGAGGTGCTGCTCTGAACCATAAAGCTCTTTTGAGTGGTTCTGGTTCTGGTTCTGGTTCTGGTCCAGTGGGGTCTGGCCCGGGGAGGGCTCTATGGCCAGTGAAATGCGAAGGACCATGTCGGAAAGGGATCAGTGGGAAGAGGTGGTGAGTTCACTACCCCCCTGCTCCTCCACAGGCAGTGGGTTCTTCAGGGCCATCCCACTTCGCTGGGGATTTGGAAAGCTCGTCCTGGCAGACAGCTGCTGGTGGCAGAGCCTGTCTGGAGCACGGGATGGCCGGGCTGCCAGTGTCCCTTGATCAGCTTCCCACGGGGCTGCAAGGGGAAGGAGATCAGACAGGCTGGGACAAATCGAGTGGTGGAGTGAAACAAACGCAGCACCATGTCTCCATGGCCACAGGACTGGGCCCTTGAGTTCTGTCTCTGTCACAGCTTGCGTGAGCCAGGCCTTGTGCCTTAGTTTCTCTTCACACCCTTTCCTACACTTTGTCTGTTACACTGTAAGCTCCTCGGGGCAGGGACTGTCTGAGGTGTCCGTACAGCCCCTAGCACAAAGGGCTCAAGGTCTCTCAGCACTACAGGAATAGACATAATAATAAAATAGGTGGGGGGGCTGTTTGCATTGTGTGATCTTTATTCACACCTAGGCTCACAAACGTTTGGCTTCCCACTAAATCTCTTGGGACCAAACCGCTGTCCTTCTCCGGCGTGCTCACTGATGAGCAGGTTCGCAGTGCTCTGTGAAGGAAATCATTAGCTTTTTTGCCCTCATTTGCTCAAATCTAGACCCCCAGCGGTGCCTGGCCGCGCTTGGCTCAGTGTCTGGTCTTCTGTTTTGACAGCCCATGTGAGTTTCAGGGCTGTGAAGAGGTGGGTGGTATAAAGCAAGGAGCGCCATTACCGTGTTAATATCACCGCCGTAGGAAACGGACTGTGAAAAGGCACCTAATGGTATGACAAGAACTCAGTAGAACCCGAGATGACATTTTCTGTCTTCTACCCTGTAGCCACATACCTACTGTGCTGTTATCTCCATCATCCCCTGACGCTGGAAGTTTAAAATCTTGACCCCTCCCAAAGGCAATCAGTCTACATAAGGTATTCACCTGGCCCCACTTGTACAGCAGCTGAGCAGCTCACGCCCTTTCGCACAGCATTTCTTAAACTGTGTTCCACGGAACACCAGCGTTCTGTGACCAACTCGCAGGTGTGCCACGAGCGTTTGGAAAAATACACGGGTGGTCCCTATTTTCTGTTATTAAAACCAGATGCAACGTTATGTCTTCGTTGCTAGGATACCCCGTTCAATTACTTCATTTTGTTCTTCCTGCATGTGTTGCTGTTTTGTTTTGTTTTGTTTTTGTAGAAAATTTTCGTGGGTGTTCCACATAAGAAGTGTGATTGTTGGGTGTTCTGCGGTCTCAAAAAGTTTAAGAAACACGACGTTAGCATATTTATACTGACAATGCTGTTGTGAAGCCAGGCAGGGCTGTTCTCCCCGTCACACCGGGAGTTAGGGTTGATCCTGCACTAGGCAGGGGGCTGGACTTGATGACCTCCTGAGGTCCCTTCCAGCCCTAGGAATCTATGATTCTATGGAAACCAAGGTTAAACATCTTGCTCAGTATTACGAAGCCTGTCAGGTAGTAGACAGGTGAAATGGGGTCTCCCAGAAGCTAACCTACAGAAGCTTGCCTCCACCCCATCCCGGTCAGCCTTTCTCTCGGAACTCATCAACCTTTGGATTACGTTTTGTTGAAAAGTTTTGAATCAAACTGAAACTTTTAATTTCAACTGGCCATACTGTCTGTGTTCCCCGGTGACCCGTGCCCTTAACTGATCAGTGTAGAACCAGCCCAGTCCTTCTGCCCGTCTCTGACCATTTCAGGTACCTAATGTTTCAGAAAAAGGCGTTGCAGGCTGGAGCACACAATCAGGAACGGACCTAGATTAGAACAGTACCGTTCATTTCCCCGTGGTGGCTTTGCTGGTGGTTCAGGTTAGTGACAAAACTAACGGAATCCTTCACCTTGTGGTTCTAGTTTTCCATTGCGCTCTGTCCTGAGCGTAAGTGCCAGGCTTTCAGCCCGCGATAATGAAAAGGGTCAGAGAGGTAAGTGGGCTGTAAATCAATCAAAAAAGCTTCTGATAGGGTCATAAACCACAGGGAGCATGCAGTGTGCACCCTGCCTCCGCCTCAGAATACAAAGGCAGCTGAAGTTGAAAACATTCTCTTCCAGTCCGCCCCAGCTATTACACCTGATCATCTGAGGAAAAGAGCAAATGTCTTCTGTGCTTTTTAATCCCTTTCTGAGCAGGCCAGGTGGTGGGCACTCATGCCTCTGAGTGCACGTATAATCAGTCCTGTGCACAGATACAGGAGGGGCAACTTGCCTGCATTATGTTTTATCCGTGATTTGCTGAGCTTTATAAAGTAGTTAATTTCCCAGGTGGCGAAATCCAGCTTTTCCCATGCGATGAACTAGGAAGAAAAAAAACCCATCTTTGTTTCTTCAAGGTGAAGGCAGCTGCTTCTGCTGTGTTTGAAACCAAAGATCAGTTTCTGCAGTGAATGTTAGCACCCGTCAAACTGACTCACCCACGGCACTTGCTCCAACAGCCTAGTGGTAAGTGCTTCACAAGCTACCTCTGTGCAGACTAAGTGCCTCTCCTGAGCAGAACGGGAGAGCTTTTCTCTCATTTGCACAGTGCTATGGGAAATGAGAACCCCGATCATGATGACCTGAAGAAAGATGCAGCAGAAAGATGCAGGTTGATTTCAGAGACTAGTAGATTTGTTTTTATCTGTGACTCAAAGACCCTGCCCCTAGGTCTGCAGAGGTAAGTGAAGCCCTGTGGGCAGGTGAATTACTCGGTTCTGAGTCAGTCTCAGAGCTTTCAGGTTATAACCATGTGCCCAGCATTAGCTGTCCCAGTTTATGAGCTTTTTGGATCCCGCTGACTGATTTACAGTCGGGTCAGCTGCTTATGCCTGTGGCCTGGCAGCATGTGAGGATAACTCCGTCCACTGTGAATGCTCCTGGGTGATACGAAATGTATGTTGAAAGGCAGCTAGGTCTGAGCTTGCTAGAGTGCAGTTCTACTCTGCAGAGTCACTGGACTTGTGAGGTTTCGTGTTTCTGATCCTGCCAGGGGTCCAGGCACAGCCCACTCAGCTTATAAATAAAAACTTTCTTTCCTAGCTGGAGTATCCCTGCAAACTCAGCCTCCAGTCCAAGCGTCACCCCCAGCAGTAGTGATTCTGCAGGAAGAATTGAATTACTGATTCAGCAGCTGATGCCTGGATCACAGCAGTCTGCAAATCCCCTAGATGAGCTGGCTCTGCAGGACAGCCCAAAGTACAAAAATCAGCACTTGCTTGCTTTAGTTAGGAAAGCTAGCAAAAACGACAATGTGTGTGTGGGGCGGGGGAAGAGGGGCGTGTAAGTACCGCTATCACAGCTCCTTCTGAGAGCACAGCTACGTTTTAAAGGCTTTAAAAGAATGAGACTTTGGGCCTGGAATTGGATCTGAATCTGAAGCCTGGAGGATTTGCCCACTGGGAGACTGGTGTTAGTCCCCATCCTCCACTAGTCTCTCTTGTTGGTTTCATGATGTACCACCTGGGGAGCTTTCCCATCTAGGTATGCGGTGCTGTAACCTGGAGGTCCTGAGGGATTTAAACTGAGTTAGTCGGCTGAAGAGAAGAGTGATGGGGAATTTGATAGCAGCCGTCAACTTCCTGATGGGAGGCTCTAAAGAGGATGGAGAGAGGCTGTTCTCAGTGGTGGCGGATAGCAGAACAAGGACCAATGGTGTGTAGTTACAGCGGGGGAGATCTAGGTTGGATAGTAGGAAAAAAACCCTGTTTCAGCAGGATGGGTGTGAAGCACTGGAATGTGTTACTGAGAGAGGTGGAGGAATCTCCATCCCTAGAAGTTTTTACATCCCAGCTGGACAAAGCCCTGGCTGGGATGTTTTCATTGGGACTGGTCCCTCTTTGAGCAGGAGGTTGGACTTATTGACTTCCTGAGTTCTCTTCTAACCCTGTGAGTCTCTGATAAACACTTGGGTGCTGCACATATGGCTTTATCCAAACGACAGGGGCAAAGTCTCCAGGTTGGCTGAAGAAGGTATTTCTTAGCACAGGACCAATGTGAGTCTCTGTGCACTCCCAAGAAAGCAGACTACTTTGACCAATGGAGAACAGGTGTTTGGCAGTCTCCCTCTATGTGCTATGAAAATTGGTTTATGAATATAAATATGAAGAACTCAAAGATGCTTGGACAAAATACCTCATGTATCCTATCAAAGTTAATGTTGCAGTCTGCTGGGTCTCTCTAGCTTATATTGGTGCATGTTTCATTCTTGTATGTGAAGTTAGAAATGAGAAGTGGAAGTCTGCTTATTGTTTAAATGTGCAGATCAAAGCCATTACTGGTACCCAGACGCATAAATGGTTGAGTGATCAGCTTTAATGACTTGTGAACAGTATTGTTTGTCCTGTAAATCTGAATGGTGGGTGGTCCTAGGAAGACATGGGAATGTACCAACTTGGTTCTATTTTGTTCCCGTGTTTTTCCATGGGGAGGGGGGATCTATTTAAGCAATGGGAATCTGTCAGCTCTTTATCTTTGGTTGGCCTGAGAAGCAGCGTGGCATACCCTAAAAGGATACAGAGACGGCTGGAGATCCAAGTCAGCGTAAAAGAGTTTGTCCCTTACTTGAAGACTGTACCCTAAAAAGCTGTTCTTATTTTAGGCAAAGAACTGTATGCAATAAATTTCTTAGTGTTCTATGTGTTTTCTTTTCATTAGTCCCTGAATAGACATGTCCACATCCCACGGCGGGCACCACACCTTTTTGTAAGGTGATGCTTATAGGAGTTCCATAATAGTGCCAAGTATCAGAGGGGTAGCCGTGTTAGTCTGGATCTGTAGCAGCAACGAAGGGTCCTGTGGCACCTTATAGACTAACAGAAAGGTTTAGAGCATGAGCTTTCGTGAGTTAACTCACTTCTTCAGATGCTGGACATCTCACGAAAGCTCATGCTCTAAACCTTTCTGTTAGTCTATAAGGTGCCACAGGACCCTTCGTTGCTATAATAGTGCCAGTGAGCCAGCGATATTTGAGAGTGTCATATCGTGTCTAGAAGCCACTCTCACAGGACACCCTCATTAATAGCATATGAATCATTTATTTTGTGTCGCGGTTTGATGGCCAGTGAATATTTGTATTTTGTAAATGTCAATGGCTAAGCAGGAAGTTTAGTTTGGGGAGAGAGATAAGCTCAGGTTCCAAACATAGCAGCGGTAGGTTCTGACTGATAATACCCTTTCCCAAAATGTACATGATGGATACCTGTCTTCCACCTCCTACCATCTGACCATGAATGATGCCATCACAGAGATGCTGCGTGAAGCACACACTTCAACCTCCATTGATTTACACCTTGTGATGAGGGATGGTCACAGAAGTCCCATAAAATTGTCTTCCTGGTATGCTGATCATTCCACTTACGCCGACCTTCCTGGTCTCTGAAATTTGAAGAGCACAAATTAAAACAAAACAAAACAGAACAAAAAACTCGTGATACTAAGAGAAAAGTCTTGCAGAATTCTAAGTATATTACATCCACGCAGTTTACGTCATCAGCCAAACATGTAACCTCATCAGAGCATGACGTCTGGTTTGCTCAACCTTGCCTTCACTAGAGCTACACCCATATAAACCAGCTGAGGGTTTGGACCCAGAGATTAAAGGTATGGCCTGATCAATCTGTGGCACTAAGAAATCCTCCACTCCCTATGCTGTGGGCTGCAGCGGGCTCTTAGTCTTCCCATTGTTTTCCACGCCTAATTTTTATTACTGCGAGATTTTATGAGGTGCCCCATTGAGCTGTCTTTTGCACATGCAAGTGGAAAAAGTCCTCTGCTTGACTTTGTCTTTCCATTGCTGCCTTCTCCTCTGCCTTCAAATATTATTTGCCAACCAAAGAGCGTCAAAGGAGCCCTAAGAAAGCAATGCACTCTCTGCCTTGTTACAGAATAGGAAGATTCTTTGGTGGCTTCAAGCTGATGTCACAGTTTCAGAATAACTGTATCTGTATCCACCCTCACCCCCAATGAGTGCCTCGTCAGGTCTCCAATCCATCTATCTCTTGGGTAGGGAGCTTTGTCCCTTACCCTTCTGACCAGGGATTTTAAGGCTTCTAAGCTACCTGCCTTACTCTGATACCCTAGCAAGCCAGTTATCCTAGGGGCTACTGCCCTTGCTCTCCCTCTGATGTCCAGGAAAAGTGTCTGACCAGAAGTTACACGTGTCCACACAGCTCTTTCTAAGCAACCACATTTATCCTTGGACAAACTGGAGAAATGGTCTGAGGTGAACAGGATGGAGTTTAATAAGGACGAATGCAAAGTGCTCCACTTAGGAAGGAATAATCAACTTCATATATACAGAATGGGAAGTGACCATCTAGGAAGGAGTACTGCAGAAAGGGACTTGGGGCCATAGTGAACAGCAAGCTAAATATGAGTCAACAGTGTGGTGCTGTTGCCAAAAAATCAAACATGATTCTGGGATGTATTAACAGGAGTGTTATGAGCAAGACATGAGAAGTCATTCTTCTGCACTACTCAGTACTCATTAGGCCTTAATTGGAGTATTGTGTCCAGTTCTGGGCATCACTTTTCAAGAAAGATGTGGAGAAATTGGAGAAGGTCCAGAGGAAAGCAACAAGAGTGATTAAAGGTGTAGAGAACATGAGCTATGAAGGAAGACTGAAAGAATTGGGCTTGTTTAGTTTAGAAAAGAGATTTGGAGAGGACATGATAGTGGTTGTCAAATACCCCAAAGAGGGTTACAAGGAGGAGGGAGAAAAATTGTTCTCCTTGGCCTCTGATGATAGGACAAGGAGCAATGGGCTAAAACTGCAGCAAATGAGGTTTAGATTAACTGTCAGGGTGGTTAAACACTGGAATAAGTTACCAAGGGAGGTTGTGGAATCTCCATCGCTGGAGATATTTAAGAGCAGGTTAGATAGACACATGTTGGGGATGATCTAGATGGTGTTTGTTCCTGCCAAGAGGGCAAGGAACTGGACTTGATGACCTCTCGAGGTCTCTTCCAGTTCTAGTGTTCTATGATTCTGTGATTCTTAGGGTAAAAGCATTACCAGGAGAACGTGCCAAGCCAATAAACAAATTTAAATCCACAATCAAGGTACTGGAAATCACCAGTTTTCTTCCTGGGGAGATCCATAGGCCTGTGTCCTTGCCAACGCACTGTCAAAATTTGGATCTTCTCCTTGGACAAAGAGCCATGTTCATCTAAGGTCATGAATCAGTTTAAGCTCATTCTTTTATACCAAAAGCCCTTACCTTATTTCATTCTCTCCTGAAAACCTAGCCAGAACCATGGCATGCAAGCCACTTTTCTGATTCTATTTTGAATTTTCAGGATAATGACCCCCTATTGTTTCAGCTCCTGGAAAAGCTGTGGTCACGCTCCTCCATGGAGAAGAACATAACTGTACATAAACCATTCAAAAATTTAATACAACCTTCCCCGCAGATCCCTGCAGAGGAATGCAGTATCTATCACAGATATTATCCCTGTCCCTAGAAAAGGCATAAAAAGTCAGGTTTGGTTCATGGGCATGACTCAGTCTGCACACATGGTGATATCTTGCAACAGATGTGGGCGACGTAACTCAGAGGTTACTGCAATATACCTCTGCGGAAAGGGTGGTTTCAGATTGCTGCCAGCCACCGTAATGCGATGTGGGAAATTGAAGACAAGATGAGTGTATGTTGCTTGCTGCTATAGCAGATTGCCAATTTTACAGATCTCCATATCTCAAAACCCATGTAATGAGGAGAAAAGGCTTAAAGATAAAAAATACAGCACAGGTCATAAATGTAAAAAGAGAATTATGTGGAAAATATATTAAAAAGTATGACTCTTGCTATTGATATTCTGCAGTTTCCTTCATGAATATTTAGAAACAAAAAGGTTGGCTCTGAACGGCTGCATAAATGTACCCTGCTCTTCCCTTTATAAATATTACATGCTCTTCCAAGAAAATGGAACAAGGAAAAGTAACTGATAAGACCTCTAAAAACCTCTCCTCTTACTCTTCGAAATTGGTTCATTTGGACTGTAAATTCTTTATATCTCTATATAAAAGAATGCATAATAAAGATCTTTTGCTTGCTTTCCCTTACAAGCTTTCCAAACTTGAGTGATCTGTAGGCCTGGAAAATAAAAGGAGTAATGTTATAAATATTTCACATCCTCTGCTACTAGCGCCAAGACCAGAATTGCTAGCACCTAAGTGAAATGCGAGAGAGGGAGGTATCAAAGAGAGAATTCTTGTGTAAAAAGAGTTCATTTTATTGGTGTCTTAGTATTTGAACATTTTCTCCCTGGAAACATGTTGTCTGCGAACAAAATGAACTAATTTTTTAGGAGTATCATAGAGCAGATGGGAAATTGGAAAGCACAGCATGGGTTTTCTTGTACTTCACCTTGAGGGTATATTTGGCGACCTCGCTTCTCTGGCATACCAATGGAAAGGCAAGCCATTCCAGGCCAGAAATTCAGCTGCTGCTAAATGAATTCAATAGAAACATGGACCAGTTGAAGATCTGGCCCTTTGATGTGTGGGGAAAAAAACAGATTCCATAGACAGAAACTAAACTGTTCCAATATGTTTTAATCAAGCCATGATAGGCAAAGAGGAGTCAGATGCCTCGACCCAGATAAGATAGAAGTGATGCCAGAAGAAAGGATGGAATATAATAGTTTACCTCAGGTTTACACTCTCCCTGAAAGTTTGTCTGTTTCTATATTCCCATGTAGCGCAATAGAAGAGAGAGATAATTAATAATGATGTCTTCATTTCATGTATTTTGCTGCTTTTTCCACTTGAGTTGCCTGTGGACAGGACACAGTTGCTTCACATGTATTCACAATTACTTGCCAGCACATTTTTGACTGTATTTTGGTGTGCAAACTTTATTCCCAGATACATGGTTGTATTTTATATTTCCAGTTCCAGCTTCGTTAGTTGGTTTTCGTTGGATATATGGGCCATGTGGTATCGTTTGTTTCTTGACTGGAATACCATCAGAATTTCATGATGACAAAATTATCACTCTCTCTGTAATTGGCTAAAAGTGAAAATTTTCTTCTAACCCCAACTTGGTATTTCTTCCCGATATTTTGCACTGAATTTCAGAATTTTGTTGCAAAACATTACTTGAAATTTCAAAATTCAGTTTTTGCTCATCCTCCCACATTGTTCTCTTGCTGCCAGAACTCTTTGATCCCACCCCAGGACAAGTTATCCTTCCCTTAATTTGGTTTTGTCTTTAATATTGGTGCTGAACCATGGCTGGTCCCTCCCTGGTGTCTGCCTCCTTTATGGTTGTTACCAAATGGGACTACACATGCAAATCGGGAAAGCTGTGCACTCAAGTATTTTATTGCACATTCTTAACAAACGGCAAGATCATGGGCAGCCACTTAGAAAGGTACTCTCGTGTTTAGCATTCTAAAACCAAGCAGAGGAGAATTCTCAAAATTGTCCTTCAGATGTCTGCCTCATTCTCTTTGTACCCAGTGTATAAGTACGCAGGACAAAACCTGGTCCCCTTTGATGTCAATAGCAAAACTCTTGTTAACTTCACGTTGGGTATCTACCATTATAAGCAAATGCAAGTACGGTCATACCGGGTCAGAACAAAGGTCCATCTTGCCCAGTATTTTTTTTTCTGACATTGGCCATTTGGGCTTAGTGCCCCAGAGGAAATGAACAGAACAAGCAGTCATCAAGTGGTCCATCCCCAATAGCCCATTCCCAGCTTCTGACAAAAGGAGAATAGAGTAGGTACGCTGTCCCTGCCCATCCCAGACAATAGTCCGTTGATGGACCTCTTCTTCATTAATTTATCTAGCTGAACATTGCACCAGCCCTTCTTCATTTGCAACCAGCTAGCACTGTTTCACAGTTCCTTCTTTCTTTTTTTCAGTGGCTATCCTCAAGGATTCATCATGCAAGGACAGGGAAAATTAGTCTGTATCAAATGTCACCTTTAGAAGAACATGTTAAGGAAACAACAATCACTTTGTAGGAATTGCTTTAATGCTTTGTGGTAACCTCTCAGTCTCAAAGATTGGAAAAAGAACATCGCCTTCCTATCATATCAGGCACCTGGGAAGACATCTGGCTTCAGGCAAAACATATTTCAAGTTTTTATCCTTGTGATTTTTCTGGAATCAGATATTAAACAGGTAAGTCTGGATTCCACAAGGTTTGGGTAAGGCTAAGTTAGCAATGCACAACATATGCTGGAGAGGTAAACAGCCATGAGTCAACCTTTCACACATCCTCCACCTCTGTCAAAAAAATGCACATGTTCTGGAACACCCTGTTCAGGGCTCTCTCAAAAATTTCCAGTGTCACCATGTTTCCTTCCACAAGCTTTTAGAGGTGTTGGATGGGTTTGTATTACCAGTTAACATTTAAGAATGAAATACAGTAACTATTCTGCTGGCCAGAAGAGTTATTTAGAGAAAGTGGAAACCTGCCTTTCTTTCTTCATACACCCGCTGACTTATGAAGCTCTCTATTACTGCATTAGTGGAAAAAATGACTCTATCAGCTACAATCTCTTGGAGGAAATATGAGGGTGTCTAGCTGGTCACTATTGTACTTTTTTGCTGCATAGTGTACATTAGACCTTGATACTCACTTATTTCTGTATTTAGCCACTTCAATAATTGAAGTCCTGCATGACTTCTGTGTATATTTTGATTTTTTTTTTGCAAATTGAATGTTGTTATTTATATGCTATTTCCATCTCGTGTGTGTGCGTGTGTATTTATAATGTGCAGCTGTCTGTCTGTCCACCCATCTGTGAGTCTGTTTCTTCAAGTACTCCTCCTAAACAGTAAGGCTGTGTCTACACTTGCATTCCACTTTCGAAAGAGGCATGCAAATGAGGGATATCAAAAATGTAAATGAGGTGCAGATTTACATATGACACCGTATTTGCATATTCTTCTTTTGAAAGAAGAAAAGCAGTGTAGACGCAGCTCTTTCGAAAGTCAACCCCATCTTCGAAAGAACCCTTCTTCCCAAAACAAAAGGGAAGAAGGGTTCTTTCAGAGATGGTGTTTCCTTTTGAAAGAGCTGCATCTACACCACTTTTCTTCTTTTGAAAGAAGAATATGAAAAGGAAGTGCCCGATATGTAAATCTGCACCTCATTTGCATTTTCAATTTCCCTCATTTACATGCCTCTTTCCAAAGAGGAATGCAAGTGTAGACGCAGCCTAAGAGTTTGGACAACCAAATTTGGAATGCAGCTTCCTCTTATTGTAACTTAAAGCAAGGTCAGGCTATGGTTGTACCAGGACAATGGGATGTGCCTGGAATGGGATTGCTTTTATCAAATGGACAGGGAGGAGTGAGAGAGGAGGGACAGTTACACTCACCTATGACCATAGGAGGTCAGCAAGCACTGGGAGAAAACTATAGTCAAGAATGATCACAAGAGGGCAATAAGCATCCCAGTATTCACTCACTGGCCAACAGCCCAGCTCCTGCCACCCTGGCCTGACCTGGGAAGTAGCTGCTGACCCTGCAACTAACCCCGAATTACTCCAGAGAGCAGCTGTCGGCTGACCTGTGGCCAACTGTAGGGAGCGACGGTGGAGCCATGCCCAGGGAGAAGCCTCCTCTCCCCTGCAGTGCCGGCCTTGGCCCTGGGGAACTCTTGGAAGTTTCCAATATATTTATATTTCATGCCAAATGAATACTAATAATGGTAGGAGTAAGAGGTGACCACCCCCAGTACCTCTTGCCTTAGATTAGAAACCTGGTTGTTTAACATCTCTGGAACTCAGGCCCTAGAGCAAAATGTGCTGAAGGTTGGGTAGGTGCAAAAGAGCTGATAATGTGTTTAGGAATTCTTCTCACCATGAGCAGCATGTGGTTCCCATCTACCCCACAGTCTGGCCATCACTGGGAATCTCTTTATTGACCCCAGGGGCTTTAGATCAGGCTCAGACTGCTCAAAAGTACCTAGCCAAATTCACCTCAGAGTAGTTGGAGGAGATCCTTGACAATCCCCTTGTCCAAAGCTATGTGCCCAAAAGTAGAAGTCAATTTTTGAAAATGTACCTTGTAACTTTTGGTTGAACAAGTGTTCCAATCTTTTAAAATATTCTTTTTTCCTATTTGTATTTTTCCAAGTCCAGAGACAATGTAAAAGCATTTGAAACACAAAATGAAATGTATTTTCCAGGCTGGTGAGAAATAGCTACATTCGTTTCGTAAAGCAAAATACAGTAACCCAGACAAAGTATTTCAGAACTAATTACTGTATATCCTCCTAATTCCTACTGGAGAAAGACCCCACATGTTTTGAGAGTTTATTGATAACAGCTGTTTAAAATATTGTTAATTCCCCCTTCTGAAATTGCAGGCTGGATGTTAATGAACCTAAATATGTTAGACCTTAAACGACTGGGTTAAAGCTGATGGTTTTGTACACAGGAACATAACTCAGTTTGCTGCTTCTCGATGGGGAACGCTCTTTCATCCCACTGTGGTATTGTAGATGGCAGCAGCTCCAGGAAATTATGGACTTTCCTCTTAAATGCAAACTCCATCCAGCATGGGTACTACTGGTTTTGCATAAGGGGTTGGATGGCTTAGGTTCACAGCAGCAGATGATCACACTTGAAGTAGTTGCTGCCCCACCCCCAAATCATTAATGAGCTCCTGTTTCTGTCAATTTACACTACCACACTTATGTCCCCTTCCACTAATCATGTGAATAGTGCATAATCTGCAGAACATCAGGGTGTACTGGCACCACGCTCTCACCATGAGCAGCTTGTGGTCCCCGACTCGGATTACGGGGTCCTTTCCCTGTCTGTTGAAAGACTTCTCCATAACCACTGCAGAAACTTATGCCTTTCCACATACCGTTCCTGGGAAAGCCTGACATACGCTTCTTTGGGACAGGAGCCAGGAGGCAAATAAACACAAACATCAATTTAATTTAATTAACACAAAAAATTCCATGGGTGCAGCTGGTTGCAAGGTGGCTAGCTAAGGTTCCCCAGTACTTTCCAATACCAGGACTTGTCTTCATTTACTTATAACTTTGCTAACCTTTACCTCTTTTAAGCTACGTCTACACGTGTATGCTACATCGAAATCCCTTATTTCGATGTAGTGAAATCGAAATAAGCTATTTCGATGAATAGCGTCTACACGTCCTCCAGGGCTGGTGCCGTCAACGTTCAACTTTGATGTTGGGCAGCACCACATCGAAGTAGGCACTGCAGGGGAGCGTCTACACACCACAGCGGCCCACATCGACATAAGGGTGCCAGGAACAGCTGCAGACAGGGTCACAGGGCGGACTAGCACTTCCTGGGCAACAGCTAGCTGCTCCCTTAAAAGGCCCCTCCCAGACACACTTGCACTAAACAGCACAAGATCCACAGAGCCGACAACTGGTTGCAGACCTTGTGCATGCAGCATGGATCCCCAGCTGCAGCAGCAGCAACCAGAAGCCCTGGGCTAAGGGCTGCTGCACACAGTGACCATAGAGCCCCGCAGGGGCTGGAGAGAGAGTCTCTCAACACCTCAGCTGATGGCCGCCATGGCGGACCCCACTATTTCAATGTTGCGGGACGCGGATCGGCCACACGTGCCCTACTTCGATGTTCAACGTCGAAGTAGGGCACTATTCCCATCTCCTGATGGGGATAGCAACTTTGACATCTCACCACCTTACATCGATTTCAACTTCGAAATAGCGCTCGCCTCGTGTAGACGTGGTGGGTGCTATTTCGAAGTTGGCGCGGCTACTTTGAAGTAGCCGGCATGTATAGACGCGGCTTTAGACTTCACCCTACTGGGTATCTGCCTCAGGCTGTGTCTTGCCAGAAAATTTCAGCATAAACATGACTGGCATTTCTCCAAATGAATGCAAGAGACAATGCAAAGTTCTACCCATGTTAAAATAATTTTCTAAAACCTTTTCATCAAGAAGCTTGGGTACCTTCATGCCCTGAAGCAGGGACTTGAAATTTGATATGCTGTTTTCCATTCCCGCGAATATCTGCCCTCGAATCCAATCATTCCTAACTTTTGAGTGCTTTGCTTTATAACATGAATGGCCTCCAAATGGAGTGTTTTAATGTCCTTTAGAATGATGATACAAAGACATGCCTTCAGTTCTGATGATAAACACATGGTTGCAAATTGCCTGAGATCATTCTGTCCAAAGGTGTGAATTTTCTTCATCGTCCACAGCAAGTAAAAGAGATTTCATATATTTCACTATAAAGTTTAGGAATTTCAGGCTAATACCTATGGGGTGTGTCTACACATGCATGTTATTTCAAAAAGAAAGGCTCTCTTTTGGAAGAACAAAGGGAGAGTCTACATGCCCCTTCCCCCTCCCCGTGCTGCGGGGTGTGCCCGGGGCCTGGCTTACCTCCATGAGCATTGCTCTGATGGTGGCCTTGCCCACCGCAAACTGGTGCCCCACTGAGCGGTGGCCAGCTTCCATATTGCAATCGCAACCTGCTTGTTGAGGGGGAGTGCAGGCCGCATGGCAGTGTCCTGGTGCCTCAGTGCGGGGGCCAGCCAGTGGCCTAGCTCCTGAAAGGCGTCCCGGCTCGTACGGAACTTCTGCAGCCATGTGGCATCATCCCATTGCCCCAGCACCAGTCGCTCCCACCAGTCTGCACTGCTGTGGTGGATCCATGGGCCCCAGGGTGCCAGGGGGTGGGGTGCAGGCTGGGCGGGGGGGTTCCATGTTCTCGGGTGGGGGCACTCTGTTTCCCGAGGAGCAGGGGGCGGCCGCGGTGACCGTGCAGATGAGGTGGACAATGGTGTCCATGATATCTGCATCCAGTGCGAGGAGCAGGGTGTCGTCAGCCATGGCGCTACTCCACTGGGGTCTGTGTCACTGCTGGCAGCTCAGCAGGACTCAGGTTGTGCAGGGCGGGAGAGTGGGGGGGGCCCTTTAAGGAGGCAGCTAGCTGCGGGCCCCACAAGGGCTTGGCAGCCATGTTACCCCGTCCGCCGTGTCTCCGCCTCCCTTCTTTCGAAAGGGTGCTCGGACACGTGTGGATGCTCCCTTTCAAAAAAAAACGGAATGGATCATCAAAAGAGGGGGTCAGACCTGCGATCCGCCTTTGCTGTGCGATCATACGCTTCTGAATGCCGGGATGTTGGTTCCTGGCTTTCGGTTTTGCCCTTTTGACGGCGGGCTCCCGCGTCGACATAGCCGTGGAGTTTATACGTTTTTCTACCGCATTAGAGATGGATGAAGAACTAAGAAGAGAGTTCTGATGTGGCGCACTTGTTGTGTCACAGTCCAACAGTCTGTCTGTTCTCTGCGCCATGGACAAACTTCTGAATAACTAGAAGGCTCTCAAGTGCTACTTTTTGTCAGAGAAAGACCTGCAGACAGGCAGGCAATGGAGGGGAATGGCCTTGGCCTTGGGAAATCACGCCTGACTAGAAACATGGAGCCATTGAGGACTGGTGCCTCTTTCTCTCCCCGTGTGCCTTTTCTTTGACAGTTTTGTAAACCTAGTAGCTACATCAGCCAAAGTACATCAGAGGAAGACCATAGCTGTTACTGGAATTTCAAGGGAGATGCTGAATAGAACTGAGTGGGAAACAGCCAAACAAACCAGACTTGTTTCCCGAAAATATCATCATAACCCCTTTTCTCTGCTTCAAAACCAAAACAAAATAAAAAAAAAATTCGGAATTGGAATGTTTTCAACCCATTCCAAGTTTGGAATGAGCACGTAATCCTGATGGTACAACTCAGGGATCAGCAACCAAAATAGCAAGAAGAGCCATATTTTTTTCCAATTTAGTAAAAAAAAAAAACCTCAATAATTCAAGAGCTGCAGTGCATATGAATATGAGGCGGTCCTGAATAAATAGCTTCAAACCCTACTTTCTTAAACCCTTATTTTAAGAACTGCACGCACACAAAAGTTTGCAATGTGATACATGTTTATTGCGGGATGTTCACAAACTTTTTGCATATTCTATTTCCTCGCACTTCATATATGTGTTTGTACCACTGTCTTCCTGACTTTCACTCCCAAATCTTCTCTCTGTCTGGATGATGTTAGGGGGAGTTATCCAACGTTTTGAGATCACATATCGTTTCCTCTTTAGGTATGAGCTGTTTAGTTTTGGGCTTGTAGATGTTAATCAAAAATAATCCGGAGCATTTTTTTTTTGACTTTGCAACTATAGCGTCAGGAGCCACAACGAAGTCCTTATAGGTTGCAGAAGCATGCAATAACCAGTACTTCTTTGTTTTTGAAGTTGACAAGAACATTAAAGCTTCAAACTAACAGCCTAAGCTCCTGAGCAGACGTCTCCTCAGAGGCAATGTATGCATTGGAGAGAGAGGTCAACAATACTTGATAGACAACAGGAACAGATGCATGAGTCGGTGGGTTTCAGAGGAGGGAGTCTCAGTCAAGGTGAGGACCTGAGTTGACGAGGTCTGTTTAGTCATGGACTCCCTCTTTAAACCTTCCTCTGACACCCCCTCCCCTCGTCTCATGCATCCGACGAAGGAGGTCTTTGCCCACGGAAGCTTATGCTCCAAAATATCTGTTAATCTATAAGGTGCCACAGGACTTCTTGTTGTTTTTGAAGATACAGACTAACTCAGCTACCCCTCTAATACTTGATAGAGCAGGTTCTATTTCAAATCTCATCTCTGAAGTTCTTCTCAGTCCTTGGACTGAAAGCATTTGAAATGTGGTGGTGGCAGCTGCAGGGACAGCCAGTGTAGGAAAGACTGGGGAAAGCTTGGCCTGAGTCATCCTATTGGCAACTCATGGGCTGGTTGATGGAGAACCTGTGGACTGATGAAATAGGAGGGTGTATGTGTGTGAAGCTTCCAAATTAGGAACTCTCTCCAATAGTGAATAGTCTGCCGTAACTTTCTCAGCTTTGAATAATGAAAAAAAAAAACCCTCTTGCGAGGTGATAAGGGATAACAAATATGCTTTTTTTTAGAATGAGGACAACTTAAGGATCTGCCTTGATCATTTAAATTTCCTAGCTAATGAAATTCGATACAGCCCAAAATCCAAAAGGAGCCACAAATGATTTATTTCAGAGTTTTAAATGCGTGTTATCAATTACTGGCTGTAGATTCAATGATTTTCATAGCTGACGTTTGTTTTGATACAAGCCTCTTTGAAGATCTATTGATGAGCCACATATAAAAAAAATCAATTCAGAGCCTTATACTGAATTCAACTCACAGTGCATATCGTTTTCAGGTCTTTGAACAGGAGTTCAGTTAGATAAACATTTACAGATATCCTTTTTTTTTCTCATTAGCAAACTGTCAAAGCAAACAGAATTTAATACTTGCTCTTGCATTTTACAGACCTGTTCCTGGACAGCCAATGAGCCTTATTGGCTTTGGTGAAAGAATAGCGGGGAAAGAATTACTAGTTTGTGTTAGGCAGGACATCAGAGTAGATATTCATAACGGTCCTTTCTGATGTTAAAACTCTATGCATCCATAAGAGGCAGCTGAACCACATTACCACGGTTGGCCTTCTCTCCAACTGATTTGGAAGCACAACATTTTCAAGTGTTTCCTTTTAAAAGTGCTGCAGGTGCTCAGCCCCTTGGCAAATCAGCCCCGAGGGTCTTGCTCAAGTGGAAGGAGGGAAAATCAGCAGCCACTTTTTAGAATGGGCTTGAATCTTTTAGAGTTCTCTGTAGGGCATTGTCCACACCGAATGCATCGGGACGTATTTTGCTCCATGTGGAATTTTGCATCACTTCGGGCAGAATTTCCTTTCCCCCACTGGAACGGGTTGTGCTGCCGCTAGCTGCCACTAGGGGCTCTTGATGCGGCATAACCCAGCATAAAGAGGCTGCTGTGGGTTGTGGTGAGCTAGAGAACTCCTGGCAGCTGTAGTTCCCAGCACACCTTGAGGGAAGGAGAGGACAGCATATAGGAAACTCCGTCCAAGCCTCCAAGCCTGGAACCAAGCTGGGGATGCAGCTGAGCTCTAGGATGTGAAAGATGGGCTCTCGGGTGGCTGGGTGGGCAGAGACACAGGAACTAAGTTGTCTAGGGTTTCTTTAACTCTCTGCTCCCGGAGGAGTTTCGTGCCTGTCTGTATCGTTACCCACATAACAAGCCATCCTGTAGCCCCTTAGAGACTAGCAAATTGATTAGGTCCTGAGCTTTTGGGCTGAAACCTGCTTGCTCAGACAACTGGAGTAGAAAAATAGAATCCAGGGTTTATAGAGCAGGAACCTGTGGATGGGAGAAGGAAGTAACCCATCACCAGTTAAGGAAGTAAATTAAGGAAGATGTGTTCCATTCCTGCAAATACCAGTAGGCATCCTTCAGTCTGCATAGACTATGGATCGCGCCCTTTATAGTTTCAATTGAGGACTTCATTTACAGCGTCTACTGTGACTATGAAGACCCACACGAGAGTGACAGTCCTTGCTGCATCTCTTGCAGATGTGGTGGGTGTCTGGCAAGTCCTTAGTGTGCTTTCTGTGCACTCGCTTCTCCTCTGCTAGCTGTCTGATCCTCATCTCGCCCTTCTGAAGGCCCTTGTGTAAGCCCTGCCTCCATCTGCTGCAGTCGTCTGCTAGTTCTTCCCAGTTGTCCAGTTCGATGTCTACCTCTCTGAGGTCTCTCTTGCAGACATCATGGAAGGACAGAGTGACCAACACCGCCATCCTTGAGCAAGCTGGAATCCCAACCATGCACGCCCTCCTCAGGCAGCGTCGGCTCTGCTGCAAATATCAAAAGTGGCGAAATTGCCCTTGTAATGCACGAGAGTTGAGATCTCTGTCCAGGCCAGGGTGAAATGTGTCACATTTGCAAATGAATTCCAATTCAGAGCTCAGCTTCTGTCACCTTGTGGTAGAATTCCTTTCATAGAAAAATGGCAACTGTTAAATTCATTATTGACTGTCCAGGGAAGTAAAGGTGTTCCCCTGTAGGCCTCTGTGTATTCTAATTGTGAGAAACAGCCTTGCTGAGAGAAATTTTGAAACAAAGTACCAAAATAATTGAAACTGGCATGATTATGCCGTTTTATTTTGAGCAATAAAATTGGCAGAATTTTGCAGAATATTTAATTTGGGGGCATAGAATACCCCCCCCCCCCAACACCCGGAGTAGTCGTATTTATACGGCATTACACTAAAAGAATATTAAGCTTGCAAAGGCAAGCACGCGGGAATTGAAAAATTCCAGAATCCACGTTATCTGTGTTGTCTCAATTCACCCCACCCCTCTCTGTCCCTATGTACTGGGACCCAGTGTTTATGGTCATAGGCCTCTTACTGAGTAAGCACCTATTTATAGAGTACGTCAGGCAACCTTCCTTATAGGTGGCACTGCCATCCTCATCTAGGATAAATTATACCTTCTGGGTATTGCTGTTCTCAGTCCACAATAAAGCCTGATTTGTAGGGCTACTTTCTGTTCCAACACCTCCCAGACACAGAACCACAGTCCTGATTCACATGTACCCTCCATATGTCCTTGAAAATCTCAGGTGTTGTAGCTCATTTATTAGCTGGCCACTGACTAGGAATGTGGTGGAATTAGCCGGTTTGTTACACGGAGGGCCTTGAGGTTGGTGAGGTGAACATCTAACCATGAAATGCCACAGGATTACTTCCTATTTGTGATGCTAGAGCCTAACACGGTTGCCCTTCTGAGGCTATCTAACCACAAGCAATTTACCATAACTTCCCAGAAGCAGCAATAACATGCTACGTTCCAGATCAGTAGAAAGGGCCTGGTCCTGGTCCCCAGGTGGTCACAGTATAGACTTAAAATGGGATGGAACCACCAGTATCCCTGTCATTGTGCTTTAGTCCTGATCAGCCAGAACAAGAGGGTGAGATTTGGTGGCCTGTGTTAAGAAGGTGGACAGACTGCATGATCTTGCTAGTTATACAGGTTATGAATCTGCTTAGTCCTGAGAAGACTTCAGGTACCAACATTGCTGCCTCCTATGCAATTTATTTCTCACAGAAGTAGAGTTTGTCTCACTAGGAACCAGAATCCACCTCTACCTTCTAAGAGCTGATGTTTGCACACTCTAAGTGGACCTGTGTTTTATTTCCTCCTCCCCCTCCACTCCAGGCCCAGTCCAATGGTCTAATTCTACCACATCCAGTTGGGATTCTGTTAATTTATTGGATTTTTGCTCAGCTTTTGGCCAAAGGGAAGGCTGGCTGCTAATGATAGAACTTCATTCTAGTTCCATTGCAAACTAAGAGCTCATGATTTACGAGATTTTTCTGTGGAGAAATTAAAGTTTGTTGGGAAGCTCAGCTGTGCTGAATGTTTCACCTACAGTAATGTGAGTATTGGTAACCCCAGGGCAAGGAGGCAGAGACCACACTCCGGAGTAGGCAGTTTTAATGTCTGGGACGAGGGCTGTCTTTCCTCACCACTGATATGAGGGTTTCTGTTAGCTGGACCTCATGGTAACAGTACTGTAAAAATGCAAAATGCAAAAATGCAGTCCAGTAACACTTTAAAGACTAACAAAATAATTTATTAGGTGGTGAGCTTTCATGGGACAGACCCACTTCTTCAGATCAGAGCCACAGGTCAGAGACCAATTGCATGGTACGGGGCTAGAACCTGAATCTCTTCAGTCCCCGGCTCCTTCCATTAGGATGTTCACTATGCCCAGTGCTAGTGGCTGACAGCTGCAGCCTTAGCTCAGGGCAATGGTCCTCTTGGGGTGGGAACCCCCCTCACCGGAGTTACCAGTACCCAGCTTTGCAGGCCTTTTGGCCTCCTGGCGGCACTGCAAAAGGTGCATAGTGTATTGCTGGTTGTGTCCCTCAGTGGCATTTAGAAGTGGGCGGGGCCTCCGGCACAAAGGGTGGGGCTGGAAACAGCCAGCCCTCAGCAACACCCGAACCACAGTGCACCTCTCACCGCCCACCCCGCCACCAGCCTTCCATGCCCCACAGAGCACATCTATGGCACTCCAGTGGCAATTTAGAAGGCTTGGGACTCTAGCTGCAGTAGCAGCAGTGGCAGCCAGGAGCAGTTGCCTCCCCCGTCAGTGGAGCTGCTCCTGCTCAAGCAGTAAAGTCTAGCAAATAGCTGTATGTTTAGGCCAAGAGGGGATTTTCCAAGCAGTGGAGGCCTCTGGGCCATTGTGTGCATGGGAGTGGCTGACTAGCTCCCTGGCACTTGTGTGCTCACCCCTCTTAGTTCCCAGAGCAGATGTTGGGTAGGTTTGCATGGGGTGCTTCGTGCCCTCTTCAGACCCAATGGAAGCTTTGTTTAATGTTTGGAGAAGCTTTAAAAATGCATAGCGTGTGGTGGAGGAAGGGGAAACCCTGGCGGGTTTATACATCAGTCCAGCTCATTGACCTCAGTGGAGCAGTGCCCAGGGGCAGCGCCTGGGGATCTGACCTTGGGAAAAGAGCTGGAAGAGTTATCATCTCAGTCCCAACAAGGCCTGCTTCTGGCCCGCCACCCCATTAAGGACCTGTACCCTGGTGACGCATTCTGCATTATCCACTCCTAGGTCTGTTATGGTTTATTCTGCCTTAGTTAGTGATCTGTCTTTCCATGGCCGTAGCATTGTGTTTCCAGTGAGGGAGGCTTTGATGTCTCTTCTCAGTGCACTTTTGCGTCTTCCTCCAGTATAAATTTAAATTAAGCGTGGCACAGGGCTTCACAGGAGGCGGAGGTGGACTTGTGGAGACAGCTGAGGATTTTTTTCCCACACATCCCTCAGGGAGGGAAAAAAAGACTTTTTCACAATCACATTGGAGCGATCAGAGTAGACTCTGGGTTAAACTTACCTCTAGCCTTCCTTAATCACATGCCTGTAGTGACCTCACTGGTCTTTAATCGTCATGGGTCAGATTCTGTCCTGCAGAAATCGGCAGGAGTCTTGCTTTGTCTTCCGTTGCTGCAGAAGCACATTTCGTGTGCATGAGAGGCTTTGCAGGAATGTCATTCTTCCACTCTATTCAGCTCTGATGGGAGCTCAGCCAGAATATTATGTCCAGTTCTGCGGACCACATTTCAGGACAGATGTGGACAAACCGGAGGAAGTCCAGAGGAGAGCAACAAAAATGATTAAAGGGCTAGAAAACATGACCTACAAGGAAAGGTTGAAAAAGTTGAGCTTCTTTAGTTTGGAGAGGAGGAGACTGAGGGGGATATGTATCAGCCTTCAAGTACGTAAAAAGCTGCATAAAGAGGAGGCTGATTAATTGTTCTTGTCCACTGAAGGCAGAACAGGAAGCAATGGGCTTAAATTGCAGCAAGGGAGATTTAGGTTGGACATTAGGAAAATTTGGTAACTCTCAGGGTGGTTAAGCACTGCAATAAATTGTCTAGGGAGGCTGTGGAACTTCCATTGTTGGAGGCTTTTAGGAACAGGTTAGAAAAACACCTGTCAGGTTTGATCTGTATAATACAGGTAGAACCTCTTTCATCCAGCACCCTTGGGACCTCAGCGGTACCAGAGGAGAGAAGTTGCCGGACCAAGGGAGGTCAATATTGTCTAGCACATAACCAACACTTCCACTGTTTGCTGGGCGCTTAGAAGACATTTAGGGGTAAATTACAGCTAAATAAAAACACAGAGAGCCAGGACTGGGGACTGGAAACAAACTTTATGGGACTGCTGGAAAACTGGTCACACCCATGGTAAGTGGCCATCAGGCTAACTAAAATCATGCTGGATTATGGATGTTGTTGGATGACAGAGTGCCGGACTAGAGAGGTACAACCTCTATGTCATTCTCCCTCAGTGCAGGGAGCTGGATTGGCTGACTACTTAAAGTTCAGTACTACATTTCTATGCTTCTCTGATCCTGCTTCTGCTGAAGAAGTGATTAAACCTCACACTGACCTCAGTTTGATGGCACCCTATAAATGTGGCACTTTCTTAGAGAACATACCTTATTAGAGGTCCTTTACCCCTTTGGGGCTAGGGTGAGGAGGGTCAAACCTATTACATGGAAACTTTTTGTGTTTGCATGGAAGGTTCTATAAACTTACGTAAAGGAAAATTCTCATGTCAAATCTGGCCATTGTGTGAACAATCCTTGATAAAAACTGAAACTAATGCCATAGAATTATTACTGTGACTTTTTTCTAAATTCCAGAAGAATTAAAAGGGGTTTAAAAATGTGTTTCCCCTTCCATAATTGCAAGCTAACACTCCGGTCTCGCTTGAGGCTGGTGTCATAGGGTCTTTGTTACATTGGTAAACCAGAAGTCAGGTCTTGCCTGGTAACTAGACATCAGTTTGGAGCTGACAAATCATAGCTGCAGAGAAGAGCAGTTCGCCTGTATGTTAGTATTTTGTACAAGGTAGGTGTGAGACTTTAAGGAAGGTGTTGAGACACTGTAAAATGCTAGTACTGTAAGATGTCACAAGGATTAATCTCACTTGTAATGTCCACAAGGTACATATGTTTATTCTGAGATGGGAAGAATGTCTCCTCTCCCCCTCCCCGTTCCTGAGGACTATCAAAATTAAGTGGGCCAACTCTTCCAGAAATGTCTGAGCTGGATGCAGAGCCTACGGAGGAGGAATTTTCTCAAGCTCTTGATGTTCTCTCCAGCGGAGAAGCACCAGGAAACGACTGAATCCCAGCTGACGTCCTGAAGGCAAACAAGGCTGTGCTCTTCCCCTTCCTCTGTGATTTTCTCCTAAAATGTTGGAGAGCAGGTAACGTCCCACATGATATGAAGGATGCAAACATCATCACTATCTATATGAACAAAAGCGACAAGAGTGACTTGAGATGCTACACAAGCATCTCGTTACTGAGCATCACAGTCAAAGCATTTGCCCGTGTCATTCTCAAGTGCCTGCAAAAACTCTCAGATCAAGTCTATCCAGAAACACAGTGTGGCTTCAGAGCTGGCAGGTCAACAATGAACATGATTTTCTCATTTCGACAACTACAGGAAAAATTCAGAGAACAAAGAAAGCCATTATTCGTGGCATTTGTGGGCTTAACAAAGGCATTTGACACAGTTAGTAGATCAGGACTATACAGAGTATTAAACAAGATTGGCTGCCCACTGACCCTAGCGTAGTAGCGTCCTTCAGTCTACATAGACTATGGATCGCACCCTTCGTAGTTCCGTTTGGCATCCTCATTTGCAGCGTCGGCTGTGACTGTGAAGACCCACACGAGAGTGACAGTCCTTGCGGCATCTGTTGCATATGTAATGGGTGTCTGGCAGGTCCTTGCTGTGCTTTCTGTGGGCTCGCTTCTCCTTTGCTAGCTGTCTGATCCTCAACTCACCCTTCTGAAGGCCCTTGTATAGTTCCTGCCTCCATCTGCTGTGATCGTCTGCCAGCTGCTCCCACCTGTCTGGCTTGATGTCTGCTTCCCTGAGGTCTCTCTTGCAAACATCTTTGTAGCGCAGCTGGGGGCATCCGGGAGGTCTTTTGCCAGAGGCTAGCTCGCCATACAGGATGTCTTTTGGGATCTTTCCATCATTCATCCTGTGGATGTGGCCAAGCCAGTGGAGCCGCCACTGCCTGAGGAGGGTGTGCATGGTTGGGATTCCAGCTTGCTCAAGGACGGCAGTGTTGGACACACTGTCCTTCCATGATCTTCCAAGGATGCGCCTGAGGCAGCGCAAGTGGAAGACGTTCAGCCTCTTTTCCTGGCAGGCGTACAGGGTCCAAGTCTCTCTGCCATAAAGGAGGGTGCTGAGGATGCAGGCTCTGTAGACTTGCATTTTGGTGGGAGTGTACAGCTTGTTGTTATTCCACACTCTCTCACTGAGTCTGGACAGAGTTGTGGCTGCTTTACTGATCCTCCTATTTAGCTGTCTCCAAGGACAGGGTGTCACTGATGGTGGACCCGAGGTAAACGAACTTGTGGACGACCTCTAACGTATAGTTGTCAGTGCTGATTGATGGAGAAATAGCAACATCCTGAGCAAGTAGCTTTGTCTTCTTTAGGCTGATGGAGAGCCCAAAGTCCTTGCATGCTTTGGAGAACCGATCCAGCAGCTTCTGAAGCTGGTCTTCTGTGTGTGACACGACAGCATCATCATCTGCGAACAGCATATCTCTGATGAGGACTTCCCACACCTTAGGTTTAGCTTTCAGCCTTGCAAGATTAAAGAGTTTCCCGTCAGATCTTGTGTGCAAAAAGATGCCCTCTGTTGAAGATCCAAATAAGTGTTTAAGGGGGAGTGCGAAGAAGATCCCGAACAATGTCGGAGCAAGGACACATCCTTGTTTGATGCCGCTCCAGATGGTGAAAGCATCCAATAATGTGCCATCGTATTGGACGGTTCCTCTCATGTCTTCATGGAAAGACTGGATCATCTTGAGTAACGATCGGCTCCAACTCTCGCATTGAAGTCACCCAGAATGTACGGTTGTTCGCGAGCAGGTATTTGCGCTATGGCAGCACTAAGCATGTCATAAGACTTGTCTTTTACTTCCGGTGCGGCATACAGGGTTGGAGCGTAAGCGCTGATCAGGTGGACAGGACCAGCACGAGTTTGAAGTATGACCTGAAGGAGTCTTTCTGATCCACCCTTGACTAATTCCACCATTTGTAGAAGGGTGTTTCTGATGGCGAAGCCAACACCATGCTCCCTGGGTTCTTCTCGGGCTTTACCCTGCCAGAAAAAGGTGTAGTCCTTTTCCTTGAGAGATCCCGAATCTGTGAGACGTGTCTCTTGCAGAGCAGCAATGTCAGCTTGGAGCCTCTTCAGTTCCTCATTGATGACAGCGGTCTTTCGGGTGTCGCTGATGTCCTGAAGATCTTCAGTCAGACCTGTCAGCATGGTCTGCACATTCCAGCAAGCAAGCTTAAAACTTAAAGCTTAAAACTACTCAAGCTCATAACATCCTTTCACAAAAACATGAAAGCAACAGTTCAATAGGATGGATCTGCATCCGAACCAGTTGCAATGAACAGCGGAGTCAAAGAAGAGTGTGTTCTTGCCCCTACCCACTTAGGCATATTCTTCTCAGTTCTACTAAACTGTGCATTTCAAAACTCATGCAGCAATGCATTTCTTCACACAAGATTAGATGGCTCTCTCTACAACCTGGCAAGACTCAAGGCCAAAACTAAGGTCAAGAAAACCCTCATTAGGGATCTCCTCTTTGTAGATGATGCAGCTCTTGTAACTCATAATGAAGACACGCTAGAGTCACTGATGGATTCTCTATCCACAGCCTGCAAGTTGTTTTTCCTTGAAATAAGCATGAAGAAAATTGTTGTATTTACTCACGGTATACCTCAGCCATCCAGTGTCATTCTGGATAACAGCCCATTACATGGGGTTCAACAGTTCTGTTACCTTGGATCTACTGTCACCACAAACCTATCCATGGACAAAGAACTGAACGTCAGAATTGGGGAGGCAGCTACTATTTTTGGCAGACTTATGAAACGAGCATGGAACAATCCTAAGCTGAAAGTGAAAACAAAGATACTTATCTACCAGGCATGTGAATTGAGTATCCTGCTATATGGTTCTGAGGCATGGACCACCTACTCAAACCAAGATTAAAAATTGAACAGCTTCCATTTTTGCTGCCTCCCCAGAATTATGAATATCAGCTGGCAAGATAAAGTTTCAAATGCAGATGCCCTGTCAAGATCTGGCATACCTAGCCTGATAGAGATCCTCAACAGCAGAAGACTATAATGGCTTGGTCAAGTGAGAAGAATAGGTGACGAACGCCTTCCCAAAGAAATCCTCTTCGGCGAACAGTCATGTGGGTTGAGAACAAGAGGAAGACCAAAGCTAAGGTTCAAGGATACATGCAAAAATGCCACAAAAAAGTTCAACATTGATCCAAAATCCTGGGAATCTACATCATCAGATCGAAATACCTGGCGATGTTTGCTATGACGGAGCACATCATCCTTCAATAGTATATGTGCAAGACGCACAAAAGAACTTTATCTTAGAAGGAAAAACTCTCGGGCTCCAGAATTCGGAAATAGACTGGCATGCGGTTATTGCAATCAACCGTACAAATCCAATATTGGATAGCTAAGCCACGAGAGAAGCTGCAGACTTAAACACTGCCAGTAGATCCTCACCATCACTGCTAACCACCATCTCTCAAGATGAAAAGGGGCCATAGTACTTGAATACAAAACCTTGGTTAATTGGCCCCAACGATTCACTAAGAAGCGGGCCTGCCGATCGGGGTGGGCAAAGGGGGCCTCAGCCCCTTTTGACTCGCAACGGCAGCACAGAGGGAGCAGTATACTGCCCTAAATCCAGGCCTTTCCACCCTGGGCCTCCCTACCACTTTGCTCACGGGCTGCTGTGGCTGTCAATCCACACAGAAGGCCTGTCCCCATCAGTGTGACTGTTGTAAGAGGAAAACAAAAAGCTAATAAAAAGATTTGCCACCTCAATGCTCTTTAGATTCTCACAAGGGCTGGGACTGAAGAAAGAAAAGCAGAGTTCCCCCGTGTCTTCAGTCACAGAGTCAAAAACAGCGAGAAGTCTCGTGGCACCTGATAGATTAACAGATATTTTGGAGCATAAGCTTTCATGGGCAAAGACCTGCTCCGTCAGATCTGCATCTGACAAAGCAGGTCTTTGCCCACGAAAGCTTATGCTCCAAAATATCTGTGAGTCTATAATGTGCCACAGGACTTGTTGTTTTTGAAGATACAGACTAGCATGGCTACCCCTCTGATACCAATCTGAGAGTGAAACTAATTTGTGGGTGTACGGTTACTTTCTTAACATATCAGTAATTCTCATTTCCATTTTCCTAGTGAGTAAACCCTTAGCTAGTGTAGTACGGGCGTGAGATCTGAGGTGCCTAATGAGCTGAGGGTAATTGACTTGTCCCTTGGGATAGGAAGTAACCTGAATATTTTGTGATTTTTGGTGTAAAGGACCATTTATCACTATGCCCAGCTTGCCTGGGTGGGAAGATAGACTGGAAAGGCCAGGGAGATTGTCTGTAACATGTAATCAAACAGTGATCCAGGAGTTCATGTTTGTTAGAGTGTTGGTGGAATCCAATGGTGGAACATAACAACTCTTTGGCGGGGGGCAGGGGGAGAGGTCTTCCCGGATTTTGGCAGTCTGTCCTGGGGTTGGCACCGTCGGTGTAAGCCCCTCCAGGCAGCATGAATGTCTTAGTCAAGTAGCCAAGGGTTTTCAGCATTCAGCCTAATTTCATGATAATTTTCTAGTGCATGAGAAACTCAAGTGAAATTGTCAAAAAACTGACTGGAAACAAAAGTGAAACTGACAAATCTATAGGCGTCACCCATTTTGAGAAATGCAGTTATCAACCAAATAACATGAGAGTGAAAAGTCAATTACAAGTGTTGCTATTCTTTCATTTCAGGAGTTTACAATGTTATTTGCAGCAGGGCTATGGAATTCTGACTTTTAAAAATGGAACATTTTTAGCCTAATGTTGCCCCTGTAAACAGACTTGGGCTTTTAGTTAGATTAGGTATTAAGATAAGTGCTCTGCCACTAACTGTCTTCTGTTGCTAACACAACAATAATATTGTTAAATCATTAAGTTCCCTTTACAGAAATATTAATCTTCAGTAATAAAAATTGATTAATAAATTTTTGCTGATGTCTAGCCACATAAATTAACAGTCAGAACTGCAGCTGCCGAGGTTTTGTGGCAACATAAAACCTATCTGCTTATATGTTTCCAGTTCAGGCTCAGTTCACACCGCTGAGCCTCAAGGTCCAAGACCTCTTGACCAGAGTTTTATTTTCTTTCTTTCTCTCTCTGATATCTCCCCTCTTCCCCAATTTTCGGATGATTTAGTCCGTTTCTCTGGTGCTTAAATGTGTCATAATGGACAGATGTTGCTTCAGCTATTTAGCATTTTCTCTCTGGAATCCTCTTGCCTAGAGATATCAACAATGTTGCTTCTCAATCACTTGCTTAATCAAGTCATAGGAGACCTTTTACTTCCCCCCACCCCCACTTGCAGCTCATTAGAATAACACTGCAGACTGTGCTATTAAACCACAACGTGTCTTCTCTAATGTGACGGCAGCCAGAATCCAATGGTGAGGCACCAGAATTCAAAGCCTGATGGGGCTCTTGCATATTTGACACTTGACTTGACTTAAACCCTTGTACACCAGGTGGAGCAAAGGTCATCTAAAAGTCTCTTCACTTTTACTCTGACTCAGGACAAAACTTCTAGCTGACCCCAGGAGCACCCCAGTTGTTGTCCTTCAGTCTCAGTAGATCTTCTCCACATTGTCCAAGGTCTTCCTCTTTTGTGCTTTTCTTGCAGGGTCCCATGTGAGAACTTGACGGCCTGTGCTGGATGATGGTTTTCTGAGAGCGTGGCCCAGCCAACCCCACTTTCTTTTGATTTGAATGTCAAGTGGTTCTTGTCCTGCTCTGTTCCAAAGCTCCTCATTTCTGACCAAGTCTTGCCATTGGACGCAAAGAATGTACCTCAGGCATCTGTTTACGGATGTCTGTAGCTTTTGATTTGAAGACTTTTTAGTGCACCAGGTCTTGCGTGCATACAAGAACACTCTCTTCACATTTGTGTAGAGGATCCACACTTTCATGTTCGCATAACATCTGTTGGATGGTGTATGGTATGTCATTGTGCACTTACCTGGATATCTTCTGAAGGTGTGGATCTGTAAGAGCACCTATCAAGGAAGCAGTATTCTGAGCATAGTAGTATGCATTACAGGTTTTCCAACAATTATTATAGGACTCAGTGCAAGCTTTCATAGGTTTTGAAGAACTGGGAAACCCTGAGAAGAATAGCCGTCTCTTCCCTCTTTGGAAATTCTTCAAAAGAAAGAATACATAAGCCTGGAGACAGGGCTGAGGGAACTCCTAGATTAACTGGAGGCTGGATATGAGCTCCTGGGTGGGTTTGAAGGTGATGATTAAGGGCCAGGGTGAAGTCAGTGCTCTGTGTAGATTTTCCCCAGTTGGATATCTGCCTCTGTGGGTGCAGTTATGGCTCTGCAGATGCTGAGCTGTACTGCAAGCAGACAAGGTGTGGTATCAAAGCCATAGTGGCTGGAGATCTCATGACTTTGTCAGGTACAACACAGGGGAGAGCTTGGTGGTCAAACCAAGACTCAGCCAAGGCAAAGAGCAGGTCATAGTCCCAGTTCCATCCTACTACGCACGAAGTCTCTGACCCTGCCAAGAGCAGTATCTGTCCCCATCCTCCTTTTCTGCTCTGTACCATCTAGTATTGACAGCCAAGTTGTGTCCCTCCATATGAATGTGTTTGCCAGAGAGGGGTGTATACATCCTCTTCCTGGTCACACTCTACTCCCTACACAGGAAGTGCTGGAGAGTGGTATATGTACTTGCTCTTTCCAAGTCTGGGAAAGGGGTACACCTAAGGGTATGTCTACACTATGGAGAAGAGCAACCCAGCCAGGGTCATAGAACTATAGAATTCTAGGGAGGGCTGGAAGGGACCTCAGGGGGTCAATGCAGGGTCGATCTTCTGGAGTTCAATTTTGTGCACCTGGTACAGGCACATGAGTTCAAACTATCTGGTGTCAGCAGTTGACCCCTGTACTCTTCCATACTGTGAGGAGTAAGGGAGGTCAATGCGAGAAACTCTCCTGTCAACTTCCCTCTGTGAGGATGGCTGTTTGTCGACTGCAGATAAGTTGATTCTAGCTATGCAATTGCCATAGCTAAATTTGCATATCGGCAATCAACTTACGTGCCTAGGGTAAACCACACCTGAGAAATTAAGGTCTGACCATAATTCATTGCAGTCAATGGGAAAACTCTCTTTGAATTCAGTACTTCAGGGCTGGTTCCAAAATGGAGAACTATAGTGGAGTGGCATGACGAGCTAGCTCACCAGAGGTTAAAGATGGGGGTTAAAAAAAAACACCAAGTAAATTATATTCATGAGCCAGGTATTGGTCAGTTGGTCTTTTTTTTTTTTCCCCCTCCCCAACTGTGTTTATTTTTACTTATTTATTTTTCTTTCTTTTTTTAGTATGGAACGTTCTATGTGCAAGAGCTGCTCAGTAAAGTGTATAATGGGCCCCAACTGTGCAGAAATGTCATGCATGCAAAATCTATGCAAAGCCCTAGCTATGCTTTCGCCTGAATCAATTTATAGACGCGGCTCCATAAAACAGGATCAAACCGGACTAAGTGCATACAAATGAAGGGGCTGAGGCAAGCTTTCTTTCAGAAGTTGTGGAAGGCAGATGGAATACCAATGGAGAGAGAGACTGTTGGGCTTTGCGGTAAAACATATTTGACAAATATTTCCAGAGAGGTCAGAGGGAATGGTATAAGAGAGCTAAAACGAGCGCTCTGCTGCGCCAGTCAGTATTGCAAAGGCAAGGCCCTCCACCTCCATTGGGGAATTTGCAGCAAATGGGACTTCACTTGTTCATTGATATTCTTAGATTGCATGGCTGGAAATTCTGTGGCAGCTTCTTTTACATTGAAATTAGCAGCTTTAAATGAATGCAATCTACGCAGCAATAATCCAGGCTGTGCCGTTGCTTCATGTTATTTGCTTTGATATTAAATTTAATTTATGCTGTTCTAGCGCTTTCAGTTTCCAGGCAGATTTGTTTGTACTGCCGACGTGTAATGACACCACAGTAGCATTGTATAGGATAGAAGGGTGGAAAATAACGCATAGGACGGAGAAAGTAGATCAGGAATGTATTTTCTTGTAACCTAAGCACAAGGGCAGCTGAGGCAAGGAACTGCTTGTTCTCATTCAGTGGAATTCATTGCCTGTGGAATTCATTGCCAGCTCTGTCATCTCCAGTGAAAACTTTTCAGGCTTCAGAAAAGAAGTGGCTGTTTATGTGGATAATGAGAACCTTCCCTGAGCAGACTGAGATTGGGTTTAAATTTTTATAAGTCAATGGAACTAGTACAGTTCACACCAGCTGAAGATCCTTCCCATTGTATTATAATGGTAACAATTTTAAAAAATAGGACAGGCTGGAAAACCTCATGCTTCAGGGCATGAACCAACCCTCTGTCTCCACCAGCAGGCATGATCGTTATTCGACAGGCCTTAGCAAATATTGAGACTAATAGGTATTTTCTACCTCTCACTGTTTATAGGAATCTTCCTGGGGCACCAGACTTTCTTGAGTGTAACAGACAAAGGTATAATGAGAGCAAATGGCTGAAGCTTAACACGGTGAGATAGTTAATAAGATGTAATTTTTTTTAACTAACAGGAACAACTTACTGAGGGTTTTTCTGGATTCTTCATTATTGGCATTTTTAAAATTAATTTTTTTTTCCAAATAGCTCTGATGCAGCTCAAGCAGGAATTAAGCTGGGAAGTTCTGTGGTCTGCGTTATGCAGGAGGTCCAGTTAGATGGTCAGTCTGCTGGCCTTCAAATTTGTGTAGATGGTCTAAGGTAGCTTTTTTACAGATCTGAGCATTGTGCTGTTAATATCTGATGTTTCTTAAGAGTTCCGTGAATAATTTTACCCATTTCTTTGGAGAATGTGGGCTTCTTTTGGGCCAACCATTTGGAACAGACTTTGATTTTGCAAACCTGTTGTTCATCAGCATGGATACTCGGCTGCACACCGCAGATGCCTGCTTGTGGTCTGTGTTCAAGCTGTGCTTGTACACTCTTTGTTTTCCACGGGTGTCATCACATGACTGGAAGCAAAGTTTTCATTTGGAGTAAGAAATGAGAACATTTCTGAGACATGAATGTGTTTGTGAAGATGCGCATTATTGTCAAGCAGTCATGTGTGCTGAGAAAATTCTAGACCAAGAATTTCAACCACTTCTTAATTTTTGTCTTCATATATGGCCCAAAGTAAGCAAGATCTGTAAGGGGGCATTTCTGAGTAGACCTTGGAATGGCTGCACACTCTTTCAGAAAACGCAGTCTGTCTGCCTAGTTGATATAACTTTCAATTTCCTGAGACAGATCTGTTGGCAAAAGTTACACGTCACACCCTGTATATTTCAGGAGAAGAGTCTTCCTTTTGTGTTGCTGTTGCTGGTACATGTTTCATTAATTTATTGGCCTCCATCTAGGTGTGATGTAGATACTGAAACAAACTGCATTTAATCTTGAAATAGCAGAGTGCACCATTCCTCTGTGCTTTGGTTTTTAGAAGTTTAAATTTGTAATACTTTAATTCCATATTTCCTGGGTTTCAGGAGTTTTGCTGAACTCTGTGTTCTGGAAGGGTGAGAAGAACTACAACCAGGCATACTTAACTCTGCGTTAATGAAGTTTTTTTGTCAGGGAAACTGATCTCTAATTTAATGTACGGGCCTTAGTTTAGGCAGCTGTTATGCTGACACTCTCATTTGCATCTGAAACAAACTTCATTTAAACACAAAACTAATTTTGGCAACTGGCCAGCAATTGGTGGTGGTGGTTTTTTGATGAATGTTTATACGCTCTAAACTTCACTTGAATGGAACTTCCTGAAAAACAAATGCAGAGGCAGTGCGAACATGGCAAACTAAAATTCAATTTCTAATTCAGCGGAATGTTCACTGATAATTTCCCTCTCAGTTTAACCAGCTGAATCAAAACCTTAGATTGCTTTAAAGAAAAATTGCATTCCATTGGAGTGGAGGGCTAAATTTCTGATTACTCACCAGGAAGATTCAGGTGCTGCTGAGCCTCAGGACTACTGGACTGATTTTTGCTCATCCATCACCATGGCCTAGTGTTAGCTTGACCAGAGAATGAGAGAGAGAGAGAGAGAGAGAGAGAGAGAGAGAGAGAGAGACTTTATTTATCGGGAGGAAAGGATCTGAGTGTCCCTATTCCCGTTTATTCGGCACCAGTGAGGCCACATTTGGAATACTGCATCTAGTTCTGGGCCCCCCACTATAGAATGGATGTGGATGCATTGGAGCAGGTTCAGCAGAGGGCAATGAAAATGATGAGGGGTCTGGAGGACACGACCTATGAGGAGAGGCTGAGGGACTTGGACTTGGTTTGCAGTAGAGAAGACTGAGGGGTGATTTGGTAGCAGCCTTCAGCTTCCTGGAAAGGGGTTCTAAAGAGGAAGGAGAGAGGCTCTTCTCAGTAGTGGTGGATGGCAAGAGGCTGTTCTTAGTAGTGATGTAAGGTAAAAGAAGGAGCAATGATCTCACATTACAGTGGGAGTGGCCTCGGTTGGATATGAGGAAAAAGTGTTTCACCAGGAGGATGGTGCATAATGGAATAGGTTACCTAGAAGGAGGGTAAAATCTCCATCCCTAGGGGCTTTTAAGTCCCAGCTTGACAAAGCCCTGGCTGGGATGATTTAGTTGGGGTTGATCGTGCTTTGGCTAAGGGTCATGACTCGTTAATGTCCTGAGGTCTCTTCCAGCCCTAGAATTCTATGAACGATGGATTATTTTTCAAAACCTGGCTGCTGTTGAAAGGACGCACTTTTGAAATGCTGTACAGAGTCCTGGATGAGTGAGGAAAGGGCAGGTGAAGAATTCAGAGACACCTGGGGTACAATAGTAACAGAGAAGGAGCCATGGACAAAGGGTTAATGGTTAATGGGCACAAAACGGACATCAAAACATTCCAGATCCACAAACCAGTTAGTCAACATTTTAATGGAATGGGCCATTCTGTTAATGACTTCAAAGTATGCGTGTTACTGAAAAAAAACTTTCACACTGCTATGCAAAGGGAAGCAGCCGAGCTGGCTTTTATATTCAAATTCAGTACATTAACGTGGTTTGAACCAGGATGGGAATTTTCTGAGTCACTATAGGGGCTCGTCTGCATACTTGGCTTAATCTAATTCTTGACCTTCCTCCCCCACCCCTCCACTCTCTGATTTGCTCACCTTGATCATTTTTTTTCTGATTTGTCCACCTTCATTACTGTTATTGGTTCTCTGTGCCTTAAATATTGAGTCTGTTCTGGTATGGTTATGGTCTGAAGAAGTGGGTCTGTCCCACAAAAGCTCATCACCTAATAAATTATTTTGGTAGTCTTTAAAGTGCTACTTGACCGCTTTTTGTTTTGCTGGGGCACAATGTATGGTATCTCTTGGTGATCATGACCACATGCTCTCTGTAATAGAAATAAGATACACTCCAGCCCTTGCTCTTTTTGTTAATTGTTCTTGTTTCTTGAAGTACAGTCTCTGTGAGTTTCAGTCTGGAAAGATTTCTCCTTAGTGTATGACTCAGAGGGTGTGGGGAAGGTTAAGGACATCTGCATGGAGACCCAAACCAGCCAGAGGCATGTGGCCAGGAGTTGCCCTACCTGTGATAGGTCCCCTAAGAATCTCATGGGTGTAAGTATTCCACAGTGTAGAAGGAGGAAACCATATATGCTACTGAAAGTGTGGCCTGGAGTAACCTCTGTAGGTCTCCTCAGGAGCTCCCTCAAGACAGTGTGGTACCTGCAGCCAGCCACAGCTGAGCCCTACATATCATAACCTGCCCTACGTGACGTGGCTAGTCTGTGGCTGAACCAAGAGGAGAAGAACCCAGGAGTCCTGGCTCTCCATCCCATGCTCCAACTAACCCAGGCTCCTGCCCACCGAACAGTCACATCAGACTCTGCTGTTAAACTATTTGCAAAGACAAGGTCAAGTCATACAACAGATGAAAACAACTCTGAGATTATGCATCTGTGTGATTGCACAGCTTGGTCACGTTTTCTAGTGCTAGGTCATAACCTTGTAAGACAGACAACTGATTAGAAGTAATTGTTGAAGTCAGAAACTTTCTCACCTCATTAAAGGTCACGAAATCTCTCTCTCATTCCTGGCTGGCCCTGGCTGTCTCTCCAGACAAGGAAAGTTCAGCATGAAGTCATTCTGTTTTCTGAGACAGCCCTGGATGCTTAGTAGGTCTTCCCAAGTTAGAGGCTCACTCTTTCTTGGAATTTTGGAGTTGCATATGAGGAAATGAATCTGTTCATTTGTGTATGTCTTTTCCCACTAGTTCAGGGAAGCTACAGCTCAGGCCAGTGTCTCTGGGGCTTACAACAGGGCTTCCTGAATGGTGCTGCATGAACTTGAAAGTCCATCAATCCCATTGTAACTGGGCTTTAAGAAGAAGGTCTGTGAACCACTGTCCTGCCCACGAGAACCTGTCTGAGGTGTTTGGGACAGATGTTGGTTCTGAGTGTCTAGGCCTTTCCTCTTGCTTTCTCTCAGTCTGTTCCCATTTTCACTGAGGGGAAACTGAGGCCAGGCACACTTAGGTGACTTTCTCTGGGTTAAAGAATGGATATTTATTCATCTGTCTTTGCATTACAAATGAACCTACAGAGTGCAAAGTGGTGGCCAAGAGTCTGGTAACAGACCCTGGTTCAAAGAGCTTACAAGGAAAATGAACAGACAAAGTAAACCTTGCTGACCTCGCTGTATACACTGGGAGCCGGTATGCACAAAGGTTCACCGACTTCTCCCAGGACACCCTGGCAGCCCGGAGAAAAGCTGTCTTTGAAGCCAGTTCTTATGAATCCAAAGCCAGCGGCTTAACCATCTATTCATCCACCCACAGCTGAACAGCTTTAATTTCCCCACTCAGGATACAGAATGCTAGTGAGATCTCATTAAGCCTAATATAAAATAACTTTAATGAGGAAAGGCCCATTGTCACGGAGCCATGCTAAGTGGTGAGATGTTCTCTTTCTCTCCTTTCTCCAGCACACACAACTTTTCTAGTTCTTTTCCCTTTAAACAATCCCTTAAAAGTTGGAGACTAACCGGCGGCCCTCTGGCCACTCTGCTTGGTGGTCATTGTTGCCCATGACTTTGAGAGGATCAAAAACTTCAACTTAATGTGCCCCTAATTCTAGGAGAGGTCATGGCACCATGTTTGTGTCCAGCCTCAGAGAGCCCATCGCAATTGTATTGGTCGGTTGTGGTGGCTTGGGTGATAGTCGTGCAAGGAGAGTGACAGGGGGAACGTGAACAGCCAGAGGGATGGAGAACCACTGAGCTCCCCTGTACTCTGTTGCACTGTTCACTTTCCATCCCCATCATTTATTCAAGATGCTGTAGGAAGAAATGGATTGAGCAGGGATGCAGCACTGCAGCTTCTCAGCTCAGTGCAGGCTGCCTTTGGCAATCAGAGAGCGTTGGTGAAGGCTGCGGGCAAGGGGAGCCACTGGGGAGCCCAGATTGCTGGTGTGCAGATTAGACCTGCTCAGTGAGCGGTCCCATCATGTTGATGCCCCTGGCAGTGCAGCTTTTGCAGACAGCACATTGTGGGAAGTGGCTGGGCATCAGCCTGTCGCCGCTCATAGCGAGAACTTGTTCTTAAGTTGGCTACTGCCAAGAAGAAAGGAGATGCGGTGCTTTAGCTCAGGCAGTGCATCCTTGTGCTGTACATTGCCTGAGGTCCTAGGTTCAGGCTTTATGTAGCCAAGGAGATTGTTAGCCAAGGAATCTCAGGGTTACACAAAGGAGGCAGCATGAGGGCAAAAAGGAAGGGATTTCTGAAAATGTGTTTGGCGTTGAGCAGTTCGAGCCCAGTTGTTGAGGAGGGCAGAGAGAGCAGTTAGCTCCACAGGAAAGAAACTTGGGAGGGGAAGTGAAACCAAAGTCCCACAAGAAGGCAGTCCTCTGTGGATGGCTGGAACGTTGGAAATCCCTGTCCCCATGCCTGTAGGAGGGAAGTGCAGAGACTGAGCAGTTGTAGGTCTCCAAGGACAAGTCACTTGATGGGGAGAAGAGGGTGTAGTAGCAAGAGCCTGCGGCGTAAGGCTTGTATTGGAAGTCCAGTGACAACACTGGTGACCTCAACGTGATCTGACGTTTGTCTGGGTGTGTTTTCTCCCAGCTCTCTGCAAGCCGCCGGCACAGCAAACCTTGAGTGACCCTCCCAATAGCCACAAGCTCGGTTAAGATATGAAGGCACCCAGCCAGGTCTATTGTCAACAGAGTCATAGGTCCCTGAATGACTGCCTGTTGTTCCACTAGCACATGTACGCCCAGACAATGGATGCAGCTCAGTGAACATTGTAACTCTCCGTTCCCCTTGGGCTGGCCAAAGATATGCTCTCTAAAGCCGTGTCTACACATGCACGCTACTTCGAAATAGCGGCACTAACTTCGAAATAGCGCCCGTCACGGCTACACGTGTTGGGCGCTATTTCGATGTTAACATCGACGTTAGGCGGCGAGACGTCGAAGCCGCTAACCTCACGAGGGGATGGGAATAGCGCCCTACTTCGAAGTTGAACGTCGAAGTAGGGCACATGTAGACGATCCGCGTCCCGCACCATCGAAATAGCGGGGTCCGCCATGGTGGCCATCAGCTGAGGGGTTGAGAGACGCTGTCCCTCCAGCCCCTGCAGGGCTCTATGGTCACTGTGTGCAGCAGCCCTTAGCCCAGGGCTTCTGGCTGCTGCTGCTGCAGCTGGGGATCCATGCTGCATGCACAGGGTCTGCAACCAGTTGTCAGCTCTGTGGATCTTGTGCTGTTTAGTGCAAGTGTGTCTGGGAGGGGCCCTTAAGGGAGCGGCTTGCTGTTGAGTCTGCCCTGTGACCCTATCTGCAGCTGTGCCTGGCACCCTTATTTCGATGTGTGCTACTTTGGCGTGTAGACGTTCCCTCGCAGCGCCTATTTCGATGTGGTGCTGCCCAAAGTCGATGTTGAACGTCGACGTTGCCAGCCCTGGAGGACGTGTAGACGTTATTCATCGAAATAGCCTATTTCGATGTCGCTACATCGAAATAAGCTACTTCGATGTAGGCTTCACGTGTAGACGTAGCTTAAGAGAGATATATAGTGACACAAACCAGTCACGTAGCTCCCCGTGAGGTGGCTATTACTTTGTACGTGCTGGTTCAGCCAGAACATCTCTGTTCGTCATACTGACATCCTGACTGTCTTCAGGAGGGGCCCTGGTGATCGTATCATCTTTGGTGGGGAGGTGTTTGTACCAGAGTTGTTACGGGATGTTTAGGTACCTTTTGGAAGGTGTTTACAGGAGTGCAATGTGCCCCAGCACTTCTCAGCAGTGCATATGTTTTTACAACCCCAGCCCTCTTCTTGCCAGGTTCTGGTCGCCTGCCCACAGACTTCTGCTCAATTTGTTTCTTTGCTTTATATCAGCAATGCTTGAGTGCTACTTTAGTTCAGGCTTCAGGCCTCACACCAGGCCTCTGGTACAAGGGCTTATGTTTCAGTGGTGGATTGACAGCTAAGAGACAGGCTGTGCAGTTTGGGTTGGAAGGCTGTGGTGGTGAGTTGTTGGCTCTCGTAAGGGATGGTCATTGGTTAAAAACATGAACTCCACAGGGCCTGGCTGTTAAAGATGGTGAAGCAAAAGATAAAGTGGGCGATTTTCAAAGATACCAAAGGGATCCTCCCCTCACAACCTTGTGTGCAATGGCTAGGTCCAGGGTGTTGGGCCGCCTATCCTTTTGCACATGGGCCAAAGGCCTATGCAGCAAAAGATTTGAGCCAACAAGGGAGTGATTTCCTCTTTCTGATATTCTGTTCCAAAAACAAAAGCAAGACTGAAGAAACCCTGTTTAATTTGTGAATTTCACAGCTCCAATTCTCACAAGAGAGGAAAAGAAAAGGGGGGAAAAAAAAAAAAAGCAAACCAACAACAGCCAGAAAAAGAGCCCCAAGTATTAATGGCAGCTGATCGATAACTAATCCGGAGCGTTCCAGTTACAAACTTGATGGAGAAAATTCACGGTGCTTAAGTAATTCTAACTAATCTTAATGAATGCCACCATGCGTACATGCCTGCAGAGCAGTGTGAAATTTATAGAAAAACGTCATTTCAGCTCTCTCTGTTTTTTTTCTCCCCCAGTCATCAAAGGAGCATAAAATATGCTCTTAGAAATGTGCTATCTCCGTCTGCCAGATGAAGGCTTCAAAAGGCGAGTCCTCATTTTGGCTGTAAGCGGGGGAGATTATGAATACATTATCTAGTTAACACTAGAATAAAATCACAACACCCAGTTTTACATTCTTACTCTAATGACTCCGTGCCTATGTCCCATTTCCAGTCCTCACCCTCCACCCCACTGAATATTACACCAACCAGACAAGTCAGCTACCCAGCAGAAAATGTTGAGAGTGGTGTTACTGTATTTTCACTTGGTGCGGCTTAGAGAGTCTCAAAGAAAAACATTAATATGGTGTTTTTGAGCCTGTTCCGATTATTTTTAACTGATCTACACCTGTTATGTTTCTGATTGCCTTTGGGAGAAAGGCACTGACAAGTGTTCTTGCTGAGCTCACAAGTTAGGAGGGAAAGGGACCGAGTTAAAATAGACAGTAAGAAGACCAGTTTGCCTTTGAGAAGGGAAGCGTGTGTTCATATAGATTACGTTGCGAGTCACAGAGGTAGTACATCATGGTTGATTGGCAGAACTAGCCAAAGCAGAGGGGAGCTTGCCACTGGTTTGACTGGGCTAGTGTAACTGCTCGCGGGCGGACTCAAACTTGGGACCTCTGGAGCTTTGTGGCTGTGCCTGTGCAGTCTGTGAGCCAAAAGCCAGCTGGCTGTCAGCTAAGGGTGTAGTGGAGACTCATTCTTGCTCATTGTGTAAGGGGTCTAGTTGCCACTAAATGAAGAGTGAACCACCCCTAGGTGTGCAGGTAACACTAGCGGTACACATGAATTGCTGACTCAGTGAACGAGGAATGGGCTTTCACGCAGGGCCTGCACTCGAGGGTGGATGCTATGGAATTGAGCAGCCCTTCTGAAGTTGTAAGGGAGGGTTGTAACTCCACCGAGTCCCTTTGTTGGGGTTTTTTTGGCCACTCTTTCCTATCTGGCTCGGATACAGTTTTACCCTCCCTGGGCAAGGTTGTCTCACTTCCTGGCCTGGTAGCAAGACATAGGCGGTGGACGGGTGGAGGCAGAGGGATGGGGATTTCGTGGGCCGGGGTGCACTGTTGACAGGTCCTGGCAGGTGACAGAGTGGTGGTGGTGGTGAGGGGCTGGTTGAATAGCTTTGGAGGATCCCAGCTCCCCACCCTTGGTGGCTGTGGCTGGGAGGGAAGGGGAATAAGACCTGGCAGAATAAGAGGGCAAGGCAGCTACCAGGAGGAGTTTACTCTGAGTGGGGAGGGCAGATACGTGCTGTAGAACCCCAGCGGTGATGGGAGGCGTGGGAGATGGTTTCGGGTCGATGGGTGGTTTGGAGGAAGCGGTGGCGTCTTTTGGGCAGATCATTCGAATCAGGGATGTTTATGTGAGTTCTTATGTCATGGGGGCGCCAGTTACCAGTGGAGCCGCAGAAATTATGGCACTTCTTTAGCTACCTTATGATGCCTGAGATTTGAAATGCTGCTGCTTTGAGCCATGTGGGAGGCTTGCAGGAAGGAGGCGGCGGGAGGTGATTGTGAAGAATTGCAGTCTTTGTTTCCAATGCTTCTGGGCAAGGGAAAACAAATCTTAGGTGTGGTGGACACCTGTGGGGGTCTCTGCTGAGCTCTCAGAAGGAAGGGCCTGGTTAACAATCCCAGGCTGCGACTGGAGCTCGTCGATGTGCACGACAAAACTAAAACATCAGCCAGTCATGGGGGATGCTGGCCTTGCATGACAGTCCTGAGGCCGGAGCGGGGGAAGCAACATGGCCATGTTGCCCTACGTTCCATGTCCTGCCCCAACGCTGGGTCTGCAGGTGGTCCCCCAGGGTCTGAGTCCTGTGCTAGTGAACGACTTGTGTGGCGCTGCGGGGTGCAGACCTGGCTGTTCGGTGCAGAGGCTGTGGGGTCCCTGCAGCTCCTGTGGGGACAGTTACAAAGGCACCTCAGGGAGTTAAATGATGCCCACACGACACTGAAATCCACTGAATTGTGGATACCTGTGAATTCAGGCCACTTTGAGAATCCTGGTCAGAGTGCTGAGGAATTTTAACACCCACGTAGGGGACAATTCAGTCAGCCAAGGATTTTCTGGCCTCTCTGTTGACCATGGGCTTGTCCAATTGGGGAAGGTCCACCTCATCACATGGGCCACCATCTGGCTTGGGAGCGTGGCCTGGATTTGAGGATGCCTGGGTGGATGCCAGAACTGTTCCTCTGTCTCCTAAGCTTTGAGAGAGGGCACCAGCTCTCCAGCTGAGCAGAGGGCCTGTTTTGATGACCTGCCCTCAGAAATTAACCGACCCCAGGGCTCTGACCGAGACTAACTCACCTCTGACAGACCATGCTCTCAGAGGTTTATCTGGGCTGGTAGTGGTGACCTGAATTGCTGTTTCCTCTAACTCCACCCACTAAAGTCACCGTGGTTTGCTAATGATCTGGGCCAGATGGAAGGAGGTGCCCGGTGTAATTAATCTAAACTGCTTCATTTTCCCTATCCAGGAGCCAGTTTCAGCTTCTCAGTGTTTCCACTTCCTCTCGCTGGACGATTGTGTCCGTGAAACTCTTATTACTCTCTGAGAATGCCAGTCTTCAAAGGACTTCCTTTCTCTTTTGACTTGCCTTCAGGGCCCCGCTCTGGATTTGGCATAAATTGGTGCACAAAACAGGAACAGGGTTTATTTTTTTAACAAGTTCAGCAAACATTGCAGTTCATAACAAGGCGTACAGGGTTTTATTAATTTAACAGTGTTATTCTCCTTATGAAATATTCATCCCATCGGATTTCTGTGCACACGCAGGTTTTGAAGAAATTGATCTGCAATGCAGTTATTCTCTTAAAAGAATGATTTCTTTATTATTTCTCCATTTTGGTGAGACCGTACGCCCAACCAGGGCCTGATTAAAGGTGCATTGCATCCTGTGCAACCAAGCAGGTTTCTTCTAAATGTGAGTAAATTTACTGTTTGGGAGAGTGAATTCTGGAGAGGCCTGCCCCTGCATACACACACTTCTCATGCATCCCGCATGTAGCTCACTCGGCCCCCGCTCCCTGACCTGTGACACACTCTGCAAATACAGCCGTGGAGCCCTTCCCATCTCCTCTGGCACCCCTCAAGCCCGACTCTCAGCCCCTATACTAGCCGGGTCCTACCCATGCATTCTCAGCCTTTCGGGTCACATATCTAGCTTCTCAGAGGGACTCAGTGTTTCTGAACTAGGGCCGTGGAGACAGAACAACTTAGCAGAGAAAAAATGGACCAATTCACGTTAGGCCCTGAACAAGCAAAACAATTAAGCACAGAGAATTGGAGAAAGGGAGCAACTGACAGCAGCCTGGAGAGTAGGACTCTTGGGTGCTCTCCACAGCTCTGGGAGGGGAGTGGGCTCTGGTGGGTCTCCTGGTTTCTCTTCACAGCTTTGACACTCTTAATGTTGAGCATAAACTTAGTCCCATTGCCATTAGTTCCACCGCTATCTCCTAACGTCCTACACTTAGAGTTAGACTTTTAATCCACAGACAGGTTCCGTCATGTCCGCTGCTGAGACTCGAGCTGGGTAGAAATTATCCAATTGCCTGTTTTTTTGTCAGAAAACGCCAGTTTGATGAAGCCAAAATCTTTCACAGAAACCCATTTATTCCACTGAAACTTCAGTCTGGGGCTGGGAAGAAAAGAGCCAAGATGGAAACCCATCCTAGAAGGGCCACTATGCAGGTCTGTCACTTCAGCTGCAGGAGACCCAGGTTCAAATCTCTGCTGTGGGCCAGGTTCATCTGAGGGCCAGAGAAGCTTCCACCCCGCTGGCCCAGTGGCTGTTCTGGCATGGACCACTTGCGCTCTTGGTTTTTCACAAAACAATTGAGAACGTTCCTGTTTTGAGCAAGTGGTGGAAAGGAGCCCTGGAATTTTTATCATGAAAGGGAATTTCTTGTGACCCATGCCTCTTTGCTTATAACCCACGTGGGGGAAAATCATTACATGAGCGTCTGTGGAGCTTAATCCCTCTGCTGGGGCAGAGACAGCAGTTTGCATGACAGTTTTCACTCAAGAAGACCCTCTATTATGTCATTGGTCTGAGAAGCCCCTGGGAAAGTAGCTGTGGCTGTGCCTTCCAGGAACGCTTGCGGGAGAGAGGTTCTGGAGGGTTTCCATGACGCTCAATGGTCAGATATTTCAGCTGCTGCAACCCACCTCCACCCCTTGTGAATGTCCTTCTCATCAACTCCTGAAGTCAGGCAGTTCTATTTGCCAGCAGGGCATAAACTGCCACCTTCATCCACCCCAATTAGGGTCAATAAACTCCCTGATCCAAGTGAGACAAATGGTTCCCCATGTTTTTCTGGCATATCCGAGCCAATTACCAGTTGACTTTCTTCACTCAGAATTGTGTCCCCAGAAGCCGGGGGTGATGGTACTAATTGTCCTTCCCTGATGATTTTGTGTTGGTCTCTGTCTAGTTCTTCATTTATGCCACACCTCTCTTGTAATGTTAATATCCAGCTGTCTAGAGCGCAGCATGTACAGTAGTAGGAAACAGTCCTGCACAGAGAATTACACAATCTGTGTTCTTGTAACCCTGGTGGTCTCAGGATGTGTAGAGAGACCAGGTGGCAGAGCTAGTTTTTTCCATAGGATTAACTTATTTTCATGAGAGAAACAAGTTTTCGAGCTACCCAAGCCCAGGAGATGTGTGTAGCGTGAGAGCTTGTCTCTCTCCCCAACAGAAGTTGGTCCATAGAAGGCACTAATTATCCCACCCACCTTGTCCCCCTATGAGCTCAGGTGCCATTTTCACAGGAGGCCGAGGTAGATTCTGCATTCGTGTTCAGTACTTGCAGCAGGGCAGCGTGTACAGGAGGTGGTCACACCCACTTAACTTCCTCAGGGAGGGCTGCAGTTTGGGTCACAATCTGCAAAGACATTAAAGAAGAGATGGGGCGGCTGGAGCCCATGGCAGAGGGGAGAGGAGGAGTCATGGAATAGAAAAAGGGGATACAAGGAAGAAGAACTTGGGGTTACCCCACAGGGAGACATCCCAAGAGTGTCTCCTGGGGCTTTAAAGGGGGGTTTGTCATGTGGGCAGTAGCAGCTACCTGCTAAACAATGGAAAACAAATGGGTGGAAAAGAGAAAAATGGTAACTCCCAAGGGGCAAAATGGAGGTGCAAGAAAAGTTGGAGCAGATGTTGGAAGAAAAAGCCTGTTGGGGGATTCCAGCCAGAGATGAGCTCTCCCACAATCTTCTGTGGCCATGTGTCAAAGCTGTTCCCTGCTCTGGGACGCTGAGTGCAGAAGGAGGGGGCCCACAGGGGGCCTTAATACTATGCCACTATAGGCCTCTGCTTAAAGGTTTCCCAAGGTCATAGATTCCCTGACCCTGGCCAGTAGCTGCCACTGTGTAAGTGAGAAACCCTCTTTAGAATGCAGGAAGGCACCCTTGGGCTGTCTCCCTGTGGGGTCACCCCAAGCTCTGAACCCTGCCTCAGGAGAGAGCCTGAAAACAAGGTGGATGAACACAAACTGCAACCTCCAATAGCTGCCCTCTCAGTCTTCGGCACCCATATACCCAGGCCCTGTTCTAGGACACAGGAATCAACTCATTGCCTTAAAAAGGGGGTTTATTAACAAAACAAAAGATAAGGGGTACAAATAAAGCGATAAAGCATATGTGGTTGCTAGGTGTTACAGAGCAACTTAATAAAAGGATCAATAGAAGCACAGAAAATCAATTCCCTGGAATTCGGTGTAGAAGTTACAGTCTACAGGGGGGAGGGTACCTCAGCCAGCCTAAGAAGTCCTGCACCAATCACAAAATAAATGGGGAGGCTGGACCTGGTAATCTCACGAGGTCTCTTCCCACCCTGTGATTCGCTGAAATGATAACTTGGTTGCATCTGACTGAACTTTTCCTTTCTACTGTTTTTTTTTTTTTGGGCGGGGGGAGTGGGGTGAGGGTGATGTGCTCCTGTGCCAATGTTTTTCTAACCAAGGGCTCGGGACAGAACCTTTTCCTGGTCTATCCCATCTGAGATCGGAATTTGGACTGCTTTGTCTCAGGAAAGGCCATTGGTGACTGTCCTTGCTAGAAGAATTGGTTCAGGTGGACAAAGAAATGATGAGTTTCCCTTCACATAGTAAAGAGAGAGGCAATCAGAAGTTCACTAGAATACAGCATTTCCAGTTTGGAGACTCAGATGCTGCCCGCCTCATCAGGTTCAAGCTTGGAGCAGCAATCTATTGATTGAGCAGCATCAAAAGGCTCACATCTCTGCAAGGTTTGCTTGTGCTTGGCTGGCGGCATGCTGGTTCCATCAACTTCTTCCAGCTTCCTTTTGTGCGTGACATGCTTGGTGTTTACCAACTGGGGGCTTTGGGTGTGTGGCAAGCTTTCATTAATGTCCTAGATGGGGCTGGATTTGTTTATCCTAAGCACCAAGTCACAGATGAGACAGAGAGTTGTACTTGTTTATATTCACTCTTCCTCAGTGGGGAACTCATGCTGTTCTTTTCCTCTCTATCTGCATTGCTGAATACTTGGGTGTTAAAAGGTCCTCTTGCTGTGGAGAATTAATACCCGTGGTACTGCTTTAAAATAAAGCTCTGGTGATTGTCTGAGCAAACATCCTACCTTTAGGCAGTCTTTTTAATATCAATTCTGATTTACTGAGATATGTGCCTTATTTTCTCAGCTTGATCTCGGAGGCTGCCTGTATTTTTATGCACACAAAATATCGAGGGTCAAAAGGATGAAGGGAAAGAAGATCTGCTCTTCCCGGGCCCACACCACAAACCAGACTCCATCCCCAAATGAATACCCACCCATGTTAACACTTGTGGCTTGCCTTGTGACCTTGGCGGTTGCTTTTCCAAGGGTATGCCCAATCCATTGCCATCTTCTCTTCCTGACTTCTTCTCCAGCAGGAAGTTGGTGAGTCCGTTGCCACAGGTCTTGGCCCGTGATGGTGTATGGCAGGGAAAAAGGAGAGAGAAACACCTGGCTTAGAGACCTGAAGGCAGACGCTAAAAAGACACTATATGCCTGGTCAGGAGTGGAAAAAGATTGCCCAGAACAGGGGACACTGGTGAATGGTCGTCAATGGCCTATGCTCCAAGATGTGGAAGAGGAAGAGGCTTCCTACGACTACTACATGTTAACACTCCAGAATGGAAGGTCACTCACAGAAGGTTGGGCAGGTATTGAGATTAGGATGATGTGTACTCTCAAGGACCCTGCAGGGCTTCTTGTCCTGAGTATTCCTAAATGTGGGATTCAGCCGTGCTGGGTTCTGCCTCTCCACTCTGGTTTGTTGGCTTCATGCATCGTTCCCTGGAAAAGTCTTGGTGTCCTCCCTAGACCCCTCCAGTCATTGCACAAAAAATGAAACATCCCTCACCATAAACATAGCCTTCCCTCGCCAATCTGCCTTGGGAATAAGGGAATTTCTAAGTGTGGGGTTTATTTCGAAGCTCCCACGTCTATACAGCCAGTCTGCACTTCAAGAGCAGCACTTTGGAAGCACGGCTGGCCACCATTATGCTAATGAGGCACTGAATATGCATGTAAGCACCTCATTAGCCTATTCCAAACTGCCTCATTAGCATGCCCTTTCCGAAAGGGAGGGGCATGTGTAGACATGGCCTGAGAGCATGTTTACACTTCGAAGCTATTCTGGAATAGTTTATTCTGAAGTTATTGTTACACAATAAGGTACTCCAGAATAAACCGCCTCTACTACAGGGAATCCGCAAAACACAAAAGAGACTATAGTATGTCTACACAGCAGCTTTGTTTTCAAATAAGCTACTCCAGAATAGTATCGGAGAGGTAGCCATGTTAGTCTGTATCTTCGAGAACAAGAAGAAGTCCTGTGGCACCTGGTAGACTAAATATTTTGGAGCATAAGCTTTAGTGGGTAGAGACCTGCTTCGTCAGCTGCATCTGACGAAGCGGGTCTCTACCCACCAAAGCTTACGCTCCAAAATATCTATTTCAGAATGGCTTATTTCAAAATAACCCCTATTCCTTGTTCACGGATCCCCTATTTTGAAATACCTGTTGAGGTTTGCCAATTTCAAAATAATCTGACTGCTATTTTGAAATTATTTTGAAACATCACTTGCATTGTGTAGAAGCTGGCAAAGTTATTTCGAAATAGCGTCCGCTTGCTGTGTAGACATACCCTAAATGACCTCTGAAAGAAACACTACAGCATTGCTACATCCCCTGTAATTCCTGCTATGGCTAGCTAAGGTGCCCTTTGCATCCGAAGATTGAGGCCATGTATTACTCTGATCATTACTTCATGGAACAGCTTGTTCCAATGGAAATTCATATGAAAGTTAGCAAGGTGTCTATCCATTGATATTAGTAAACATGGGATCAGGTCTCAGATAATCTGGGTTAAGAGATAATGCTGATAGAATAGACTCTTCATCTTCTAAACACTATGGTTATGGTTACACTAGAGCGATCTGTCGACAGAAGTCACTGTTGGAAGAGATTTTTCTGACGAAATGGCTGCTCTCTCAACAAAACAGGCACCCAGAAGCACAGCAGACAGGGCTGCCCATTGTCTGGCACACCCTGTCTGTTGACAGAAGGCCCTCCAGAGTGTCCACTCAGCTTTTTTGTCGTCAGAATCTGTCGAGCAAAGGCGCTGTTCCTCGTCTGGGAGAGACAGAAGATTGTCAGCAGCAGTGCTGACCTTTGTCGACATACTGTCAACAAAGCGCATTTTGTGTGAGGACATTCCACCAGTTTTGTCCGCAAAACTTGCTAGTGTAGCCGTAGCTAATGCTACAATGAGGAAACGGAAGATCTTCATTTAGAAAAAAGGGTCTTTGTGTGGCTGATTAACTTTGTGGGTGCGTATGTATGTTAGGAAAAGGCAGTAATGTTTTCTGGAATTGCACCATAAATAGATGCTATTTTCTAGTTCACTGAATGACAAATATTATAAATAATACTACAAAATGCTAACATTCATAGGCTGATGCAGTCTTAGTGCACTTATTTTCCTGCAGAAATAGCCTGCAAGATTTTATATATCTACTTCAAAAGCTCTCATTTGGCTAAAAATGACCCAGGTTGAAGAACAAAGAAATGTATGAAGATTATTACGCTCATGTATACCGAACAATAGTCATCAGATAATTTATTAGACCAATTTTGCAACATTTTTGAATGAATAATTCAATGAGATTTTGTTTTCACTTACAGAGCTTGGCCTAATCATTCACAAATGTAGTAAATAATGAATCTGACACATTTTCCTAAATGCTTCAAATGAAATATTCAGCAAATATTTTATTTCATGTCTATGTAGGTAATTGGCGGAATATACCTTCACGGGGCAAAATGTGGACAATCGCACAATTCTTTAGACTATAACATAATCCACAGCTGATGAACCAATACAGGAAATTATAGACTACTGCCGTTTGGTGAACTGTTATTCAGATATCCTTCCCAGGGGATCCCTGTAAATCTATGCTCCGCCTGTGCTCTCCGCCAGTTGGCATCCAGGGGTCTCTGGGTCACAATAATTTGGTTTGGGTTTCCCATTTCTTCTTTGGTTCGAGGTTAATTTTATGCCTGTGGGGGGGGAGGTGAGGGAGTTTCTTTCACAGCCTCTGTTGTCGTCCAACAGGCTGCTGCTGCTCTGAAATGGTGTCCTGAGATTCCCTGCGCTCTGTTTAACTTTCTGAGGTCTGAAGTTTACAGCTATGAGTGCCATCATGTCTGCAGACTTTTTAATATGCGTTTCTTTAAAAGACTGAACTGTTTTTGTTTATTTTTTGTTCGGCCTTCATTTTGTCTGGACTCAATTTCTTATGGAGAGGAGATGGTTATCTTAGCAGTAAAATAACATTAGGCAGTGTGTCAGGTAGATTCCTTTTTGTATCCTGGCCTTTCGCCAGCCTAGACCATGAGCGTTGTAATTCCTCTGATACACAATAATCTTTTATAGAGCTGTACAGCTGTAGGTGTGAAGTTCCTTGTGGCTTTGGTACTGATACCTACTTGCTATATGGCTAGTCTGTACTTTATTACAAAACACACCTCTTCTTTCAGACTCTGGCGAGCTTCCCACACACACCAGATGTTTTGTTAGTGAAAAATGATGATAGATACAGACATAGTGGAAGGGTTACCAGCATTTTAAAAAAAAATCTTTATGGTGCATGAATGAATCCCACCCTGTTTCCAGTTTACCAATCCTATTGTATTTTCTCGTCCGTTTCTTTAGGTCTCTGTTTCTCATCTGGAATGGATTTGCCTCGAATCGCTATCAGGCCTAAGCCTGGTGCATATCATTGGCGGAAGCATTCCATGTTGTTTACCCTTAGATGAGGGAACTCACTATCAAACAAGCAGGATCCTGGCTAGCAGGCCTTTATTTTTACAAGTCGGAGATTAACCCGGTCTTTGCAAGTTCCACTCGCTTCACCCAGCACTTTTCAAACAAACTGTAGGTGGCAGCAATGAACTTTCCTCGTGAAACGTACCTGCCCAGAAGCATCCTACATGGATCCTTGTGCATAATTTAGCTCCTTACAAAACCAGCTCAGTGGTAAAACAGAACGCTGTAAGCAGAGAGTGGAAAGGTTATTCTGATAACAACTGAGGTATGGGGATGTTCTCATTCCCCCCTACCGCTCTCTTACCCTGCAGATCCTTGGGAAAAATCTCTCCCTTCAGTGTCATAAGAGCCATCAGATCACAACCATGAACCCCCGTGGGCCAGTCCAAAAGGGCTGGTCTTCTCCACTGTTTTTGACCATTGTAGGGTGCTTCACTGTGGTAACACAGAGCTATTATTTGCACTTGACAACAGTGATAAGGGAAAATGGCGTCTGACTTTTTTTTCAGGCTAAGCAGCAGCCCCCACTGACCCCTAGAACTTTTTGGATTCAGTGCTTTGGAGGTGCAAATTGCAAAATGTAAGCTCTGAGATGGTGGTGTAACTGCCCACAGGCGGACATGAATCCAGGACCTCTGGAGCTTGCTGCAGGAGCCTCTACAGTTTGAGCTAAAAAGCCCGCTGGCCCTCAGCTAAGGCTGGACTTATTCCTTCTCTGTGTAAGGGGTCTAGGTGCCCGTACATGGGATGGTGAATGACAGCGAGGTGTGTGGGTTACAGTGTCACCTCCTGAAATGCCTGACAGTAACTGTTTGCACCGGTTTGCCAACAGTATGATTCATGCCTTGATCTTTGCCTCAGACCCTTCAATGGTTTTTAACATTGGTTGGTTGGTGACTAAGGTCCTCAAGTTGTTTCATGCACAGGAAAGTCAGGCACTGAGGAAAGAGACCGTCTGAATATTTCAAAGGGCTCTTCGTATGTACCAGGGGCTCAGGTTCTCAGCCCTGAATTGCAGCACCTCTGCTATTCCATGCCAAGGCTTTCACACCGCTCTGCCGACCACCTCCACCATGAGCCACAGCCCCATCTCCTGATTCAGCCCTAAGCCTCCTCCTCAGAGAGCAGCCACTTCGCCGTGGCGACCAAAAATCCAGCGTGCCTCTGGAGCGATCCATTAGCTATGGAATTCGCTTTATTCCTGACCCTCTGACTTGCTCCAGGCAGACACACCCCTGAGGCGAGCGTGTATCGGAGACAGAACTGGCCTGCTTTGTTTGCACGCATGCTGTCGTCACCAGAAAAGCGCTGCTGCCTAAACTGAAGCCACCTGAGACTTCGATATGAATTCGCTGGCTAGTTTTTCATCCCGGTTAAAAAAAAAAAAAGAAGAAAAGAAATGAAGCCAGTGCTGTGGCGTTTGTTCGCTGCTAGGGCGTCTCCTCCAGGCTGCTATGGAGATTCGCTCTTTCCAGGCCTGCTTTCCACTGCAGGGTTACCAGGTCTGCAGCCTGTCTCTGTGACTCCAGAGGCTCCCTCCTCCTGGCTTAGCTGCTCCTTCTTTGTGTCGTGGCCCTCCAGCTGAGCTGCTGTGGGTATGTCTATCCCCCCTGTGGCTGTCCCGCGCTGTGGTTTGGAATCCCAGCAGACATGGGTTCTTGAGCAGAGTGGAGGTGAAAGGGTCACAAGGTAGGATCAGTAGATCTCTGCCTCAGGCATAGAGTATGTTCTGAGCTGTCTCTACAGGGAGTTGTATGTGACAGATCTGGTAACAATTCACTTTAATTTCTGTCCATTTTATCCTGCCACTCTCACCACAGCAGCTTAGGGTGCATCGCCACTACGGTACAAACCCAGTGGCACTAAGTCTCTTAGGTCAAGTCAATAGGTTAAGCCTGCAGGGTTCGACGTTGTGGGATAGATGTCTGGGGCTTGGTCTGGTCACAGGGCTCTGAGACCCACTCCCAGGCTCCACCCAAACATCTCACCTGCCATTTTTGGTCCCTCAGCCTTACTCCTGCAAACCTGAGTCAGCTGATGGGGGCAACCCATGGCTGTGCCACGGATCTGAAATTGAGAGCTTAGCCCTTAAAATTGATAGCAAGAGTACAGTGCTCCGGTTGACTTCAGGGAGTCTCTGGACCCTTTTTTTTTTTTTTTTTTGAGGGCAGGGAAATCAAAATCCTGCCTGGGGTAGGTTTTTGCTACCTGGTGGGTCTTAGATTTTGTTAATTTCCTTTTTTATTTTGAGTTGATGGGGGCTAGCAGTGGGGGAGGGGTCTGTTCTGTGTCCATGTTCGCATTATGTCAGGTTTGGCATTCTTTCCCTAAAGAGGGTCAGTTTCTTCTCCCTCTTTTTGCAGTGGTTGTTAGAGACTCTGCAGAATGTTGCCACGTCTGCTAACATCTTTGATTTTTTTTTTTAACTGCAAGTAAAGAGCTTGATTCTTCACTGCAGTGTTCCACCAGTGTCAGTCTGCGTCTGTCAGCATCAGTGGCTCTGGAGTAACATAGTGTTGAACTAGACCTGGAGTTATAAAAGTACGAACAATGTGCCTTTGACGTTGTCTGAGCTAAGCCAAAGAAATGACGCTGTTAGGCAATGAAACCAGTGAGCGTCAGTTCAGTTTGGAGACAGGATTTCTTTCTTTCTTGGACCACGTTATTTCAAGGTTCAAACATTCTCCCTGGAGTGTGGTTAACACAGTGCATGGGAAACCCCTGATACTCTGAATCATGACACAGCAGGTAACGGTAGGATGAAAGCCAAGTGTGCACACACAAATATACAAATTGCTAGGGTCGTCTCTTCTTGGAAATAAACACTGCAAATTACCCTTGAGAAAGCAAATGCTGAAATAGCTAATGCCATCCGATCGTCAAAATAGAGAAGTGCAAACGTCCTTGCTAATTTACATACAGTATCACCAAAGAAGGGAATAACGGTAAAATAATGAGCAATTATTGTTCCAGTCTCCCCCTATTCATTATTTCCAGTTAAGACATTTCTAAATATGCAATTAAGGTGGCAAAATATGCAGATGACACAAAATAATTTAGGTCAATTGGGAGAAGACAGTGAAGAAGTTTGGAAAGATGTAGCAAATGTAGGCGAATGGAAAACACAATGCCCAATGACATTCATTGTTGCAATTGCAAGGGAATGTGCATTGGAAGAAGTCATTTGAACAACTTGGATATACAAATGAGCTCTAAATTAATTGCACGTAAGACCTGGGTGTCACTCTGTGCAAATGTCTCCTCTGCATGCCATGGTGAACAGCAATGAAAAGCAAAATATTAAAAGGCATAAAGAATAAGATAAGGAATCAGAGCTCTGGTTGGGCGGGTGTGTGATGGTCCGGAGAAGCGGCAGCACTCAAACTTCCCCGTATTTTTCCAGAGTCTCAGAGTGTGTGTGTGTGTGTGTGTGTGTGTGTGTGTGTGTGTGTGCGTGTGTAGGTGGGGCAGAAAGACACTAGGTGTTATGGTGCAATCTAAAGATTAAACCAAATGAATTGAGCACAACGGGTGGTGCTCCATCTGCCATTTCTCTGCATAGTCTCTGTGACAAGCATTGGAAAAAGAGGGAGGAAAAAACCAACCCTCTTTAGACGAACAATGCAAAACCTGATCCAATGCGAACACTAGCGCGAAAAGACCCTTCCCCCCACTGCTAGCCCGCATGAAGTCAAGATAAGAATGGAAATAAACAAAACCCAAACCTCACCCATGGATGGCTCTCTTGAGTTTACAGAGCAGCTGCAACAAAAGCGTGGCGAGGCGTGTCCTGGCAGAGCAGTAATACTGATGGTATGCCTAGACGACACAGAAGATGGACCCCCTCAGGGCTGATCTTCCGGAGTTTGATTTTGCATGCCTGGTGGAGAAGCATGAAATCGAATATCAGGCGCCCCCTGTACTTCTCAGTATCACACAGAGTAAGGGAGGTTGACGGGAGATTTTCTCCTGTCGAACTTCCTCTGTGAAGACAGCCAGGTGAGTGGACCGCAGAGAAGTCAAGTCAAACGATGCAATTGCCACGGCTGGAACTGTGTATCTACAACTAGGTTTCCTGCCTGGTATAGACTTGCCCTGAGACGGATGGCTGCTGCTTTGAAGACTGCTGCTACGTTCCCTCCTCCCCCACCCCCGTACACACGTAGCAATTTGACCTCTCTAGAAAACAATACGCATCAGACTAGAGGTTGTGGATGGTTTTGCAAGAGACGTTACGGCTCCAAATGGGTATGAAAGTATCGATGCTGCTACAGGAGGGGAATTCTGCAGGCATCTTCCCACCCCGCATGCCTGGCACTAGCAAAAAGCAACTTACCTTCATTTAGCACTGACCCCATCCCACCAAAAACACCAGTTGGGCTGTGGATGAACGATCTGCATCTCTGCAGGAGCAGAGATACGCTTCCCAGGCCCCAGCCTGGTCTGAGTAGAACTCCGCACCTGCCAGAAGTTCTGACAGATGCTATTGGAGTATCTCTCTGTAAATAAATATGCAGCCAGGCTGTGTGCTCTACTTTCACATCCTAAGCAAAGAAATTCTGACACTCCTGGTCTTTCATCTCCCTCCTTGCTTGGCAGCTGTGGAAAGCTGCTGACCTCAGATGTTCATCGCGATTGTTTCTGTGCAGCAGGGGTGGCTGCCTGCAGAGTTTGGTTACTCCGCATTTGAAGGAGAGGGAAGATGGGAAAGAGCAGGAGGCATTTTTGTCTTCATTCTTAAATGCAAGCGTAGCAGACTTTGGGAAGTGCGTGGAGGGAAGCTGTGGGGAAGACCGAAGAAACACTCAACAAGGCATTGTCGGTTCACCGTCAGCTTCTTGTCCCTATTAACTCAGGTTGGAATCGGGGTTAGGTCACAAATGAAGTGAGCTTGACGGTCTCAGCCTAGAACCGCGCTGACGTATACGTTCCCTCCCCTTACACGCACCATTTGAAATGCTTGACTCTGGAGTAGCAGGAGGTGCTGGAGGCTGTATGTCCACTGGGGAAGGGGTCGGGTGAGAACAGCAGGTGTTACAGCTTGGTATGAATCGGCTTTGACAGAGCCAGGGGAGGGAAGGGCTCGGGGTCCCACTGCTTGGAATAAAGGTGATTCACCCAGAGACCAGCGCAAATGTTTTGGTCGCACGCTCAAGATCAAGACCAAAGTGCTCCATCAGCCCTCTCCACACGAGGCACTGCAGACTCTGTCTATCAAAGTCAAAGGAGAAGTCCTGGAGAACGTCGACCACCTCCCCTACCTTGGAAGCTGTCTCTCATCCAAAGCAGATATTGAGGCAGAAATCCAACACTGTCCGAACTGTGCCAGTGCTAGGCCTGCTGACGGGGGTGGGGGGAGTAAGGGGGTAGGTGCCCTGGGACCCAGAGTAGCAGTCGTGGCGGACAGAACTTGGGGCCCCTTTTGAAATGCTGTGGCTAGATGCACTGCTGCCCCATGCATGGCACTGATGCGGGGGGCGCGGGCAAGGGCTGACTGCCTGAAGCCCCCTCCTTTCAGCCATTGGACAGACGTTGGGAATGGATGACAGGGGATGGATCACTTGTTGATTACTTGTTCTGTTCATTCCCTCGTTGGCCGCTAGCGGCAGACAGAACGCTGGGCTAGATGGACCCTTGGTCTGACCCAGCGTGGCCGTTCTTGTGTTCTTAATAGGGCACTCGAGGATGAGGAAGGTAGCTCTACAGACATGCTCAGATCTGCTGTCTCAAAGGCATCCTCAGTCTATGGATCATTCTACCCAACACCTGCACTAAGGACTAAAGTTCCCTCTAATCTTTTTCGTCTGTGGGTGGATTTTTTTCAGCCATGCGGAAAATAATTTTTTTATGTGTGTGAATGTGCGCCACAACTTGAGCCAAAAAACCTAGGTGTGGGTGCTCTGCTAATTAGCTGGGTGGCATTTGAATCTCTCCTGAGGAAATGCCCAGCATACAGAGAAGGTTGCTAAGGACTGCCTCTGCCAGCGGGGTCAGTCCACAGGGAGGTAACTAAAGTGAGAATCCAGAGCCTGGAATATGTTCCCCTCCCCTTTTCCTCTCCTTGCTGTATTTCCCGCCAGCCTCATCCTTCCCTGTGCAGATTGCATTTTGCAAGCTAGTGGCTGGGTGTGGATCCCCCAAGCCAAAGCTAAATTCGGATTCTACATGTCTCAGCAATGCAACTGGTGCAATTGGGCAGCAGAGGCTGCACTGAATATTCATTATTTACCTGCATTCTGGAGCCTCAGAGCAGCAGTCTAGTAACGGTGCCTCAGGAGCTGGCGAATCTGGGGATGTGCGCAGCCCAGGGTTGGCCAAGCGGACTGAAGGCTGCATTGCATGGTGAGGGGAGGGACATGCAGCCCTCTCTCAAATCCTGAGAGTTCCCAGTCATACAATCCTGGAGTAGAAGAGCCAGAAAGGACCTCAGGAGGTCATGAAGTCCAGTCCCCTGACCTCACAATAAGACTAAGCACCATTTAAACCATCTCAGTTGGATATTTATCCAACCTGTTCTTAAATATCTCCAGGGAAGGAGATTCCACAACTTCTCTCAGCAATTTATTCCAGTGCTTAACCACTGTGAGAGTTAGGAAATTGCTCCTAATGTCCAATCTAAATAGACTGCTTTGCTCTGCTTGCTTACGGTCAAGTCTTCCAGAGACACAGGCGGCTGGAGGATGATGAAATGACTCACCACCGTCTCTTCGAGGCTGCCAATTTGCTGCTGCCTTGCTCCAGCTGGTTGGCCACACCAGGCACCATGTGGCTGACCTGTGGCTGCTGCTGGGCTCAGCTGTGGCCAAGGCAGCAGCCTGGCTACCTACCGGTGTCATCTCTTAATCAGGAGTTCTGCGGAAAGGGGGGTCAGGGCCATGCAGGTGGTGTGGGGATTACAGATCGGATCCTAGCCCACTGAAGTCATTTGAAAGCATCCCCCCTCGAGACTGAGTCTGGCCTTGCGAGCATTCAATTGCATGGTTTGGAACTGTTATTTCCACTCATTGTCACTGCTGGGTTTTGGCTGCTTGGGGACGGCGAGAAAAATCTTGTATTTTACCTGACTGTGTTATTGGAGCTGTGACTGAGCAGCAAAGGAAGCACACCAGGGGGCAAAATCCCTCCCTGAGCATCCCAGGGAGGCAGCACAGCCAGCTGTGTCTGTTAGCAGAGGGGAGCCTGCTCGCCCAGGGATTTATTTCAAAAGGTGGTGAAGACGTACCTGGAGAGCAGGTGTCACACGCAGGATTGGAGGATTTTCCATCCACCCGGCAAGGGCCAGTGGCAGTCTGTCCCTGCGTGGGGAGTGCCACAAGCAGTCTTTGGCACACCGGTATCTTAGCCCATTGCAGTAGATGCAGAACATAGTAGCTATAAGCAGTAAAAGTTCTGAATTTGCTCTGTCCTTTGCCAAGCTAAATACACGGGAGCAGAGTCAGAGACTCTGACCCACAATGAGCCTGATCCAAAGCCCAGTAGTAGTTTTACTCTCAGTTAGAGCTGGTTCTGGAAACTTTGGTGGAGGTGCAACCTGTGGGTCCCAAACCTGGGGCTCCAGATTCATGGGTGGGCTGGAATGCATACTGCAACCTTCCCCCTGCTGGCTGAAGCTACAACGGAGACACCCTGATGCCCAGCTCAACAGGAAGGTTTTCCATTCCAGACCCTGATTGGTGGAACACCAGAGCTGCTGATTGGGCAGCTACCTCCATGTAAGCTAGATGAAGGAAAAGGACATCTGGGCTCCACATTGCTTTGAACCACTCATCCATACTACAGCGCATCATCAGGGATCTACAACCCATCCTGGACAATGATCCCACACTTTCACAGGCCTTGGGAGGCAGACCTATCATTGCTCACAGACAACCTGCCAACCTAAAACAAATCGTAACAAGCAACTATACACCACACCACAGTCACTCTATCTCAGGGACCCATCCATGCAACAAACCTCGTTGCCAGCTCTGCCCACATATACACACCAGCAACATCATTACAGGACCTAACCGGATCAGCCACACCATCGTGGGTTCATTCAGCTGCACATCTACCAATATAATTTATGCCATCATGTGCCAGCAATGCCCCTCTGCCATATACATCGGACAAACTGGACAGTCTCTACGTAAAAGAATAAATGCACACAAATCAGACATCAGAAATGGCAATATACAAAAACCCATAGGAGAGCACTTCAATCTCCCAGGACACACAGTAGCAGATTTAAAAGTAGCCATCCTGCAGCAAAGAAATTTCAAGACCAGACTCCAAAGAGAAATTGCTGAGCTACAATTCATCTGCAAATTCAATATCCTCAGCTCAGGATTAAACAAAGACTGTGAATGGCTGGCTAAATACAAAAGCAGCTTCCCCTCTCTTGGAGTTCACACCTCCAGATCTACTGATGACAATACAACTCAGCCTGCTTGATTGAGCTAACCTCGTTATCCCCAGCCTTGCTCTGGCCTATTTATACCTGGCCTTGCAGATTTCCAGGACCAGCATCTGAAGAAGTGAGTTAACTCATGAAAGCTCATGCGCTAAACTTTTCTGTTAGTCTATAAGGTGCCACAGGACCCTTCGTTGCTGCTACAGATCCAGACTAACACGGCTACCCCTCTGATACTCATCCATGCTAGAAGCACCTGTGTCCTGACCTGGACCTCCTAACCTAGTCTAGTTCCTGGACAGACCCTGATCTCTCCTGGTCATGTGACTTGGTGTGGGTTCCTGAACTCTGTTTTTGACCACTTGCTGGTGTGAGGACCTGTCCAGGCACCCAGAGCCAACCACAAGGCCCAGCTGCCTCTGTCTCAGCATGGACAAGTGGAACCATACTCCACTCGTACATAAATTTTCATTGAAATTGAAGCACTTCACAAAAGTGAGTTGGTTTTGCCCCAGTTTCTTTTGGAAAATGAAAGAGGGGAGGGGACTACTGCCATTATCCAAACACCCTCGTTATAAAAAAAATCAAAATCAAAAGGAAACAAACAAACCAAAATAACAACAAAAACTTGAGGTGATTTCCCTTGGAGGAGAATTTAGAAATGTTCAGTTTGCCCTGAGTCAGAGCCATGCCAGATTCTGAAATCTCGAAATCCTGCATGAAACAGCACTTTTGTCTTCCTCACCACTCTGCTGTGAACTTCAACAAACTTTGGATGAGGACCATCGATCACCATCTTAGTTTGTAGTAATTTGGATTAATCATGGAGTAAGGGATATGAGAGTCTGGCTCGCATCAAATTGGTAATGAGGATGAGGAACAAAGCAAGAGGAGCTTCTTGTGCATGTGAAGATACAGTCAAAGCCCTAATCCTGACAGAGACCAAAATTATCATGCGGCTCCTGTCACTTTCCAGTCACTGGCTGGACTGAATAAAAGAGTTCCGCACAACTTGTTTGACTTTAAGAGGGAGTAAGTGACAGATTTTTATTTCCTTAGACTGGAATAATGCCATAGTACAATCTGACTGAGTTTTAACTGCTCAGCCTCAAAGGAAAAGGTTGAAATGTTATTTCAGGGGAGCTTTTCACAAGACCGTGGGAAAAGAGAAGATTTTGCAGAAGGATGAGGTTTGGGAAAATGCATGTGGAAAAGTGAATCCACTTCCTTGAAGAAAAAGGATAAATGACACCCTCTGATGTCCTTTCACCCCGGACTGCCAGAAGCTGGAAGGGAGTGACAGGTGGATCGTTTGTTCCCTGACACATCTGGGACTGGCCACTGTCGGAAGACAGGACACTGGGTTGGATGGACCATCAGAGTGACTTGGTATGGCCATTCTGATGTTCTGACAGGAAGCTGGCAGGAAAACAAACATCCTTCAAATGGCTTTGAGATGGCCTCCATGTCCAATGAACTTAACTCCATTGTAATCAATGCAGCTGAGTCAGTTGAACCAAGAGGCCAGTTAAAAACCTAGTATCCCAAACTTCCCATAAAAGAAGCTCAGAAGAAACTTGTGCTTTGGTGAATGAGTACCCAGGACCCAACTGGTTTATATCTATTGACAAGATTCAACACCACCACTGCAAAAAAGGGCTACAATGTGCTAGTCAAAACAGTCTTTTAGAGGCAATTTTGCAAGATGTGTGCGTGGGCTAAATCCATACAAATACACACTCTATAGGTGCAAAACAAAATGGTTATGTGACATTACCTGTTCCACACTTTTCCATTATTATTATTTTGACAACAGTAGTGCCACATCGGAGATCAGCATCTGAGTTTGCTGGAAGTTGTCCTAACCCATGTGACAAGACAATACCTGTCACAAAGACTTTGCAGTCTAAATAGTTCTGATAGGCACTTGTTGGAAAGGAATCTTCCTAAGATTACACAGTGGTAAATCAAACTGTCTTAGAGGCAGTAGCTAGGTGGGCAGAAGAATTCTTTCCTTAAACTAGTGGTGTCCGTGTTGGGACTGAGTTCAGCTTAATTATATTACAGAAGGCGTGAACTTTTGCACAGCTCTGGCTCGTGGTTGAAACACCCTAACTTTGTACTATGAATCAGCCCCAGGGAAGAATGCTTGAGATGTGTTCCAAATTTTATAATTTTATTAACAAGAACAAAATTAAAAAATAATTATTGTACAGCAAGTAAAATAAAGACGGTTATATGATAGGTAAGAAGAACTGATTATATGGATTTTTAATTCAGGCACTTTAAAGTTTATGAGAGTAATCAAATTCAAGATGGCATACAGCAATTAAAATATTATTACAGTGAGGTAATGTAACTGACCTCTATTGTGTTATGCATCTGGGAAGACCATTTTGGTCCAAATAGGGATACATATTGCAGATACTTTGAAGGAGACTCAAGCCTTCCCGTTAGTAGGAAATGACTGTCTGGGACAGGTATCAATTAACTAAAAAGTTAGACATTCAAAAGAACGTGAATGATTCCTTCTATTTATGCAGCAATTTCCAAGACTTTCGGGGAGTCTAAATGCTAAATACGTTCTCACAAGACCTCTTTTGAATAAAAGGGACATAGAGGTGATCTGGTGTGGTTTCCAGCTATGAGTTTGGCCAGCACGGACACTTGGGATAGGTCTACACGTCTGAGGATAGCGGTGCACTGGCATTTGATCTTCCTGGGTTTGATTTAGCACCCCTTGTGGGGAGGAGCTAATCAAACCGTCAAGGCACTGCCATCGACCCCAGTGCTTCTGGCTGTTCTAAGGAGTAAGGGAAGTCAACAGGAGAGTTTCTCCCATCAACCTCCCATTTTGTGGATGGTGGCAAAAACTGATTTTAGATCAGTCGACTCCAGCTGTGCAATCCTTGTAGCTGGGTTTGCAACTTAAAAATTGATTTGTTTCCCCTCCTAGTGTAGACCAGGTCTTGGTTTATCAGCATCACAGACACAAAGTCGCTCTTCCGCTTCTTCCTGCCCTTGCTTCTCTGCAGCTTCCACCCCACCTCTTCCCCCAATTCTCCACCCTGTCTCATCTCTTCCCACCACCTCCCATGAACGTGCCCCATCCCTGCTCCTTCTCCTCCTTCACAGAGCTACCTGCATGCTGCAAAACACCTGATTTCTGCGGGCAGGAAGTGCTGGGAGGGCAATGGAGAGGTTGAGCAGTAGTGTTACTGGCGCATGAAAGGTGCGGGTGGAGAGGGGACAGTAGTCTTCCGGTAGGTGCTCGGCATCCACTAATTTGTCTCCATTGATGCTCCAGCCCTAGAACACTGATGGACTCAGTAATCAGGGTACAATGTCCACTTACACTTGAGGGAAGAGGTGAACAAATTGGAGCATCTGGAGAACACCAAAAACATTACGTTTTGGCATTTGTTTTAAATCGTGTGTGTAGTCTTGAGTGAAGAGGAAGAAAGGGAAATCTTAGAACTCTTTTCCATTATCTGAAAGTCTGTTGTGAAAAGGGAGGTGATTGGTTGTTCTCCATGTCCACTGAATGCAAGACAAGAAGTAATGGGCTGGCTTGCAGCAAGGGAAGCGCAGGTTAAAGAGGAGGAATAGCATTGTAACTCTCAGAGTAACTAAGCTCTAGAACAAGCTTCCCAAGGAGATGGTGGGTTCCCTTAAGAGCAAGTTAGACAAACACCTGCCTGGTATGGTCTGGGGTTTCTCGGTCTGTTCTCAGTACAGGGGGTTGAGCTTAGCGATCTCCCTTCCAGCCTGACATTTTGGGGATCTTACAAACCCAACAGTCAGCCCTGGAGAACCTGGATCTAATCCTTCCCCCTTTACTCCAACCCCACTGGTTTCATCACACGTGACTCGCTGTGCCTCCTGAAGCACAATCGCTCCCTGCAATAAGCCCTGTGACCTCAGTGGGAAAGGGAGGGGAAGGGACTCCAAAATGTGTCCTATATTGGATGTGGGACCAAGGCTAACTCTCATAAAGCCCCCACTCTTTGGTTACTCCTGCCATAGAACTTCTATAGTGTGGTTCCCGGCTTCACACAGGTGTATTATAAACACCCGGGGTGTGACAAACGAAACGTTTGACTCCCCGGCGTCTAAAGGGAGGTCCCGATTCTGTCCCCTGCCGTGACCTCTCTGCACCACTGGAGGAGAGCTGGAAAGTTTTGAGCTCTGGCCAAATCATCAGAAACAATCACGGGGTGGGGAGCAAAGCCCAGACACTGCTAAAACACCATCTTCTGATTTAGCAGCCACAGAAGATTATCCAGAGGTTTGCGATTCCTAGCTCGGTACATCTGATGCAAGCTGATTACAGTGATGGAAAGTGGGGCAGCAGCAGATGACTGCAGACATGGGGTGGCGGGGGTAGGGGGAAGCAAGTATTTTAGGGATTGCCTGAAATGGAAAGAGAGACAAGAGTCAGTTCTCTACTGGGCTAGCTGCCTGTTCAGAAATTGAACCCGTAGGTGTAGGCAGTAGCTGGCTGTTTTTCAGCTCCCTATCACAATCTGAATTTCCGTGGCTGGATGTCAGCGTGCAGGGATGGAAGTGAAGCAGATTTTAATCTGCTCTAACTGTTTGTATGGAGCGCTGTGGGGAGAGGGAAGCACATCCACACTTGGCTGTGTGTCAGTAAAGTGGGGAGCACTGCATTTTGCTGGCCGGTGTGAGCCCACAAGCTGTCATCGACTGCCGAGGATGCAGAGGCTGTTTAAACCAGGCTGAAATCTCAGGCTGGGATTTACCAACTGATGTTTGTATTAATGTTAGAGGGTTGGAAACTCCCTCGGTTCAGTTGTCAATTTATTTCAATGGCCAGATCCTACTGCTCTCACACCAAATCACATCTTATCCTGAAGTTAGTCCCGTTTTGTGACCCTTCCCCGTGCTGGGTCATGCCTGGCTTCATGGGACTTACTGAAATGATTGGTGAAATAAAGTGCTGTTCAGTGCAGTGGAGGGTGCTGGAATCCAGCCAGTTGAAATCAGGGGGCTTACACTGACTGGGAATAGTTAGTCCCCGGGAGTAATGCTAGCAGAATGTGTCCCCAGCGGGCGTGTCGGGGAGGAGGTCAGACCAAGTTCTGAGTTCCTCTCACGCTGGGCTGGAATTGGGAGTTGCCAAAGGCCCAGGTCCTCCAGACAGCTCTGTTTTCTCCCCCATCTCCCTCCTGCACTACGCCTGTGGCAGCTCTCTGCTTAACACTGACTCACGGCAATGAGCGCCGGCCCCACCTGGACCCGCTGACCTCCAGCTAGCATCACTGGGATTGTGACTGTTATTTGCACGCCAATGTTGCCTCCCCATGGAGCGAAGACTCCTGCAGAAGCCTGGCCGACGAGCAGTGTGCAGGAAAGCAGCCCCAAACCCACCTGAAACTGGGATTTGGAATGAATGCACTGCAGGAAGCCATCTAGACTCGAACGCCCCTCGCGGCAGGCCTCAAACGAGGCCGACGAAGCCTGTCTCCTGAGTCACCACCTGCTGGCCGATGGAAAAGAGAAACTTGTTAAAAACCAACTGAGGTTTTAATGTAGGGCCTGGCTGTTACAGTGAGAAGCTCTGCTTGCCTTTGAGCCGTAGTGCTGCTGGGTTTAGGAATCTCAGCAATGTTTGGCCCTCACAACAAATAAACCAACTGGAAAGGGACAGGGCACCCTCACGCTACATGGAGAGTTAGGGATGCTCTCCACCTCTGGGGCCGATACAGCAGTTGGCAGGCCCACTCTCCTCTGCTTCTTCGGTGGTGGTGGCCTGAGACAGTAAAGGCGTTTGGATTCCCTGTGGCATGAACCAGCCATGGGTCTCGTTGCTTTCTTGGAGGTTAGTAAACGATCTGGAAATTCACTGCCATTCAGAGGCGGAATGGCCCAGCGGTTAAGGCACTAGCCTGTGACCCAGGTTCAGTTCCAGGCTTGATCACAAGCTTCCTGTGGGACTCTGAGTAAATATCTTTGAGCTTTTGTTCCCACCTGTAAAATGAGGATGGTAACACCTACCTCACCGGGGTGCTGAAAGATCAGTAAGAGACAGTGGAGTACTCCAACCCTAGGGCAACAGGGACCATGTAAGTACCTAGACAGCCTGTTAGTACTGTAGTCTGCAACTAAATTCTACCCATTTCCCAGCCACTAACAAAGCAAGCTACCACATGGCAGCTTCTCCCTGGTGGCAGGTGAAGTTAGAACAGAGAAGGAGGCAAGACCACATCTTCACCCCTTGTCTGTACCCATCCGCAGAGTGAGACCAGAATATGGCTCTACCCCATGAAAGTGTGTTACACTCCAGGTGGGGGAGCTGTCACTGACATTTCACAGCTGGAGGTAGGAGTGCCAGTGCCCCTTACTGCCCACCCAAATGGCAAAGAAGAACCGTTTGTTGCTCTTCCTCACCAACAAAGTCACTACCCTTTGCCACAGGAGGGGGTTATCAGCTGTGGTAGTTCCTTGAAACAGCACAAGGGCAGGTTCCTTGGGGTGGTCTCAGACTCAAACACAAATCTCATCTTGAGCATGGGGAGAAGTGTCCAGACATGCCGGTGAATGAGTTCAAGAACCAGCAATACTGGCAGTGTGTGCCAGGAGATCAGCTGGCACAAATGTAAACTGGGAACTAACATAGCATTTGCCAGGCAAGTTACTGTCTGAGGTGCGTGGCGGCCAACTGTGCCAACACTTGTACATATTACACAATTACGAAAGGTAGTCAAGTCCAAAGCTGACTGTGAAGAGCTACCCAGAGCTCTTTCCAAACTGGGGAAAGCTGACAACAAAAAGGCAGATGAAATTCGATGTTGATCAATGCCAAGTACTACACATTGGAAAACATGCTCCCAGCTACATCTGTAACAGGATCAGGTCTAAATTAGATGGTGCTTCTCAAGTGAGAGATCTTGGAGTCATTCTGGATTGTTCTGTAAAAAATACATCCACTCGACGTGCAGTAGCCATTAAAGAAGTGAACAGAGGGTTTGGAAACATTAGGAAAGGAATAGATAATAAGACTCAAAACATTATATTACATCCGTATAAATCCATGGTGCTCCTGCATGTTGAATAGCGTGTATAGATGTGGCCACCTCATTTCAGAAAAGGTATATTGGCACTGGAAAAGACTCAAAAAAGTGCAACAAAATTTTAGGGCTTTGAAATGGCTGGCGTGTGAGGAGAGATTAATACAAGTGAGTCTTTTCATCTTGGAAAAGAGATGACTAAGGGGGATATGACATAGGTCCATGCATTGTGACTGGTGTAGAAAAAGTGATGAAAGAAGAATATTTATTCCTTCCCATAAGAGGAAGAACTAGCTGTCATCAAATGAAATTAATAGGCCACGGGTTTAAAGAAAATGAGAGAAAGTCTTTCTTCACACAACTAACAGTTAACTTGTGGGACTCCTTGCTAGAGGATCTTGGGTTAAAAAAAAATCAGTTAAATTCATGGAGGACAGGTCTATTAGTGACTATTGGTAGGGATGATGTTCCAAGCCTCTCTTTTTCCAGAAGCTGGGAAAGGGCAACAGGGGATGGATCACTTGATGGTTGCTGGGTCTGTTCATTCCCCGAAGCATCTGGCATTGATTGCTGTTGGAAGGCAGGAATCTGGGCTGGATGGACCCTTGATCTAATCCAAGAAGGCCGTTCTATTTTTTGTCATGCTGTTTCTAGTAGAGGTTGCTCCCTTAATAATGAAAGATATTTCTGGAATTCTTCAGTGAATTGTTCTTGACAGAAAATCACATTTTTTGACAGAACAAATGTGTTTGTGAAGTGTCTTTTTTCTCCAGAAAATGTTGATTTTTTTTTCAATCAAAACCCAAATATTTGAAAAATCCAAATAGCTTTTATTAGGTATCTGGCTGCAGTGTTTCCCAGGAGATGTAATTTGGTTCCCTTAGATATGCATTCTCCTATGTGGGGTAGGACTGGTTTCTCAACTAGATGTATCTCCCATGATGCACCCTGGCCAGGACATTCTTTGAGAGGGCAGACCACAGTGCATTATGGGCAATGTAGTCTAAGCCAGGGGTCTGGCATAAAGACAATGGCATCACTCATCCATATTAGAACTCCCCGAAAGACTAAAGCAGCGTTTTGGACTTGGGCTGAAATATTTCAGAATTTTTAATGAGAACTTGAATTTTTCCATAGAACGTTTCAGTGAAAATGACTTTGTTATTATTTTCCTGAACATTTGCTATGCGGGGGGAGAAAACATTTTCTGATCAGGTCTGCAAGTTATACAATGGACACTTACGGCTCACAGCTCATCATGTCAGCGCTGCACAGAGAATTATGTGACAAAAGGACGGGCTGTGTTTCCTTTCCCCACACCTTGACCCTCTGCAAATGCAATGGGGTTATGAATGATGCACCCACCATTACTCGCTAATGCTTTGTTGAGAGAGAGCAAAGAGCAGCTTTGGAGCCCTCAACAGCCCACAGGGGAAGAAGAGGGCATAACATTCACACTTGAAACTTGACACTGAGGTTCAGAGGATGCAGATGGAGCTGGAGGACAAAAGGCCAGGAGACTGGCTGGCTCTCAGAAAGGAAATACAGCAAATGGAAGTTGAAAAGCAGGTTTTGGTGTTTTCACATGTGAAACTTCTAGAGCAAGGAGCAGCAAGAGAGAATATCACTCCCCACACCAAACTCAAACAACCAAATGCACCACAACCTGCTGAAAACCATCTGCCTCCCTGATAGTCACTCGATAACGAATAGGATGTCTTCATGTCACTCTCTTATTTGTGAGTCTGTTGATGGCTGGCCAGCCTGATTCTGGAGCTGCAGGTCTTACCACAGAAGGAGCAGATGCTGGTGGCCATTGGTGGGCTGTGGGGCAGTTTTTGCCACTCTTATCTGCACTGTGATGGACTTAAAATTGTGCCACCCCCTGTTGAAAGCCACCTGCTATTCCCCAGTAACTCTGAAAGACTTTGATGGGCTTTGGATTTGCTTCTAAATAATTGCTACCCCAGAGACTGGCATTTTTGATTTTTTTGTTCAAAACACCTTTTTGTTCAAAACTTTCCTTTAGTTCTGTTTTTTTTAAACAAAGTCCTGAATCAACACCAAAAGGCTGTTTTTAGTGTTTAGATTTTCCGAAAATTTGGTTTGCAGTTTGACCCAAAATGTGATGCTTCAAAATTATTTTTCAAAATTGCTAGCGAATGAAAAAAAAATGTTATTTGCTCAAACTTCCTACTAACAACACCCCCATCGGGAACGTAACCAGCAACCACTGTGATTGCCAAGTATACCTAAAATGTCTCCAGATTAGGCACTAATTCCGGAACACACATAGCCACACCTGGCTGAGATCATCCCTTCTCTAACCATTGCAGTTCTATTCAATAATGGCATCCTGAATTAAGATGGTAGCTCCTTGCATTTTCAGCAGTCCTGCACTTATCTACAGCAGCAGACTTGAGCTGATAATCAGTTCAATTGCTTGTTTCAAAGCCCTGCTCTTTCTTGAATAGCTCCACCTTCCTTTTATATATCCACCATCTCCAGATCCTGAAGACCAGCTTCTTGGGACAGGCCTACAAACGTTTGCATTTAGGTTCTAATACCTTCCAGTCTGATACATACACATCTTTCCATTGGTCGTTAGGCAAGTACACCTTTCGTGGAATGATGTGCTGCTCAGTCAGAGAGCGGGAAGGAAGCTATTTTCTGATTTAAAGATAGCTTATCTCCTTTAACAGTTGCCAAGGCAGCTTTAAAAGCTACAACAATACCTTAGGCTTTTCCCATTAGAGCTCTGATGGAAACGATATGATGCGTCAGTATTAATAATCTAAGCATGGTGTGTAGGTCTCAAGATATAAACTGAGGCCCATCAGAAATTCTGCAGGTAACTCCTGGTTCTCTGAGGTGGAGTGATCCATTCCTTTGCCTAGAGATCAATCCCTTCCGTCACGCCTAGCAGCTCCTTTCAATTTTGGGAAGTCCAATATACAAAGACCAAGGTGATATTGGCAGAGAGGAAACGGTCCCAGAAGTATTTGGAAGGAATCCCTGTTATTGTTTCTTTAAAGGCCTCCAGCATGCCCAGTCTGGAAGTCATTCTTGACTGCGATGAGTAAGTGGCTTATTTGGACATTTTTTTCAGGGTAATGGCCTCTGATATCCAGAATAATATATCTTTGGAATATACCGCACATCACTCTAGCAGCAAGGTAGGGTGTCCATCCTCATTAGGCCACAAGATTGATGAAATGCTGATATTCCAACCCACCAGTTGAACTGATTCAGCTAAAAATGGAATTCCCTTTTCTGCTCATAAAATCAATGCAAGAGGCCTATAATTACTGTATATTTTCACCCAGGTTTGCTTCATAGTGTTTTGCATTAGTTAGACTAAGTTTCATGCTTACATATGCATACTGCAGTTGGCATTAAGAAAATGAATGTGAAACTGGAAGGGTGCTGTCTAAACTAGTCAGGATAAGAAACAGTCACTCTTGTTCATCAGAAGGATCCGCAGCCCAAGTATCCATATGCCATAGACCTGAAGAGGAGTTCTGTGTAGCTCAAGAGCTTTCTTTTTTGCAGCAGTATACTCGGGTTTTCTTTGCCTCTGCATCCCATTGTTGTCTCAGCTTCATTTTGTGAGCCACAGTAATCGCCAGAGGTTTCAGCAGAAACATTACCTAGTCAGTTATTCCCCATTTTGCAGTTGAGCGTTTGACTTTTCCTCTTTATGTGCCCTGCTTTGCACTGTATTGAGTTTCATCTGGTCGATTTCAGACCCATTCTCTAATTTGACCAGGTCATGGTGAATTCTGAGGTATGTAAGTCTTCTCTCCTCTCTGTTACCGAAGTTACTAATGTAAATATTAAACAGTGCCAGATTCAGGACTGACTCTGGAGGACCTCACTAGACTCACCCTCCTAGTCTGACGGCAAGCCACAGATAACTAGTCTTTGAGTACCATCTTTCAACCAGTTGGAGTCATTTCATTGAGACCACACATCCCTCATCTGCTTGTGAGGATGCCATTATTGGGTTACATGAGGGAATTGTCTTCCAGGAGCTGAAGAAAAGGTCAGGAAGAATTGTTTATAGATTGTTTATAGAAGGGGAAATGCCGAGGTACTGCAGGGGAAATAGAAGGACGTTATATTGTTCCCCATCTATTGTAGCCTTCAGCTACAAAGAACAAGCACATTTTCCACCTTCTGGGCTCAACACTTGGCCAGCTTCCCTCTTAAAACTACAAGAGATGTAAATTTGCATACTCACTAATTCCATCCCTAAATGAATTCCCTTAAGGAAACCCTTAATGGCTCACCAGGGACAACCAAATGTAGCATTGTGAGGAAGGGGACACAGAGTCTGGAGGTGTTAATAGTACTCTCCTGCTCCCTGTAACTGAGGTCAGGAGAAGTGCTTCTGTGAATTCTGTGAAGAGCTGGCTGGATTTTATTTTATTACATCCTCACCAAAAATGCATCTGAAATTATTTGGGTTTTCGTTAAAAACCAAACGTCTGAAAAATGTTTGATTTTACTTTGGTAAGTGGACGTGAAACTTGTCAGTTGCTGAAAACTGAGAGAGGGTTGGCCTTCGGGTGTTTGATCAAGCCCCATGCTTTTCTAATGGCCAATGGAATTGTTTGGGTGAACATCTCCATTCAGTTGAAAATCGAATGGTTTGAATCGAATCAAATGGTACTAGGAGACATAAAGCTTCCCAAAAGCTTCCCGACCACTTCTAGCATAAGGCCAAGGAGGTGTGGGAGCAGGACATTTTCTGTGAGAAAGGACGTGCCAAGCGTTGATTGTGCGCAACACATTTTAAATATCTCTCTTTGCCCCTAAGGACTCAAGGACAAGCACCACCTTTTAAACGGGAAATAGAACACAAGATGCAAGTAAATTAACCCCGCTTTTGTTAATGTCTGGGTGGCAGGCCTTGTGCATCAGCACAGCTCTGTGGGCGAAGGTGGGGAAAAGGTGAACAGGCCCACTGAGGGGTAGAGATCTGCTGGGGAAGGGGGTGCGGACATTGCCCCATGAAGGCGGCCCACAGAAGGGTGTCTATGCAAGTGGCTGCCCACAAGCACTGGAGGGGAACAAGGAGTGCCATGCCCAGCAGGTGAACTACAACCTCGAGGAATTCTCTGTCAGGGAACTTCTGGGGATCCATGACACTGTGAATGTTCATCTGGACCCAGCACTAGGCTGCTCTGTCATCTGTGGCAGGGAAGCACTCAGCGTGTGCAGGGCAAGGCTTTTTGGGAGGGCCTTTACGGGACCATCTGGCTGGGGGCCCTGGAAGGGCTTGTGACCCCGTCCTCGGCATTTCCTAGCCCATTCTTTCAAAAGAATGGCCAGTGATGTATGGACGCTCCCTTTTGAAAGAGGGCCAAGCTTTTGAAATTGTGGATTAGGTCGAAATCTGCTTTTTGAGTGTAGACACTCTTTTTGAAAAGCCGGCCTTTCAGAAAATAACTTTTGGAAGATCTCCTCTTGAAAGAACTGGCTAGTGTATGCGTAGCCTAGGAATAAATTATCTATCAGTTTTCAGAATGGAGAGAACTAACTAGGAGTGTTCCTAAGGGGTCCATGCTGGTACCCATCTCATTCAACATATTAATAAATGATCAGGAGAAATGAGTAAATGGTGAGGTGGCAAAATTTGCAGATGATCCAAAACTGTTCCAGATAGTTAAGTTCACTGCAAAGAGCTTCAAAGGGAAAACTAGGTGACTGGGAAAAAATGGCAGATGATTAATGCAATGTAATGCATTGTTGAAAAAAGCATAATCCCAGCTATTTGTGTAAAATGATGGAGACTCAATTAGCTGTTAACACTCAAGAGAGAGATCTTGGAGTCATTATGGATAGTTCCTTGAAAATATCCACTCAATGTGCAGCAGCCATCAAAAGCGCAAAGAGAACGTTGGGATAGAGAAGAGGAGAGAGAATATCTTATTGCCACTGTCTAAATCCATGGTACGCCCACATCTTGAATACTGTGTGCAGATGTGGTGTCCTCATCTCAATAAAAGATATATTGGCATTGGGAAAGGTTCGGAAAAGGGCAACGAAAATGATGAGGAGTTTGGAACAGCTTCCATATGACTGAAAATTTTCAGCATGGAAAACTGGAGACTAAGGGGAGATTACGTAGAAGTCTATAAAATCATGATGTGGAGGCGGGGGGTGAGTAAAGACGACTTATTTATTCCTTCCCATAACACAAGAGCCAGGAATCACCAAATGAAAATAGTAGGTAACTGGTTCAAAGCAAACAAAAGGAAGTCATTCTGCACACAATACATAGTCAAACTATGCAACTCCTTGCCAGGGGATGTTGTGAAGTCCAAGACTGTAACAGGGTTTGTAAAGGAGCTGGATAAATTCCTAGGTCCATCAAGGGCTGTCAGCCAGGATGGGCAGGGAGGATGTCCCTGGCCTCTGCATTCCAGAACCTGGGAATGGCGACAGGAGATGGATCGCTTGACAATGCCCTGTTCTGTTCTTTCCCCCTGGAGCACCTGGCAGTGGCCACTGCCAGAAGACATGACACTGGGCTATATGGACCTTTGGTCTGACCCAGCATGGCAGACTGGTTGGGAGATTCTTGAAGACCCCAGCGTGTCGCTACCTTGGAATTGGGTGGATCTAGAGAGACTTTTCTTTACTCTTACGCCTAGAACCATAGACTTCAGTGTCAGTTGATGCCCATGAGCTTGGTCCATGGGGTTTATCCCCTGAGTAAAGCCAAGCCTGCGCAGGACTCATGTTTCAGAGACACCCTCTGCAGTGTTTTCCTTGGGGCTGTCTTTGTATCCTGTGTTTGGGCAGTGCCTAGCACAATGAGGTGCTCCTCCATGATGGGGCGTAATGTCACTGCCACATGATTTCAGGTGACAGCACAGTTAACATCTCAGATACTAGCAATGAACAAACCAGAGCCCAGCAACGAAGGGCTGCAATTAAGGGGTGATACATCAGCACTTCACAAAAATCAAGAACGACTCATTTGTGAATGGGAAAAGAGATACAATTGATCAGACTGGCCACTCCGGGCTCGTTTTTTGTCCTGCTTGGTTAAAAATGCAGTGACTGCGAAAAGCACAGAAGCAGTATGTGTGACAGAGAGGGTTCTCCTTTGTTGCTGTCAGCAGGTTTCAGTGATCCTAACGGGACGGTTAAAGACACAGCCTCAAACGAGTGACAGAGTCGAGTAAGTGAGGAGTGAGTCCCACTACCGTTGTCTTGATGTGGCATTTGAAATGTGATGGGTGGTTGCCTCTTTAGCCCCGGTTTTGTTTGGAAGGTCATTGCCACGTGTCAGTGGTGATGGATGGATTGGGCCGACATCCTGTCAGATCACTGATGGCTTAGAGAAATCTCTTTTATTAGTTTATTATGGGAAGTTTTATGTCCCCTAGCGCAGCTGCAGCTTGGCTAGTGAGATTCAGCAAGGGATGGCAGCCAGGGTTATGTCTGGTTTTATTGCACAAGTTACTTCCTTGGCAGAGATCTGCTTTCCTTTTGTTCTGAAACTAAACCCAGATCAGACTAGAGGCTCTTCCTGGCTCCTTCTGGCCAGGCATGATGTAGGGGGGGTGCGCGGAGGGTTGCACCCCCCCCCCATTTGCACTCACTAGATGTTCTGCACCATGTCCGGTGAGTACAGGAGCCATCCCACCTCTCCCCACACGCTCATCAGAAGTGGTGCAGTAGTTCTGCAGGAAGAGGCAGGTGGAGATGGAGCAGGGGGAGGAGAGAGGGTGTGGTTTGGGCAGAGCAGGGCTGGGAGGAGGAAGGGCATGGGTGGGGAGGGGCAAGGAGGGGGCCAGGAAGGGACACACAGCCGGTGCCCCCCTGGAATGCCTGCCCCAGTTGCCTCTGCTTCTGGGCTTCTATTCTCTGGGCTGGATGTCTGAGTCCCAGAGACCGTGTGTGTGTGTTTACTGAACCAGGGTCGGCAGCTGAAAGAGACAAGACGTTGATTCTCAGGCAGTCACAGAACTCAGAAGGAGACAGGGACTCTTGAAGGGTCAGGATTATGGGATGAGCGGGACGGCAACTGATAGGTAAATGGTGGTATCAGTAAACACATTTTGATAGCCCTGCCTGCACCAGGCTCCCTCTCCTGGGGCTGTTGGGGGAGGACCTGATTGGGGTCACTTTCACTTGCTCTGTCCAGATATTATGGGAAGCCCTCCAGGGTTACTTTGCTCATGCAGACGTGTACTTAGTGTGGGGTGTTTAGCCAGCAGGTGCTGTGGTGAGGAAAGGTTCCAGGTGGAACTGTGATCTGTCCCTAGAGCAAGTGTAGCTGAGCAATTTGCAGAGCTTCCCCATGTGACCGCAGGCTGGTGCAACCAGCTCAGGCCCAAAGGCTTTTTGCATTAGGCCTCCTTTAGTCTTCTGCTGTGAGTCAAAGTTGCCTTTGGTTTGCAGACCCCATATATTAAATTGGTGCTAAAGCCACATAGACAATCTCCACTGAAGTTGATGAAGTTTCTCTAATTTGCCCCTGCTCAGGAGCTGACCCCGTAAACAGAGTAGCTTTGTTTAAAATCCATGGCACCTGTTAAATATGCATTTGAATGTGCTTATGCCTCATGGATTCATATCAAGAGCAGCCATTGACTTTGAGTTTACCATATTGTCTTCCATGGCAGTTGCAAATAACAGCCACTTTATTGGTTGCATTTAAGATCCAATTAACTTGCAAGTCTGCATCCTTTCTGCTCCGTGAGTGCATTTCCTTAAGCCAGTGGTTCACAACCAGGGGTGCAAGTACCCCTGGAGGTACTCAGAGGTCTTCCAGAGGGAACATTAACTCAGTGTTTCTCAGCCTTTATATGAATACAAAGAATTGGACTTATTCTATGATCAACTGAAGTTTTTTGTTTGGTGTTCTTTTTGGTGTCCTTCAGAACCCAATCAGACAAACCACCAAACTAACGTTCAGCAAATGTATTGCCTCTAGGCATTTCTTCCAACCAAGCAGTTGTGGTTAAATGGTTTAAACAAATGTGTTGCAATGGTAGAAAAAGGTTCGTGTGTCTGAAAATTGTAGCTACTGGAGGTACTTATATATATTTTAAAAATGATGAAAAACACTGCCTTCAGCATCCAGCCACTTGCCCTCACTTTAAAAGAAAGGCTTAAATAAAATAAAGCCCTTAACTCACTTTTTTTTGTTTATTTTGCTGAAAAAGTTAAAAAAAAATCATTTTTGGTCAATGTGTAACGTTTTTGTTGTTTTTGTTCAGCCACAGAACTAAACAAATTCAGTTCTTCGCCCAGCAATAATGTCGGGTGACTGTTAGAAAAAGTTAAAGTTGGGTAGACCCCAACTCCCACTTTAGAAAGTGATTTATTCCCTCTTCTTCCACTCCCCCACCGCCCTGGCTCATAGTACAGACACACCTTAGTAGTACCTGACCCAGGTGCACTGTTGTTATTTTCAGGGGAGTGTCCATAGGTGTGTCATGCTGCACGTTTAAAGACAATGAAGGTAAATATGTACCCACTGCTTCATTTCTCCTCCCTGTTCTCTTCTCCCACCCATCCGTTTAAATGCTCAAGCAAACACCGTGTGAATAGCCAGTCATAAAACCCACCAAAGTGCCATTTGGTGTCTCTCCCAAACATTTCAAAGTCAACGGCTGCCCTTGATGTGAAACCCCCTGGGAAAAGCATATTCACATGTATATTTAACAGAAGCCAGAGCTTTTAAGCAAAGCTCTTTGGCGCATAGGGCCAGATCCTTAGTAGGGGCAAATCAGAGCAACTCCATCAATTTCAGAGAGGATCAAATATGTGGCTTTAGGCCCAATTTACGGCAACTGGGGATCTGGCCCCATAATATTTTCGTAAGTGGTTCTGGTTCAGTTTGCATGTAATTGCAAACTAGAGCTGTCAGGGACACTTTTGAAATCCGCCATTGACGTTTGGCAGCAATCTGGGTGCGTGCAGCGTTGAGAACCTAGAGACTCGTTTCTCTGTTTTGCAAACACACCATCCCCACGGGCTTCGTGTGTGGCTTGTACATCAGCACCTCTGAAACAAATGGGTGAGGGGTGAATAGCCAGCTCCATCCTAGGAGCTACATTTAAGCATGTGGTTTTGTAGGTGGGTGGGAAATCAGTCAGATCTCGTCTGTGTTCTAAGGCACAAATGCAGCAAGCTTGGGGTGGTGGGTGGGGAGTGTGTCTCAGCCCTGACCTAGATAGTGGGCTGGAGATACTGTTAAAGCATATTTTCCACCCAGGTCTAGTTCCTGTTATTCTCCTCGCTGGCACCGTTCTGCTACTCAGCAAGTCTCTCACTCCCAGCCCTGTCTCCAGAGACCTATTAAGCCCCACAGGACTCCAGTGATGGAGCTTCCATGGAAGGAAATAATGGGGAGCATTGTCCAAATTGTTTATCCACCTACTGTTTTCACACTGGTCAGCTGGTGCTGAATACCTCTCCTTACTTGTCATTTCCTCCCCAGCAATGATACACCTCTGACCTTCCAGGCTTGGTGCCAAGTTACCTGACACACAACTGCTTCTTCTGAATGACAGGGGCCATAAATGGAAAACCGGAAAGGCAGGTCCATTGACGCAGGAATTTTTTGCAAACCAAAATGTCACGTCACCCTCACGTCAAATAGCATGATGTTTGTGTGCTCGACACCCAATTCGCTTACACCTTACAGCATGCAAGACTTCCCAATGCAGAGTGTGATGGGCTCTTCTTTAAAGGTGTTCCCGCAACAAGACACAATTATTGTGTTTTTGGATAGGCCACCCATATTCTGTTCACAGAGTGCGCACATAGGAATTTTTAAAAGAATGATCCCACACGCTTTTTCATGGAAATCTGGGGAGCCTGCTTCTGCTAAATAGTGGGTTGTATCCACCTAGTCTGCAGAGTGCTGATTTGAGAGAAATGTACAGGGACGGCTTCCCTTTAAACGAGTATGAAGCGAACGCTAGGCTGGTGGACTGGCTGCTAGGCTAGGAAACGAGCACTTGGCGTTCTTCCTGGCTTTGCTCCTGACTGGCTGTGTAACGGTGGACAAATTGCTTCATCTCCTCGGTTCCCTTCCCACTCTTTGTCTATCTTGCTTATTTAGGCTGTAAACTCTGCGTGTCAGGGATTCCCTCTCATTAGATTATGTTCAGCACTTGTCACACAATGCCTCTTGTATTACAGTGATAAGAATATTTTGTAGTAGTAGTGGGATGCGGCAAAGCTTTTGTAGAACCACAAGTGAGGGAGACGACAAGGAATGTGGTGGTACCTTAGAGACTGGCAGTTTTACTATGGCATACGCTTTCGTGATCCTCAATTCATTTCATCAGATGCATGAGGGGAAAGAAAAAGAACCAGTGGCGATATTGTGAGGGGAGTGTGATATCAGGATAGAAGTGGATAAGAAGGTGAGAATACCTAGAGTGGAAAATTGCTTCCTGTAATGAGAGAACCATTCCCGGTTCCTATTCAGACCCTTTCTGTTGGTGTCCATTTGCATGTGACTGCCAGCTCGGCAGTTTCACGTTGCAGTCTGGTTTTGAAGTATTTTTTGCTTGAGAATGACAACTTTCAAGGCTGTAACTGTGTGTCCAGGGAGGTTAAAATGTTCTCCCACTGGCCTTAGCATGTTATCATTCTAAAGTCTGACTGGTGACCATTTATTCTGTTGCATGGAGACAGTCTGGTTTGTCCAACGTACATGGCAGAAGGGCATTGCTGGCACGTAATGAACGAGCCTTTGATGGTGTGGCTGATCTGGTTAGGTCTAGGATTGTGTCACTAGGGTGCATGTGTGGAGAGAGCTGACGATGGGTTTTGTTGCATGGGGTTGGTTACTGGGTCAGTGTTTCTACTGTGGGGTGTGTGGTTAGGGGTGAGTGTGTGTTTCAGGTTGGGGGTTGTCTGTAAGCGAGGACTGACCTGCCTCATAAGGTCTGTGAGAGTGAGAGATCGTCATCTAGGAGAGGTTGTAGGTCCTTGATGATGTATTGGAGAGGTCTTAGTTGGGGGCTGTAGGTGATGGCCAGTGGCGTTATGTTGCTTTCTTTGTTGGATCTGTCCTGTCAAAGGTGACTTCTGGGTACCCACCTGTCTCTGTCTATTTATTTCTTCACTTCCCTAGGTGGGTATCTGATTGTCTGAATGGCTTGTCAACCATCCAGAGAGACAGAGGCCAGACTTCCCTTCCTTACAAAGAGATGGGGAGTCATGGGGCAGCATGTGAGCTCACTGGAGATTTCAGTTCTTGACATTATTTTTTAAAACCATTTGGAACCCTCTTGCTGCTCTGTGGGGTTCCCTGGATGCTGGACCCTGCCTCAGGGAGGAGGACCTGGGTTTATAGGTTAAAACTTGTTGGGCAGGTACATTTAACCAGGATGCATCTAAACGCTGCTGGAGATTTGCAGGCGTGTCTCTTTGTCTTGGATCACAAGTGGATTTCTACATCTCTTGGCAAATCCCCTCCTGAGTGGTTCCCCGTTAGCGGGAGCTGCAAAGGTTGTGTTATTCGGTGTCAGCTCTGGAATAATATGGGGTCCTGCACTGGGCTGAAGCTGTGAAGTTCTTTTAATGCATTAAGGTTCCCGGAGCGGTGGCTTGTATTAGAGACCTTCCATTTCAGACCAAGCTGAAATCTCTGTGCACTCTGAAGCATGGAGTTCCTGAGGGTTTGGAAGCACTGGATGAGTGCAAAGGAACCCTAGTGTGTGCATCCATTTCCAGTGGGCAGCTGACAATTGGGTGGCCCTTACTTTTTTCCTTGCCCGCGCTCTCACCGTGCCTTCGGTCCCACGAGAACTCCTTCGAGTTCTCCAGTCCCTTACGAACCCAATACCTCCAGTTGCCTCTCAGTCCACATCCCACTGCCCCAAAGGCCTGCGTGATGCAGGCTGTAGTGGGAAGGGCACCCTTGCTATGCCACGTCCACTCCACTGCCGTTGAACACATCAGCAGCCCTGGGACTTCTGTCTGCAGTAGCCGGTGCCAAGCACAGAGTAGGTGAGTCTGACCCTGCTGCCGGTCCTTGTGCCGCTCTTTCCTTCTGTAAACCATGCAGTAGGAAATGAAGGTTGGAAGAAAACTCAAGAAGTCATCTAGTCCAACCTGAGTCCCCTGCTGCCAGCAGACCGATCCCCAGCAAGGCACCAGGTATATCCTCAGTGTCTGTCTGTACGTTGGGCCACATGGCGATGCGTGACACAGCGGTGGGGCGGGGAGAGAGCTGCAGAGCTTCTGCTGGCCATGGAATCTGCTCACGTTACAGCTGAGGCCGCTGCTCCCTCCTTTTTTGTCGGAGGGTGTTTAGTCAGGATATGCCATTGATCAGGAAGAAGGTGAAGGGGCTATGAATTTCTGGAAGGGTTTTTATCATAAGAATATGAGAACGGCCACACTGGGTCAGACCAAAGGTCCATCCAGCCCTGTATCCTGTTTTCTGACAGTAGCCAATGCCTGATGTCCCCAGGGGAGTGACCAGAACAGGGAATCATTGAACGATCCCTCTCCTGTCATCCATTTCCAGCCTCTGACAAACAGAGGCCAGGGACACCATTCCTACCCATCCCAGCGAATAGCCATTGAAGGGCCTAACCTCCATGAATTTATCTAGTTCTTTTTTGAACCCTGGGAAAATCCTGGTCTTCACCACACCCTCCACCAAGGAGTTCCACAGGTCTACTGTGAGCTTCCTGAAGAAAAAACTTCTTTTATTCGTTTTAAACCTGCTACTCATTAATTTCATTTGGTGACCCTTTGCTCTTGTGTTATGGGCAAAAGTAAATAACTACCTGATTCAGTTCTTCTGCTTGCTAGATTCTGCCAAGGGATAGGGCTGGAACATGGGAAGGCTTGGCTTTCCAGAGCTGTTCAGAAGACCTAAGTGACCCATGCCCCCAGCTGATATTTGTGTCTGATGGTATTGCCACCTTCTTACTCCAGTCACCATCTGACTCAGTTCCCCACCCACCCATCCCCAAACACTTACAACAGCTTCTGCTCTGGGCAGCTTCCTGCCAGCTCAAGGAGAGGCAGAGCTGGAAAGATGAAGCCTGTCTCCCTTCTGGGGCCCACTCCCTCTGACTGTCCTACTAGGGGTGGGAAGTAGCTTTCTCTCACAGGAGCAGCCAATTGCCATTCACACCAGAGTGGTCCTCTCTCCCGCTGGCCCTATCTTCCTGCGAGCTGTAAAGGCAGTGGCACAATGAAGCTGTTGTTCTGTGAAGGACATGCTCCGCAGATCTCCGTTCTACGTTCTCAGGAGCATGCCTAGAAAAATCAATTGACTCCCTCCCTTGCAGGCTTTAATTAGAGCAACTGCATCGTGTTCATGTTCCAATGGAGGGCTGCTTGACAAGGACAAGGGTGGGGGAAGGAGGTGGGAATTCTTTTCAGATGAAGGTTAGAAAACAATTGAGTATATTTGTTCCTCATTTTCACATACACTGGGCTGCTTACCCTCAGCACTAAGCCAAATGCCTAAAGCACTGTATTATTTTCTTTACTCTCTTAGGCAGATGTTCCATTGACTAATAATTCTATATCTCCGGCACAGCTCTGTAACCCTAACCATTAACCCCAGACAGTGCCTACTGAGCCCTACAAATCTGTGCCTCTGTTTTCTCAGTGGAGGGAAAAAAAAAAACACCACAAGTGTGTTATGCTGCTCATGTTGCAATACAACAGTGTGTTTTCTAATTACCCCATCAGTTGCCAGCTTTGAGGCAGTATTTTCCTTTAAGTCATTAAAACTTGAGTTCAGTTCTTGGATACAAAAGGAAAGCTTTGAGATGTGGGTGTATAATCAGGCCCTTTGTTCAGGTTCCTTTTTGGTCCAATGATTTCTTAACTGTCTACAGGTAAGACAGAGGTTTGGAAGGTTACACATCAAATGCATTTCTTCCTGACATTTCTTTTTGAAACAAAACGGCAAAGTTAATTCTTTTCCCTGAAATGCAAATAGAAGGGCAATTCAGGAAGTAAATAAGAGCGTACTTTGTGCAGCTTAAGACATATGTGCAACCTTATTTACCACTCACACATGTATGGAATGTCATCTGTTTTCCATTGTCCAATCTGCAGTTCTGATTTCAGAATGTCCCACTGAACATGGCTTCATCCGAAGGATATTAAGAAAAGAAGAGCCAAGTTTTGCGCAGAGCGAGATGGGGTCAGCTCATTTCTCAATTCAATGTGTGTAAATTCTACGGTGAGGGGAGCAGGATTGTACATGCTAAGAAATCTTCCCTACGGGGACTGGGGGAGATACCAAGGGGATCTTCTAGCGTCTCAGCTCACTTTGCTCTGAGGTGCAATGAGTTTTGTGATTTTCTCCCAGTTCCTGATGGATAGGAATGTGGGGAAGGACTGAAGCATATTTTTGACTCAGCAAAACGTGCCTCATTTTGTGAAAGATGCTCAGATTAAAGAAGCACATGATCCTCTTGTAAGGGAAACAGTCCCCCGAAAACAAAGGCAGCATCTCTTGTCTGTTCCAGCTACAAGAGAGCAAAGTTACTTCCCACTCTTGAGGAAAAAATGACCCATTCATAAATCTCTCATGGGAAGTCACAATACAGTTGGCCAACCATTCATGAGAACTTAGGTCAGAAGGGAAGCTAACCTAGATTGGACTACAGATCCTTGCCCAGGCAATGCCTCTTGTGTACTCTGTTTGCTGTAACCAGCAATTTTGCTTTCTCCCTCTTCGCACCACTGAAATATAAATAGGGCCCTTTGAACCATGCACCTGTTCCCTACCACTTATAAAATTAAGCCCTTTCACTAGGAAACTCATCCGCTTTTCATCCACAGCGTGCACTTCCAAGGCACAAGAGTGCCTGGCCTTGCTCCTTCTACAAAGGCACACATCTAAGACAAATCAGAGCACGTCCTACAGGGTTTGTGGGGCTTCCAACTTCCCTGAGTTATTGACTCCCCCTTTCAAGTGAGGCCAAGGGTTTATCCATCAGCGTTAAGGAGGATTACTAGTTTCCTTTCAATGTTTAAAAATAAAAAAGAAAAGAATTGACATTTTCTAAAATTCCCTTTAATTTTGTGCCTTTGGCTTGCCTCTCTCTGGGACTGACCATGCAAAGTTGTTAAGAGTTCAAAAGCAAAGGTAATCCCTACCATGTGCTGTAATCACCTCTTCCCCAGGCTGTCCGCGGCCTCCCACGCACCTGGTGGCAATTAGACGTCGGCACCTACCTGAGCTGGAGCCCTGATGCTTTTGGAGCTGCGTCGGCTGTGTGCACTTTTGTTCTGCAGCTTTAGGCAGATCTTCCTTTGGACGCTGGTCACGAGGTGTGGGTGCTGCCTGGCAAGTGCTTTGGACTGTGGCGAGACCACATCCTTGTCTACCTTAGGGAATTACACCGTGGCAATTTTCAGGGCATCAGCTGATCTGCTGTAATTTGCAGGGGCTGCATTTCTGAATGCTCCAGGCTGCATTAATGTCCGGGGAGATTCCAAGCACAGCTGTGGGGAGGGATAGGAGAGCTACAGGTGCACAGATAACCCACACACCTAGAGATAAGGTTCACTGTCCCATGTAGTGGCACCTAGACCACTTCCGAGTCTCCTCTACAGCCTTAGCCAAGAGCCAGCTGGCTTTAAGCTCCAGGGGTAGAGAACCATGTCCTAAGCTCCAGTGGTCCCAGGTTTCTTTCTGCCTGTGAGTATCACACAGGGTCCCTCTACAGTCGGATCCAAAGGGAACAATTGACTCCTCTTGGAACAGCTCCAACTACCCTCCTTGCACGAGAAAGAAAAGACCCTCTCCCTTGCACAGAGATCGCAGGAGAACAATTGTCTGCCAGTTCTTTCCCTTGACAGTCAGCTCTGGGGCATTTTATCCCACCGCTGTCATGTCCAGGGCTCCTGCTCCCTCAGGTATGTCAAAGCACCTTACAACAAATTCCAGTGAAGAGACAATGACAATAGTTGTGTGGGTTGAAGGCTACTCTGATGACACAACTGCTAGTCTTTGACTTCAAGCTCACGTCAGGGAAGAAGGGAACTTTGTAATGTGCATTCGGAGGGTTCTCGGATGGTCGTGTGGTGTGATCACTTTCAGGTGTGCGAGTGCTTTCACAATCACAGAACGAACACTGTGTAGTGTGAGTCGTTCATGGGGACCAAACCATACCATCTCTGGATAGGAAACCAAGCCCTGGCCCAGTCTGAGCCCAGAGGCCAGGCTGCTTAGCTGAATGGCTGTCTCAGACTCATGAGCACCTGTGCATGGCTTAGCCACTGGGGTGTGGGGAAGGGCGGCAGGCCTGGGGATGAAGCTACATGCTGACAACATGAGTTATGACTGCGGTTCTCAAACTGCACTTGGGCTTGAACTGGGGGCCAGCTGCAGCTCTGCCTTCGCCCTGGAATGGAGCCGAGGTTGGTAGCTGAGGCTGGTGGCTGATGTGGAGCCAGGCATGAGGCTGGAACCAGGGACATGTCTGGGGGGCAGGACTAGAGCAGGGTGGGATTGGATGGAGCATCCTCCCTGTCCCAGAGGGAGCTGGTCTGAGCCCTGCTCTGCTGCCCTCGACGTTCCTGCACAGCCCTGGGGGAGGGGGAGTGCATCCCACACTTTGGGGACCTCTGAGTTTAATTCTTTTTTACTGACAGCGCCCGAGGTTTGCTGTGCGAATACCCTTCCAGGCCCTTGCCCACAGAGCAGCCAGCATGAACCTCACTATTCAGGGTGTACAGATGTGCTTAAGGACAGCATGGTGCCCCACATTCTTGGACTCCACTTAGGATCATAGAATCATAGAGTCCTCGGGCTGGAAGGGACCTCAGGAGGTCATCCAGTCCAGCCCCCAGCCCAAAGCAGGGTCAACCCCAACTAAATCATCCCAGCCAGCACTTTGTCAAGCTGGGACTCGAAAACCTCAAGGGATGGAGAATCCACCACCTCTCTCGGTAACACATTCCAGTGCTTCACCACCCGCCTGGTGAAATAGTTTTTCCTAATATCCAACCTGCACCTCCCCCTCTGTAACTTCAGACCGTTGCTCCTTGTTCTGCCATCCAACACCACTGAGAACAGTCTTTCTCCATCCTCCTTAGAGCCCCCCTTCAGGAAGTTGAAGGCTGCTATTAAATCACCCCTCAGTCTTCTCTTCTGTAAACTAAATAAGTCCAGATTCCTCAGCCTCTCCTCATAGGTCAGGTGCTCCAGCCCCTTAATCATTTTTGTTGCCCTCCCCTGAACCTGCTCCAGCAAATCCACATCCTTTTTATACCGGGGGGGCCCAGAACTGGATGCCATCCTCCAGATGTGGCCTCACCAGTGCCAAACAGAGGGGAATAGTCGCTTCTCTAGATCTGACAACCACTTCTCTAGATCCTGTTGCAAGAAGGCCACATTCATCCATGTCACCCTTTTAAGAGGGCCGACTCCGTCTGGCCCTGTTAATTTGGATTGGCCAGGCCCTCTGACCAATGTTTGCCCAGTCAGTGCACAGCTGGGGGCTCCTGGGTGATGGGACCAGGCCAATGGCTTGCTCCTCCCTGCCCTGCGCATGGTAGTGGCTGAGAGGAGGGGGCTGGTGCAGATGGACCTGGGCATAGTGTGTTCTGTTGTGCTGTGTTCTGCTCTCCCCAAATGCAGCAGCAGCCTGATGGCCGGGTGGGCCTAAGGTACTGGGAGGCTGGGCATAACCCAGAAGATGAGCCATGGTGCCCCCTTTGTGACTTGCCATGCTCCAAGGAGGCCTGGGTTCTGCCTGGGCACAGAAGCTCCTGCGCTCTTCCCTCCCGTCATCCTCTGTCCTCAGGGTGCAAAACAGAGCAGAGGCTTTGACTGTAGGGCCCATCTTTGTGTTCTGTATTTGTATGGTGCTTAGCATGGCAGGGTCCTGGCCCAAAGCTGCGGCTCCAATACAAATTGCCATTGTCTAGCAATGCGTGGCTCACCGAGGCCCTGATCCTGCCACTGCCGGCGTCCCCTTGCATCTGTCATTCCCAGAGGCACTGAGGCCATGTACTAGGCTGAGTGAAATCTCTGCTCTACAGCCTTGCCTGGGAGCCAGCTGGCGGTTCGCTCACGTGGTAGAGCCTAGGGCTTCAGCCCCTCTGCTTGCATGTTCAATCCCTGGTGCTGACAACCTGGGACTGGCAGCCCCTGTGCTCTGCTATGGTAGCTAACAGCCAGCTGGCCATCTGCCAAGTCTGTTAGAGTGGAGACATAACTCCCCCTAGTAGGTGGTCTCAGTGCCGCCGGGGGTTATACACCTCTTTCTCTTGGTTCCGTCAGAACGAAAGTTCTCCTTTGATAATCTCCACAGCTCAGTTGCAGCAAACTCCAGGATTGTTGGAAAGGCTCAGTTGTGAGCATCCTCCTTCCCTCTGCAGCGCGCAACTGCTTCAGCTCTGTTTGCATTGGTATCAACTTCACATCGGATCAAAGCGAGAGAAAGGGAAAACAATTCCCTGTTTCCGGGAGTCAGTCCTTCAGGAGCAGGCAGCACAACCAAGTTTCACAAACTGGTTTTGCATTGTTGACCAGTCTGCTGAAGCTTGCTCACTTCCTTGGAGGTGTCTTAACAATTTCTCAGAGGAGTAGCTGAGTTAGTCTGTATCTTCAAAAATGAGAAGTCCTGTGGCACCTGGTAGACTAACGGATATTTCGGAGCATAAGGTTTCGTGGGCAAAGAGTATCTCACGGTGTTTGTCTACCTTGACAGGTTGGAGAAACTCTCCTTGTGACTTTTGCCCCAGACTTTGCCCACGAAAGCTTATGCTCCAAAATATCTGTTAGTCTATCAGGTGGCACAGGACTTCTTGTTGTTAACAATTTCTGAAATGCCTGCAACTGCGCTGGGTATTTGGAGGGTAATAGGGCAGTGAACCACTGGAGCAAGTTGCTAAGGGATGTGTTGGGTTTGCCATTGTTTGGAGACTGTAAATGAAGTTTGGGTGTCTTTCTAAAAGAGAAGCTCTAGCTCAGCTAGAAGCTAAGAGCGGGATGCAGGAATCACAAGGAGAGTTTCTCCGACCTGTCAAGGTACACAAACACTGTGGTCTGTGGTCAAGCCCACATGTTGGCACTTACAGGCATGGGGCGAGCAGTTCCACCAACCCACCTTTGCTTGGCTCTTTGTGTGCTGATTCAGATACCAGATCTCTCTGGGCGACCCTTCTTGTCTCCTTGTCCTCTGCAGCGGGTCACCACAAGATGACATTGCACCACTCAGTTAGACTGGGGATGTCTACGTGGTGATGAAAGGCCTGCATCTGGCCCGGCTCAACTGTCTCAGGCTTATTGGGCTGTAAAACTGCACTGTAGATGCTCAGGCTTGGATCCTGGAGTCTGAAACCCTGCAAAGGCAAAGGGTCCCCAAACCAGAGCTTCAGCCCGGGTCTGAAAGCCCACAAGACAATTTTCAGCCCTACAGTCTGAGCCAGCTGACTCTGGCTCTGAGACACGATGCCGCTGGATTTTTTTTTTTTTATTGCAGTGTAGACCTAGCCACTGAGACACAAGACAACAGCCGTCAGCACTGACGAGCTCACTCACTCTCTTGTTTGATGTGCTTTAAGTCCTCATGGTGAACAGTTGTGGAGCACCAGATGCCATGTGGGAGCATGTGAGGAGTCAGGATTGGGCCTCACCGGAGTTTTAACAGCACAGAGAGTAGGGACTGCAGGTTTTGGTCGAAGCAGGCACAGGATTAAAACCACGTCATTAACGACTAGCAAAAGGGTTGCTTTTGGTACGTGATGAGAGCTGCGAGATGTTAGGTGCTGCCATAAAACCATTAGCACAAAAGCAGGGCAGTAAGTTTCTAAAAATGGCCTCAGTTTGCTTTCCTAGCTTCCCCCTAATAATAAAGAAGTTTGGCCTCTCTCATCTTGTTAAATCGAATGGTTTGTTTCTCCCTCCCTAGCTGAGATACTCTTCTTCTCTTTAGCTTTGTTATCTGTGGTTAAAGTAAATAATCAAGAACGAATTAAAAAAAAAAATCCCTGTGTGTGATGACTTGAATCTGCTCCATCTATCACCTCATCACTTTAACTAAATGGATTTTTTTTTCCTTTGGTCCTCTTCACAGGCTTAATTAGCAATTTGCAACACCAATTAAATCGCTATCAGTTAATTCCAACCATCCCATCAGAGAGAGCCATTAGCTTGCTAATAATCTGGTTAGTATTGAAATGTGTGTGCCTGCCACCCTAGAAATTCAATAGTGATTTTGTCAGGTCAGTTTCCTTCCCTACTGATAACAGCTGACCCCTGCTAATGAGGATGACAGCTGGTTCTGTCTCTGGGGCAGCTGGGGAGCAGAAATTTTAAGCAGGTTTCAGTTTTTTCCCCCGTGGTGAGCCTTAGAGCAATGTCCAGAGACAGCAGGTAAAGCAGAAACCTTGACAGTGACAAATGTATTCCTGAATTAATCCCCTGAATGTGTCCAGGAGATGCCCAGTAAGCGGGTTCGTCTTCTCCTGCCAGTAAACCAGCTTAGCACCGGCCGATCTGACAGCAGTGAAGTCCAGGGTACTGCTCACTGCTCTCAAGCTAAGCAAGGGCTTCTCTGGATTGGGGGAGAGTGTTTCCGTCACAGTCCTGCTGGGGAGCACTGGTGAGAGGCGGAGTCCCACGGAGGTCAGTGACTTTTCACCAGGAAGTAAAGGCTCCACGCTGGGGACGCAGCTGGGCTCTGTAAATACATTACCGACTAGGGGTTGTGCCTGGCTGTGGAACCCCACGCCGGCGGTGAAAGTGGCCCTGGCCATGCCACAGGTGGAGAGAAGGCACAGAAGGGACGGCCTCTGGTGGTAGTTCTTGGAGCAGTAGAAGGATCCCTGGGGAGCGGGGCTGTGCTGCAGAAGGGGAGGAGGGCCGTAATTCTTGAACGAGGCTGGCATGGGTGGGTACTGTTTGGGCCTAGGGGTGAAAGGAGCCCTGCCACCGGAAGGAACATCGGGACCGATAGACAGTCTGGAATCACAGGTGGTGGCGGCACCTGAGTTGTGGCATTGGGCTTGATTTTGTGAGTGGAGGAGCGTGAACGAGGCGAGCCTGTGTGGGGGGTGTGGTGTTAGCCTACGGGAGGGCTGGGGAAGCAGGCCTGAGAAGGGGAAACTGCTGGGAGAGAGAGCCACCTCGGGACTGTTCATTTCAGAGTCGGCTGTGTTGTCACCATGAAATCTTAATGGCTTGTGACCTATCTGTGCTACTCACTTAGCTCCTGTCACTATACAGCACCCCCATACTGCACTCTGTGTTGTATTGATCCTTATGGCACACCTCACAGGCAGGGCCTCTCTTCTGCTCTGAACAGAGGGGAAACCGAGGCACAGTGGCCAAATGACTTACCAAGGTCACACAGAACATCTGAGGTGAGGCAGAGACTAAAACCAAGTCTTGGAAGGCGCGTGCCCTAACCACTTGCTACTAACCTGTGTTTAACTTGCCAGTGACCATCGTAATTATTGGTGAGTTGTGCAGTCAGTTGCTTGACCACGCTTGTCCGTTATGGGATCTGCTCCAGACACCAGATAACCAGTATCAGGTGTGCTGCTACGCTAGTATTAGGGTAATATGGTGAACTTTCTGGGAAGCCATCTGGTGCAGCTTGGTTCAATTCATCTAGCACAGACGGCCTGTTTCCAAAGTGCCACACTTCAGCCGGGGATGATTTCCCAAGTTGCAGAGCTCTTCACATGTCAGTAAAACCCATCCCGGCCATTTGCTCTACTTCCTTAACATGTTGGTCTGCACCCGGCCCCCCAGCTCTGTTTCGGAACGCTAGCATCCCACACATTGGTCCAGGATGGTGCCACCCCCGGGAGGAATATTTAACGTCTTTTGTCTTCGGCATGTTTTCTACTTTCTAATGCCAAAGCTGATGTCAGCTGCCCAAAGCACTGTGGGATACTTGGCATAAATTAGCAGGATAATTGAAAGACAAAGGCCCATTTGGGCCATATGACTGCTAGCAACATACATACGTATGCAATTCGTCTTATTTTGCTGTTGTGTGTTGTGCATGTTCATAGATGGGGGGTGATAGATAAATCATTCCAGCACGTCCTCGTTAACACAGCTGAGTGACTCGCTGGTGAGGAACAAAACCACAGCAGAGCTGGCAGCGTGAGGTGCAGGTTTCATTAGTAGGGACTGGTGGCTGGTCAGAAGCGAGGTGCAGCTGCGGTAACGTGGGAGCTCAGAGTGGAACTTGCGGAGGTGAGGCGGGACAGGTTACATGTGAATTGGCAGGGCCACCAGGGAACATTCTGTAGTTCAGCTCAGAGGTGTCAGCCCTTTGCTCTAGTCTCGTCTGTTGCTTAAGATCGGGGCGAGGGAGGGGAGAAATAAATCCTTCTCCTCAAAATATGCTATTGCTCCCAGGCAACGTGAGCACCTCAAAACCTCACGTTTGCAGGGAGGGGATCCCACGTCACGGCAGGCAGACGAAATCTTACAGAGAAAAATTAAACATTGCCACTAGTAACAAGGTTGCTGCTGAATTGTTCTGCTGATACCCCACTCCTGCAGGATTTGGGTTTTTTCTTGCGTGCATGGGAATGTAATCTATGCGCCGATATACAGCAAACCCTCAAGCACTCTGTGGTACTCGGCTGTGGATTTTGTTTGTTTTTGTTTCTGTTGGGAGGAGCAGACACCGGGACACATTCCAGGTGACCTTTAATGAGTCACGCTGCTGCCCTCTGCCTCAGTTTCCCCACATGTAAAATGGGGTATGCTGGCTTCTCTTGCAAAGTGCTAGAAGGTCTACTTGAGGGAAAGCACTCTAACCCCATTCCCTGGCTGCAGCGCTGAGTGGGTGGAGTGAGGCTTGCAGTGGTGCCAGAGCAGAGTCAGGGTGGGTCTAGATGCTAAGTGGGTGGGCCATGGCCCACCTAGGACCACCTGTGGCTGCACCCTATTGTACAGGAGCAGTATTTGATGTACAAGACCTGGGAAACCACTCACAGGCTACGTCTACACATGAAGCCTACATCTAAATAGCTTATTTCGATGTAGCAACATCGAAATAGGCTATTTCGATGAGTAACGTCTACACGTCCTCCAGGGCTGGCAAAGTCGATGTTCAACTTCGACGTTGCACAGCACCACATCGAAATAGGCGCTGCGAGGGAACGTCTACACGCCAAAGTAGCACACATCGAAATAAGGGTGCCAGGCACAGCTGCAGACAGGGTCACAGGGCGGACTCAACAGCAAGCCGCTCCCTTAAAGGGCCCCTCCCAGACACAGTTGCACTAAACAACACAAGATACACAGAGCCGACAACTGGTTGCAGACCCTGTGCCTGCAGCATGGATCCCCAGCTGCCGCAGCAGCAGCCAGAAGCCCTGGGCTAAGGGCTGCTGCCCACGGTGACCATAGAGCCCCGCAGGGGCTGGAGAGAGAGCGTCTCTCAACCCCTCAGCTGATGGCCACCATGGCGGACCCCACTATTTCGAAGTTGCGGGACGCACAATGACTACACGGTCCCTACTTCGACGATGAACGTCGAAGTAGGGCGCTATCCCCATCTCCTGATGAGGATAGCGACTTCGACGTCTCGCCGCCTAACGTTGAAGTTAACTTTGAAATAGCGCCCGACGCGTGTAGCCGTGACGGGCGCTATTTCGAAGTTAGTGCCACTACTTCGAAGTAGCGTGCACGTGTAGACATGGCTACAGAGGGGTATTGGTCCATTTCTCCACTCTGAAGTGATCTCATCCTGGACCGTCTCATTTGAAAGCACCTGAGAATCTGCTCACAACTTAGTCCTAAGTAATACAGGACTTCTTCAACGAGCGGCCATGACGAAGTCACTACACGACATACTCAGAGAGTTTTACTTTTCTCGTTTTAATGGATAATAGCAACGTTTCTATTGATTTCAACTTTCACAGTTTGGGAAACTTACTGGAAGGCAGGTCAGGCAGTAGTTATTGAATGACAGTAGCCAATAAGTGCACAGGCAGCATTTTTTCCCCCTTTGCCTATTGATGAACTTCAAGTATTATTGAGGGACATATTTTTCATTGATTTGTGGCTATACAAGGAAATTGATATTTACGGGTAAAAATCTAATCCTTCCAAACATAAATAGAATTATGTCCAATGCATCCCAGAGTAGAACTGTTTGAAATGCTAAAATGGTGAAGTTAAACTTTTCGTGAGTAGGAAGGAGTAAAAAGAAAAAGCTAAAGCTCATCAAAAAGGTGTAGCTTCTCAGGGGGAGTGAGTTGAATAGGAGCTTGGGGCCTTTTGAGGTTCTGAACTGAAGACCACCAAGTCAAAGGGGAGAATATTAACATCCTTGTATGTGGCGTGGAGGTTAACCACCCACACAGAAAGTCATAAAAAATATGGTACCCTCAGCTTGTTAATCAGGTCAATTGGCAATCAATATAAGCATTAGTACCTCTGAAAAGCAAACAAAAAGAAAGGAATCAGGTTGCAGTGCCTCACATTTATTACCAAAGTCAGAAGGGAAGGAACTGGAGCAAGCTAAACCACTGGCTGGCCCATGTTTATCAGATGTGAACAAGAGTAAGACAGAAGGATCAACTTTCAATCTAGCAAAAGGTTGACAGGGAAGGATTCAAGGACAGAGGCGAAGACGGGTCTTGACCTCTTTGGTAATGATATCAGAAAAGGGAGAGGGGAATGAATTGGAAAAACTCCAGATGACACCGGTTGTTTTGTTTGCAAAGAGCTGTATGGTAGCTTTAATGACACGAGGTGAATAGGCAACCCGGTGGCGCCCTAATTAAATGTGGGGAAATGCAAGTTAAGGTGCATTGACAGAAAGAATATGACTGACTCTTGCTGCAACAGGATTTTAAATTAACTGACTGCTCAGGGAGAAGACCTGGGGCTATTGCGAACAGCAGCTGGCTAACAACAGCAGCTAGCGGAATGGAAGCAAACAGAAAAGTAAACAAAACTTCGGGGCTCACGCAGAATATTATTTGTTCTGCTGGCACCTGGAGACCCTCACAATGGTGTCGACCAGGACCCCGCTAGGCACAGTGCACACAGAGAACCAAAAGACAAGCCAATGATGGACAGAAAAAAGGACGGACAGGGCTTGCATGCTGCTAAATAAATGATGCTTCCTCTCCTGGCCAAGCCATCTCAAAATGGATATACCAGAAATTATCCCTAAAACCTTCTGTTCTTCCTAAATCTTTGTTAGAAAGCATGGCCACAGATCGGGTAGCTTTTGCTTATGCTGGTCTTTGGGCATGTTTATCATAGAATCATAGAATCATAGAACACTAGGACCAGAAGGGGCCTCGAGAGGCCATCGAGTCCAGTCCCCTGCCCCGACGACAGGACCGACCACTATCTACACCATCCCTGATAGACATCTATCTAATCTGTTCTTAAATATCTCCAGCGAGGGAGATTCCACAACCTCCCTTGGCAACTTATTCCAGTACTTGACCACCCTGACAGTTAGGAACTTTTTCCTAATGTCCAACCTAAACTTCCCTTGCTGCAGCTTAAGTCCATTGCCTCTTGTTCTCTCCTCAGAGGCCAAGAAGAACAAGTTTTCTCCCTCCTCCTTATGACACCCTTTAAGATATCTGAAAATCGCTATCATGTCCCCCCTCAATCTTCTTTTTTCCAAGCTTAACAAGCCCAATTCTTTCAGCCTTTCTTCATAAGTCATGTTCTCCAGACCTTTTGTCATTCTAGTTGCTCTTCTCTGGACCTTCTCTAATTTCTCCACTTCTTTCTTGAATTGGGGTGCCCAAAACTGGACACAATATTCCAGCTGAGGCCTAACCAGCGCAGAGTAGAGCAGTAGAATGATTTCTCGTGTCTTGTTCACAACACACCTGCTAATGCATCCCAGAATCATGTTTGCTTTTTTTGCAACAGCATCACACTGTTGACTCATATTTAACTTGTGATCTACTAGAACCCCTAGATCCCTTTCTGCTGTACTCCTTCCTAGACAGTCTTTTCCCATTCTGTATGTGTGAAACAGATTATTCCTTCCTAAGTGCAGCACCTTACATTTATCTTTATTAAACGTCATCCTGTTTACTTCAGACCATTTCTCCAATTTATCTAGATTGTTCTGAATTATGACCCTATCCTCCAAGGTAGTTGCAACCCCTCCCAGCTTGGTATCATCTGCAAACTTAATAAGCGTACTTTCTATGCCAATATCCAAATCATTAATGAAGATATTGAACAGAACTGGTCCCAAAACAGACCCCTGCGGAACCCCACTTTTTATGCTTTTCCAGCAGGATTGAGCACCATTAACAACTACTCTCTGGGTGCGATTAGCCAGCCAGTTATGCACCCACCTTATTGCAGCGCGATTTAAGTTGGACTTGCCTAGTTTGTCGATAAGAATATTATGCGAGACTGTATCAAATGCTTTACTAAAGTCTAGGTATACCACATCCACTGCTTCTCCCTTATCTACGAGTCTCGTTATCATGTCAAAAAAAGCTATCAGGTTGGTTTGACATGATTTGTTTTTTACAAAACCATGCTGGCTGTTCCCTATCACTTTACTACCTTCCAAGTGCTTGCAGATGACTTCCTTAACTACCTGCTCCATTACCTTTCCTGGCACAGAAGTTAAGCTGACTGGCCTGTAATTTCCTGGGTTGTTCTTATTCCCCTTTTTGTAGATGGGCACTATATTTCTCCTCTTCCAGTCTTCTGGAATCTCTCCTGTCTCCCATGACTTTCCAAAAATGAGAGCTAACGGCTCAGCTGCCTCTTCTATCAGCTCCTTGAGGATTCTAGGATGCATTTCATCAGGCCCTGGTGACTTGACGACATCTAATTTTTCCAAATGGTTTTTAACTTGTTCTTTTTTTATTTCAAAAACTAACTCTACCCCTTTTCCACCAGCATTCACTATGTCAGGCATTCCTTCAGACTTCTCTGTGAAGACCGAAACAAAGAAGTCATTAAGCATCTCTGCCATTTCCAAGTTCCCCGTTACTGTTTCTCCCTCCTCACTGAGCAATGGCCCTACCCTGTCCTTGGTCTTCCTCTTGTTTCTAACATATTTGTAAAAAACCTTCTTGTTACCCTTTATGCCTGTAGCTAGTTGGATCTCATTTTGTGCCTTAGCCTTTCTAATTTTACTCCTGCATTCCTGTGTTATTTGCCTATGTTCATTCTTTGTAATTTGTCCTAGTTTCCATTTTTTATAGGATGCCTTTTTTAGTTTGAGATCATGCAGGATCTCCTTGTTAAGCCAAGGTGGTCTTTGCCCATATTTACCATCTTTCCTACATAGGGGAATAGCTTGTTTTTGGGCCCTTAATAATGTCTCTTTGAAAAACTGCCAACTTTCCTCAGTTGTTTTTCCCCTCAGTTTTTCCTCCCATGGGATCTTACCTACCAGCTCTCTGAGTTTACCAAAATCTGCCTTCCTGAAATCCATCATCTCTATTTTGCTATTTTCCCTCCTACCAGTCCTTAGAATTGTGAATTCTATGATTTCATGATCACTTTCACCCAAGCAGCCTCCCACATTCAAATTCTCGACCAAGTCCTCCTCATTTGTTAAAATCAAATCCAGAACAGTTTCTCCCCTGGTGGCTTTTTCAGCTTTTTGGAATAAAAAATTGTCTCCAATGCAGTCTAAGAACCTATTGGATAGTCTGTGCCCCACTGTATTAGTGTCCCAGCATATATCTGGATAGTTAAAGTCCCCCATCACCACCAAATCCTGGGCTCTGGATGATTTTGTTAGTTGTTTAAAAAAAGCATCATCCACCTCTTCCACCTGGTTAGGTGGCCTGTAGTAGACTCCTAACAGGACATCACCCTTGTTTTTTACCCCTCTTAAACTAACCCACAGACTCTCAACACTTCCATCTCCTATGTCCATCTCCACCTCAGTCCAAGTGTGTACATTTTTTATATATAAGTCAACACCTCCCCATCTTTTCCCTGTCTATCTTTCCTAACCAGGCTGTAGCCTTCAATACCAACATTCCAATCATGTGTATTATCCCACCAAGTTTCTGTGATGCCAATGATATCATAGTTGTATTTATTTATTTATGTTTATGACAAAGAACTTCCAGTATTTTTATGTGCATTTTAGATGGTACAAGGGGTTAAGTATTTAAACACCAGACTTCTGAAATTCTAAGTAAACCTCACCTGAGCTGTGTCTACACATGCACGCTACTTCGAAGTAGCGGCACTAACTTCGAAATAGCGCCCGTCGCGGCTACACGCGTCGGGCACTATTTCGAAGTTAACTTCGACGTTAGGCGGCGAGACGTCGAAGTCGCTAACCTCATGAGGGGATCGGAATAACGCCCTACTTCGACGTTCAACGTCGAAGTAGGGACCGTGTAGACGATCCGCGTCCCGCAACGTCGAAATTGCCGGGTCCTCCATGGCGGCCATCAGCTGGGGGGTTGAGAGATGCTCTCTCTCCAGCCCCTGCGGGGCTCTATGGTCACCGTGGGCAGCAGCCCTTAGCCCAGGGCTTCTGGCTGCTGCTGCGGCAGCTGGGGATCCATGCTGCAGGCACAGGGTCTGCAACCAGTTGTCGGCTCTGTGGATCTTGCGTTGTTTAGTGCAACTGTGTCTGGGAGGGGCCCTTTAAGGGAGCGGCTTGCTGTTGAGTCCGCCCTGTGATCGTGTCTGCAGCTGTGCCTGGCACCCTTATTTCGATGTGTGCTACTTTGGTGTGTAGACGTTCCCTCGCAGCGCCTATTTCGATGTGGTGCCGCGCAATGTCAAAGTTGAACATCGACGTTGCCAGCCCTGGAGGACGTGTAGACGTTATTCATCGAAATAGCCTATTTCGATGTTGGCTTCACGTGTAGACGTAGCCCTGGTGTGTAAGGCTCGCGGTGGAGGGATTTTATTTCCTTATCTATGTTCTTAATAAGCCCTTTGGGTGCTAAAGCAGAATGGATGCATAAAAGCTAATTTACTGCTCAGTACTTGGGCTGTGAATTTATTTTTTTGGATTTAGACGAAGGAACGCCGTTGATCAGTTTCACTTCCTAGTTTTACCTGCACTGTGCTCATGTGTAGGTTTCCACCTCAGGGATGCTGAAATATATATATAAGGGATCTCCCTCGAAATATATATATTTCAGCATCTCTGCTGTGGTGGAAACCTACACGTACGTGTGTATGTGTGTGTGTATTTTACACACACACACCCCTTCTTTTCAGAAATTTTGAACTAGCCCAAGAACAATGCAATCTTCTACTCAGATAGTGTGGTGAAGGGCAGATATATAAAACCCCCTAAGATTAAGATGTCAATTTTTTACCGCCCCTGTTCATGCCTAAAACAGCTGACAACCCCTTGTTAAAGAAGCAAAGGAAAATAGGAGTGTGAAGCTTAGAGAAAGAAGCAGAAAGCCAACAGTCTAGAAACCCGTGATGAAGGAGGGAAATTACAGGATGGTTGCATTAAAAGAGAAAAAAATCCCAATTTGTCTTGTGTCCTCCTTTCTCAGTACAACGTGTATCAGCTCCTGCCCTGCAATTGACATCGTCAGTTACTAGTTCTAGCACACAGTGACTACTGAGCTGCTGTGTCCCTAGAAACACTCGGTGGAATTGTGCCTTCATTATGTAGAGCTGAGGTGGCATTATTCCTTACATTATCTTCTGAGCTAACACAATTACCACTTACGCTCTAGTATGATTTGGATTCTGGAATGTGCCGGGCAGAGATGTACTGCAGCCATTTATGTGGCTCGTCCACCAATTTCTGACTGAAATTACTTGTGCTCCTTGAAAAATGTGCGTTCACTGCCTCGCTCCTCTTTTTTGTTCTCTTGGTCCCTTGCGCATGGAATGACTGGTGTAGGACATTTGGTCTAGGGGAACTTGTGAACTGCTACCTTCTGACATTTACGAACAATAATGATTTTTACATAAACTGATGCATTCTGAAGTTTGATAAAGACTGTTCTATTTTTTCTTTTAATTTGGGGGGAAAGTCTCTGAAAGAACACTTTATTTTTCTTTGTTTTTTGGACACTTGAAGCATATTAAACTGTAATCCCCTTTGTACCAAATACCTCCTGAAAGAGGCTTGCGTACTTAATAGAAAACACACCTCTGCATAGCTGTTAGTTGTTTGATTCAGAGGAAATTTTAAGTCACCAAGAGCCTAAGAAATCAGTGTTGTCAGTAGGGTGTTCCAGATTTCATGTACTGCAAAAATACCAGTTGTCCTTCAGATTCCTTTCAGCTGTGGTCTGCAGAGCACCTGCTGGTCATAGAATCATAGATGAGGGTCAGAAGAGACCACAGGAGATCCTCTATTCCAACCTCCTGCTCAGTGCAGGATGAGCCCCCCAAATAAATCATCCCAACCCGGACTTTGTCAAGCCAGGACTTAAAAATCTTTAGGGATGGAGATTTCACCCTCTCCCTAGGTAATGCATTCCAGTGCTTCACCACTCTCCTGGTGAAAAACAAGAAGTCCTGTAGCACCTTGTAGACTAACAGATATTTCAGAGCATAAGCTTTCGTGTGCAAAGACCTGCTTCGTCAGATGCATGAGTGGGGCGGGGGCGGGGCGTTTCAGAGGAGGGTTTAAAGATGGAGTCTCAGTCAAGGGGAGGGCCAGAGTTGACAAGGTCTGTTCAGTCAGAGGATGTGCCCATTAGCTGCTGATAACTGGCCCTACCCTTGGCTGAGACTCCCTCTTTAACCCCTCCCACTCATGCATCTGACAAAGCAGGTCTTTGCCCACGAAAGCTTATGCTCCAAAATATCTGTTAGTCTACAAGGTGCCCCAGGACCTCTTGTTGTTCTTGAAGATACAGACTCACTCGGCTACCTTTCTGATGCTTGTCTCCCGGTGAAATCACTTTTCCTAATACCCAGCCTAGGCCTCCCCCACTGCAACTTGAGACCATTGCACCTCATTCTGTGATCTATCATTACTGAAAACAGTCTCTCCTCATCCTCTTTGTAATCCTCATTCAAGTAGTTAAAGGCTGCTTTCAAATCCCCCCTCACTCTTCTGTAGACTAAATACGCCAAAATCCCTCAACCTCTCCTCGTAAGTCATGAGCTCCAGCCCCTGAATCATTTCTGTTGCCCTCTGCTGGACTTTCTCCAATGCATCCACATCCTTGACCTGGTCTCCAAGACATTACAAAAGTGCACGACCCCGAAGTTGTGCTCTTCTGCTTGAAAATTTTTGAGGCCTCCCTGGTCCTACTTGCCAGCCGGAGGCTCTGTGGGGAAAAAAAGTGTGATCTGGGCATGTGAATACTCAGAAGTCTAAGAAATGAAGTAATTCATGTCAACCTTCCAGCAAGGGCATTTGAGGTCTTCTCCATTAGAGTGGCATGGATGTGACAGCCAGTGGGAGTTTCTCGCTGGGCACTCTCCATCAGTAACTGTAGGACTCCTTTCCCAGCCTGGTCTGAGCTAGCCTTACTCTGCTGAACTTCAGGACATGCTGGAAAGGTTCTCTGCTTCTTCTGGGCCAGGGGAAGGACTGACACAAAGATCTTTGTGGAGGCTAGAATATTTGTACATAGTTCTTTGGAATTCCAAGCTGGCTCAGGCTTTATGTGTGTGTGGGATTGCTCTGGAGAACTGCTGTTAATGATCAGGGTGCATAAAGACTGGGGTGGCTTCTTGTTTTACATGATGTATAAAAAAACGTTGCAAGTAAGTAAACCCACCAAAATCTTGACATTTGATCCCAACGGGTACTCTCACCTCTCACTAATGCACAGGGGTGATGCTGTTCCTTTGGCTTCATACAGGCTCAAAAAACAATTTACAAGATTAAGGCCCAACTGTGGGTCACCCTTAAATGAGTCATTTGAAAGAGAACTCTAAAAGGGAACGCTGCTCTTGATTAGGAAAAGGGAGGCATCTTGGTAGAGATTTATGAGTCAAGAAGCCACAGAGTTATCACTTCTTGCAAGGTTATCACAAGTTTTCCAATATTTATGGGAGTTTTCCTCTGAAGTCCCTGATCATGTAAGAGTCACAGCTTTCTCTTTTGGCTCTTAAATAAGGAGAGCTTTTTTAGCCCCCTATGATTGCTGAGAAAACTATGGAAATGCACATTTTCGGGGTTCAAAACCCTAGAATAAAAGGACCCCGAAATTCCTTATTTTAAAAAAAAGATTGCATGAGATTTCGGAGACTGGTGTGTGGTGTCTGACAGCTTGGATTGGCAACATTGAAACCAGAATACTGAAATAATGCCAAATGCCAAAATAATCAAATACCGCTTCCTTTTGTAGAGTGCCTTTCATTGTACACAGCATCCTAAGACACACTGCAAAGCTAAATACTGAACAAGAAAGAGACAAATTAACAGCTGTGGATGAGGGAGAAAGGATACATTTTCAGATGAGACTTGGAAAGAGATGGAGAGTCAATGAGGCAAAGAGATACAAGAAATGTTGGATCTGGGTCAGCTGTTTAATTTTGACCTTGGCTATTGTTAGTTATTTGGGATAAAATATGGCTAGCGCCTCTAGAGTGTGCTCCATTTACCTTGAATTACAAGAATCAGGAAATAGAGCCCCCAAAATAACCTCTCGGTCAGGTTCCCAGTGCCGAGGATGTGGAATGGAACAGTTTCACCAGTTCTAGAAAGAATCCCTCTTTGGACAAACTCTGCTTGTCTTGAAATTTGAGCTCATACATTGAGCCATTGATAATAACCTCTTGTAATGGTCAACATTTAAAACAAACCTGTAACAGTCTATCAGAGATGTATCCGTGTTAGTCTGTATCTTCAAAAACAGCAGGAAGTCCTGTGGCACCTTATAGACTAACAGATATTCTGGAGCATGAGCTTTCGTGGGCAAAGACCCACTTGTCTCACGCATCTGATGAAGCGGGTCTTTGCCCACGAAAGCTTATGCTCCAAAATATCTGTTAGTCTATAAGGTTCCACAGGACTTCTTGTTGTTTCTGTAACAATCTAAGCTCCCTCGTGCACTCTGGGGTCTAACGTTTGGAAGCAGGTGAAAGAGCGCCATCTTTAGTTCAGAAGGCTACCCTGAGAAACCAGGAGTGTCAAGGTGAGGTGCGTGAGGAAGGGTTGTAGGATCAGGTCCCAAATGGGTCACTGCTTTTCAAAACAAGCACTTTATTTTTCTTTCTACTCCCTTAAAAACACAAGCTCCTTTAATATGGCACTCCTGAGCACTCGCACGGCAATAAAGGGCCATCTGGAGTGTCCAGGAGAGGCAAACATCTCCGCCAGGAAAGATTTCATCATCTGACACATGAAAACCTTTTATAGTTTTAAGGAGCTGCGGTCCTTGGTGGTGGTTGGTTTTTGTTTTCTGGGGGGTTTTTTTGTTTGTTTTTTTCCCCTTCAGTGAAACAACAGCATGGAACAGTCATTAGCAGGATCTGAGTTGGAATTGTTCCGCCCAATCAGAAGAGCTGATTGGATTAACCTGTCTCTCAGTTCTCAGTCTTTATTTTCCCACTCTCTCTTCTCTCTCATAATTGGGAGCATCCGTCTATTTTCTTTCCCTTCAGGCTGGGTAATTCCCAGCAAGTGGATATTTTTGATATGCACATGGAAATATGTTTGCTCAGAGCGAGTTCCTCCTGCTACTACCCCACTGTGTAGTTTCATTCAAGTGAAACAAGTAATAACAGAAATATTCATCTCTTGCTGACTTTATTTTGTGTCTTTGGTGATAGCGAGGTTGTCTGCCTACCTCACATTGGCCAAGCGGTTAAGACAGCCATGGAGCACTGAGAACAAAGCCAGATTTGTGGCTTTGATAACATTCACTGTCACATTGAGGTGACTAATCCACATCCAGTCCTTGAAAAAAGATGGGGAAGGCTGAGGAAAGAAGACTGAGGTGAGACCCTATAACTTTTCAGATACACTAAGGACAGGAGAACAGGGATCTGTTATTCTCCATTACCTCTGAAGGTTGGACAAAAAATAACAGGCTTAACCTAAAGCAAGGAAAATTTGGGTCAGATACTATGTAAAACTTTCTAGCTGAACGAATAATTAAAATATAGAGCAGGTTTCCATGGCAGTTTGTGGAGCCCCATCTCTGAAGGTTTGTGAGAACAGGTTTGATGAACACCTGTCAGGAATTGCCGAACTCTACTTAGTCCTGTCTCAGTGCAAGGGGCTGGACTAGATGACCTCTCAAGGTTCTTCCCACTCTGACATTTCTATGATTCTCTGCAAAGTTTACCTGCTATGCAGCAGATGTTAGTTGTGTCCATCCCAGGGTATTAGAAATACAGGGTGGGGGGGTGAGTTAATTTGTTGGAGTTGGCCCAATAAAAGGTATTACATCACCTACCTAGTCTCCCTAAGCTTACCAACTGTTGCCTGTCACCCTGTTCTCCACATGGACGCCCCATTGGAGTCTCAAAGTCTTACAAACCTTCCCACACAGGCTTTCCCCTTTGGTTATAGTTTCATGTCAGTGCCTGGATGAAAATGAGGGACACTTAGCTAATTCAGGGGAGCCCTTTGCACAAAAAGTCTTTGTTTGTCTGCTGGATGTCTCAAGCCTGATCGGAAGTCGTGTATGCCATTCCACCAGGATTTAGTTCTTCTCTGGAGTTATTCATCTGTCCTGGGATATACAGGAATTAGCCCTGACTGATCTGTTTTAAGTTCCTGGGAGGTGCTTGCTAAGCCTCCTGCATGAAGTAGAATACAATCCTTCATGCCCAAAGAGACACAGAAACACAATTTTATGAATCATCTCAATGATCACTAATCTCAATGACCACATCACCTGGCACATCTTACTCCAATAGCCTAGTTGAAGTTGCAGTGTTTCCAAGGTTTTACTTCTTCCACAGTGCCAGCCTAGGGTTATGTGGCTCACACTTGGCCAGGGTTGAGTGGCTTTCGTGAATGATGTGGGTGATCTTCGCCAAGGTCTTTGTTGTGCTGTTTACTGCTGTGTATCTGCACTGGCAAGTGACAACTCGTTAGGGTTAACTGTTTGTTGAAGACAATGGTTGCTTCTGCCTTGAAATAGAGAAGGACGGTCTGGTCAATAGGGACCTAGAAACAAATAAGAGATCTCTGAAAAAGGAAAAAGTGGAGAGTGATATGGCTGTTGAGAGGTCTGTTGCTGTGACCTGCATGTCACGTGCCATGTTTGTCTTTCTCCTGAACGATAGAAAGGAGGATTTCCTCTGTACCAAGTGTAAGCTGGTCGCCATTTTAGAAGAGAAGGTTAAAGGACTTGAGGCACAAATATCAACCCTCAGGTCCATCAGAGAGGGTGAAGACTTTCTGGATAGAAGGCAACAGACGATACTGCAGGAACAGCAGGCTGCCCAAAACAAGGAGGAAAACTGGAAGCATGTTACCTCCAGGAGGAGAAAACCAGTTCCAGTCGCTCCAGTTCCAGTGGAGTTAAGTAACCGCTTTGAGCCTCTCTCCACAGGTGATACAGTGGAGATAATTGGGGCTGATACAGTCCCTGGGATTGTATCTGAAAGAGTCCCCACAGTTGAGAAGGCCTGGGATGCGCAGTCCTAGGGATGGGAGTTCTATGACCACCACCCCTAAGAGAAAAAGACGAGTGGTGGTGGTCGGGGACTCCCTCCTAAGAGGGATGGAGGCATCCATCTGCCACCCAGACCTAGAATCCCGGCAAGTTTGCTGCTTGCCTGGAGCTAGAATTCGGGATATTATAGAGTCGCTGCCAAAAATTCTTAAACCAGTAGACTATTACCCATTCCTCCTACTTCATGTAGGAACCAATGATACAGCCAAGAACAACTTTGATGAGATCACGGCAGACTACGTAACCCTCGGGAGAAAGATCAAGGAATACGGAACACAGGTGGTCTTCTCGTCTATCCTCCCTGTGGAAGGAAGGGGTCCGCGGAGGGATCGTCGAATCACAGAGGTAAATGCATGGTTGCGTAGGTGGTGTAGCAGGAAAGGATTTGGTTTCTTTGACCATGGGATTCTGTTTCATGACCAGGGATTGCTGAGAAGAGACGGGATCCACCTCACTGAAAGAGGAAAGAGCATCTTTGCGGGCAGGCTTGCAAACCTAGTGAGGAGGGCTTTAAGCTAGATTTGTCGGGAGAAGGTGACACAAGCCCGGAGGTAAGTGGGGAAGGAGGAGGGAACAATCAAGTGGGTTTCCTGGGTGAAAAGGAGAAAGTGGGCCAATCGGCCCCTTCTCTGAGAAGCTTGTATGCTAATGCCAGAAGCCTGGGGAACAAACAGGAAGAATTAGAGGCCCTGGCACAGTCACACAAGTATGAGGTGGTTGGAATAACGGAGACTTGGTGGGACGATTCACATAACTGGAGCATGGTCGAGGACGGTTATAAATTGTTTAGGAAGGACAGACAGGGGAGAAAAGGAGGAGGAGTTGCGCTCTATGTGAGGGAGCAGTGTGACTGCTCAGAGCTCCAGTATGAGGAAGGAGAAAATCCAGTTAAGTGTCTTTGGGTTAAGCTTAGAGGTGGAAGTGACAGAGGTGATGTTGTAGATGGTGTCTGTTATAGGCCGCCAGATCAGGGAGAGGAGATAGATGTGGCTTTCTTCAGGCAGCTTAGTGAAGCTTCCAAATCACAGGCCCTGGTTCTCATGGGAGACTTTAATCATCCAGACATTTGTTGGGAGACCAATACAGCAGCACACGGACAATCCAGGAAGTTTTTGGAGACTATTGGGGATAACTTCTTGGTACAAGTGCTGAAGAAACCGACCAGGGGCCATGCGCAACTTGACCTGACGCTCACAAACAGGGAAGAACTAGTAGAAGAAATAGAACGGGGGGGGCACCTGGGCTGCAGCGACCATGAGATCGTAGATTTCAGGATCCGGACAAAAGGAAGAAGGGTGAGCAGTAACATACAGACCCTTGATTTCAGAAGAGCAGACTTTGACTCCCTAAGAGACTGGATGAGCAGGATCCCTTGGGAAACAAAGATGGAGGGGAAAAGAGTTGAAGAGAACTGGAAGTATTTGAAAGAAGTCTTACCGAACAAACAATCCCGCTGCGTTGTAAGAAATGCAAACATGGTAGGCAACCAGCTTGGCTTAACAGGGAAATCCTTAGTCATCTTAAATTCAAAAAGGATGCATACAAGAAATGGAAACGAGGACAGTTGACTAAGGAGGAGTATAAACATGTGGCTGGAGAATGTCGGGCAGTAATCAGGAGAGCGAAAGCACAATTGGAACTGCAGCTGGCAAGGGATGTGAAGAGTAACAAGAAGGGTTTCTACAGGCATGTGAACAATAAACAGGTTATCAGAGAAGGCGTGGGGCCATTACTGGATGAGGGGACCATTACTGGATGATGCAGGAAAAGCTGAAGTACTCAATGCTTTTTTTGCCTCAGTCTTCACAGACAAAGTCAACTTCCCGATGACGGTCCTAGATGATGCAGTATGGGAAGGTGGAGGGCAGCCATCTGTGGGGAAGGAACAAGTTCTGAGCTATCTAGAAAAACTAGATGTGCACAAGTCCATGGGTCTGGATTTAATGCACCCCAGGGTACTGAGGGAATTGGCAGAGGTCATTGCTGAACCTTTGGCGATTATCCTTGAAGACTCTTGGAGATCGGGGGAGATACCAGATGACTGGAAGAAGGCAAACGTAGTGCCCATCTTTAAAAAGGGAAAGAAGGACAATCCAGGGAACTATAGACCCGTCAGCCTTACCTCAATCCCTGGGAAAATAATGGAGGGAATCCTCAAGGAATCCAGTTTGAAGCACTTGGAAGAGGGGAAAGTGATCAAAAGTAGCCAACATGGATTCACCAGGGTCAAGTCCTACCTTACCAATCTGATCAGCTTCTATGACGAGGTAACAAGCTCTGTGGACATGAGGAAGTCGGTGGATGTGATGTACCTTGACTTCAGCAAGGCCTTTGATACGGTCTCCCACAACATTCTTGTCCATAAGTTAAGGAAATATGGATTGGATCCTTGGACGATAAGATGGATAGAAAGCTGGCTTGATGGTCGGGCCCAACAGGTAGTGGTCAATGGCTCAATATCTGCATGGCGGTCTGTTTCAAGGGGAGTGCCACAAGGCTCGGTTCTGGAGCCGGTGTTATTCAACATCTTTATTAATGACCTGGATGAGGGACTGGACTGCACCCTCAGCAAGTTTGTGGATGACACAAACTAGGGGGAGGGGTAGATACATTGGAGGGTAGAGAGAGAATCCAGAGGGACCTGTACAAACTGGAGGACTGGGCCAAAAGAAATCTGATGCGGTTCAATAAGGAGAAGTGTAGAGTCCTGCACCTGGGGCGGAAGAATCCCAAACATTGTTACAGGCTGGGGACTGACTGGCTCAGCAGCGGTACGATGGAAAGGGACCTAGGTGTTATGGTGGATGAAAGGCTGGATATGAGTAAACAGTGTGCCCTTGTAGCCAAGAAAGCTAATGGCATACTGGGGTGCATTAGGAGGAGCATTTCGAGCAGATCTAGAGAAGTAGTTATTCTTTTTTCGGCACTGGTGAGGCCACATCTGGAATATTGTGTCCAGTTTTGGGCCCCCCGGTATAAAAAGGATGTGGATTTGCTGGAGCAGGTTCAGTGAAAGGCAACAAAAATGATTAAGGGTCTGGAGCACAAGACCTATGAGGATAGGCTGAGGGATTTGGGCTTGTTTAGTTTACCGAAGAGAAGACTTAGAGGTGATTTAATAGCAGCCTTCAACTTCCTGAAGGGGAGCTCTAAAGAGGAGGGTGAGAAACTGTTCTCAGTGGTGTCAGATGGCAGAACAAGGAGTAATGGTCAGAAGTTGAAGAGGGAAAGGTGTAGGTTAGATATTAGGAAAAACTTCTTCACCAGCCGCGTGGTGAAGCACTGGAATGCGTTGCCTAGAGAGGTGGTGGATTCGCCATCCCTTGAGGTTTTTAAGTCCCGGCTGGACAAGGTCCTGGCTGGGATGACTTAGTAGGGGTTGATCCTGCTTGAAGCAGGGGGCTGGACTAGATGACCTCCTGAGGTCCCTTCCAGCCCTGTGATTCTGTGATTCTGTGACCTCACCTGAGACAGGGTTTCAACTCCCAGCTGTGCCATAAATGCCCTGTTTGACCTCGGGGGAAAGTCATTTAGTCTGTCACCACAGCCAGCTTCTCAACTGTAAAACATAGAATCATAGACCCCCAAAACTGGAAGGGATGTCAAGAGGTCATCAAGTCCTATCCCCTGCCCTCATGGCAGGAGCAAGCACCATCAAGATTCTGTAGACCATCCTTGATAGTTCTCTATAGCTCTGTCCTATCTCTTTATTAAAGACTGTGAAGTGCTCACATATTCTGCTGACCTCGGCCATAAAAATACCAAAATAGATCCCGGGTCTGTAGTTTGGACTTCTGTGTGCGGAGACCATCTTTACTTGGGATCTCTGCCAATCCCACAACGCCCAACGAGTGCTACCTCAGCTCAGTAACAATAACAGTTCTTTTTCATTCCTTCGTCCTGCCGGCCAGGCCACTCTGCCACTAAAACAGGAAATGAAATGCCTCAAACATAGCATGTAACGGGTTGTTTTACTGCTGTGCTCTGTGAGACAATAAACATTGTTTCCAACATAAAGTGTGGCACTTTCGATGTTGCAGGAGCTTGTTTCCAAAGAAAGCCCTCTGGGGCACAGAACGGTGGCGCTTAATGCCTCTGCAGCCTGTGACGGAAAGGAAAAAAACACATGTAACAAAGAAAGCTAAAAATGTGTTGTTCTGATTTGTTTCCCCTGCAAGTGAATAGCCACAAGTTGTGGGGCTGGAGTGTGCTTGTTTTCATCAAGCAAGTGCTGAGTCTCCTACACTGAGAAACTGACCAGAGCTGACAAAAGTAGCTGCTGTATGCCCATTGGTCTGAAAGTGAAACATCAATAACAAAATAGACTGCCATGGTGTTGTTCCTTTCACATTACTCCTTGATGCCCTGGGGCTCAGCAGGGAAGATAGGGTGGAGGGGACCCACACGGCTGTATTTTAGTGATAGTGTTTTAATTCTCTTCTCCTCTGTGCCTGGTTTAGACTTTAACACAGTTTAAAGTCTTTTTTTTCTTTTCCCCCTTCAAGGTGAAAGTCGAGCTGTAATGTAATGAAAAGTTGACAGGCATAGTTCGGTTTTTTTTAATATCTCTGATGTTGTGGAGCTTAAATTGGTTTAACTGGAGCTGAGCTGAATAATAAAATGAGCAAAAAGGAATCCACCTAATAACCCATGAATATTTTTTTAATCTTCTTTGGAAAGGGTTCAATAGCTCTGTCTGATTCCTGGGGAAAGAACACTGCTGGTTATCCACGTTGGGCCCTGACAGGAGAGTTGTGCCAGCTGCTAGTGGCACAATCCAACATCTGGAGTCACAAGAAAGAGGACGGACTGGGTCTTTTGTTGCTTGGTGGTTCACATCTCTTGGGTTGTCAGACGATGTTGTAAGGACCAAGACTACAACACGGCTACCAAAAGGGTTAGATACCGTCATGGAGGAGAGGTCCATCAACAACGGAGATAGGGTCCCTAGACGTTGTTTGTCACGGGCTGGGTGGCAGGAGGTGGATCACTCGGTGATTACCTCTTCCATTCATTCTCTGTGGGAAAGATAAGAATGACCGCATTGGATCAGACCAAAGGTCCATCTAAACCAGTATCCTGTCTGCCAACAGTGGCCAATGCCAGATGCCCCAGAGAGGTTGAACAGAACAGGGAGTCATCAAGTGATCCATCCCATCACCCATTTCTAACCTCTGACAAGCAGTGGCTGGGGGCACCATTCCTTTCCATCCTTGCTAATAAGTATTGATGGACCTAACTGCCATGAATTTATCTTGTTCTTTTTTGAATCTGGATAAAGTCCTGGCCTTCACAACGTCCTCTGGCGAGGAGTTCCACAGGTTGACTGTGCACTATGTGAAGAAATCTTCCTTTTGTTTGTGTTAAACCAGCTACCTAATAATTTCATTTGGTGACCCCCTAGTTCTCATGTTAGGGGAACAAGTAAATAACTTCTCCTTATTCATTTTCTCCACACCTGTCAGGGATGTGTAGACCTCCATCATATCCCCTGTTAGTCTCTTCTTCTGTAACCTGAAAAGTCTTTTTAATCTCTCTGGGGAATCTGCCGTTGGCCACTGTTGGCAGACAAGGAACTGGGCTAGATGGACCCTTGGTCTGACCTAGTTTGGCCATTCTTGGTTCTAAATTGCATGTCCTGGGAGCCGCTGGAGCGGACAGATAATCATAGCCTAGCCCTACAAACCAGAGCAACGATTATGCATCTCTCTTTAAGAAACTCCCTGAACTGAAACAGAAGAGACAGCTGAATGTTGGGTAGGAGCTGGACTACCAGAGCCATGCAGAAGTTAAGAACTGGACTGGAGGTAATATTTGAGGTGTATTCATTACACGTGCCCAAGAGGAAGACTACCCCCCACAGAGGATGTTGTAGCAAAGGGTCGAAGATCTGCACATGGAAAGCACAATAGACTGATGCTGGTCAAAAGGCCAAGTAAATTGGGAGGGAAGCCGATACACAGACCCCTGTGTTGAAGACAGAGAAGGAAGCAGCAGGCTGAGGAGCACCCATCAGAGGGGAGAGAGATGTAAGTTTCTTTCAGGATACAGCATGGCTGGGTGATGTAAAGTAGCCAAAAGAGCTCTGGTTTAGGAAACAACCTCCCACAACCCCCCTCACCTCCACACACACACTATCCCTGGACAAAAACTGGGGAAATGTTCTTTAATGAGAAATAACAACCCTGCCCTTACGTTGTACGCTTCAAGATCTGAATAAAGCAACCAACAGAAAGGAAAGGCCAAAAGCTTATTGTATCTTGGGGCATTTTCCCATCTTTTTTTTTAACTCTTCCTACCAACATCTTGATGAAGCTGCTTTTTTTTTTTAATTATTTTTCCCCTGTCTGTTTTCTCCCCTTAAGTTTCAGTCCTTTGGTAAACATTTTCATTTTTTTAATCTGAATGCTTCTTTCTCAGTTATGTTGGTGAAGTATAAATCAACAAAGCAGGTATTACCTTCCTGGTAAGGACAACAACTACACACTGAAAAATCCAAGGGAACATCTGGCCACTCACCTCAAAACTAAAAACTTGGTCAAAACCAACTGCCTCAGCTCACCTGCCATTCCCCAATCGTTGAGGTCTTTCTTGGCTGTTCCGATGTGCTGAATAGCACAACAAATAGGGCACATGGATCCTGCCAGGCCAGTGCTCTGTCTATGCATCAAATTAAAGGACTTGCAGAGGAAATTTGTTGCAGGCCTGGAGATGGACCACAGATCTGCTGCACTGCAAGCTCCAATGATTCATTCCCCGTTCTCATTGTACTGGGATAGGGGGAAATTTGCCTGTCTCACTGGAACAGAAATGTCGATTGTGCCCAACCTCTGGACTTTCCTTTTTAACACTCCTACTTCTCCTGCTCTTGCTACATTTCAATCCCTACCCTCCTCAGCCTTAGAGCTACATGGACATCATCTCCCCAGCCTTCAAACATCCCTTACATGTTCAGTGGAACCACAGGTAAAGCAAGCTTGCAGGCTTATGGCTACTGCACTAGCGCCACTCAAAATATCGGGAAGAGGTTTTGTGGTACCTTTCAGACTCGTGCATAGCACAGGTGGCAACAGTAGTCCATACTTAAGTTTACCTGTCTTTTTTGTCACTTTTATAGACCCTGTTTTCAGTTGCTTCTTGCTGTGTGACACTAACTCTTCCAGCTGAAGTTTCCCAGGCTTGTCAGCTGTGTGCTTTAGAAGTCGTGGCTAAAGTTGTTCTGCCAGTTGCAAGCATGAGAGTAGAGGATTTTTTTTTTTTTTTGTAAATGTTCCATTAAGAAGCTTGAGCACCTCCATGCTTTGGGGAAAAGGCTTGACGTTTGGAGGGGCCTCGCATAGGTACTGGGAGGCAAAAGCTCACAATCCCTGCTTTCTCTTAGGGGTAAATCTGACCCGCAACTCATGAATCCCTGAGACTCGCATGTGCTGATGAGCCATATTGGGCGGTCAAAATGGTTCGACAGGAAGGAATGTTGTCTGGTTTTGTCAATGAGGAAATTGGACAAGTCTGATCACACAACGTTATGCTTGTCAAGCACTTAAACGTTAGGAAATGCCAGAATGAAGGAATGCTCATGCTACTTTAATTTGGCTTCTTTGTATGTATGCATTGATATAGTTTTCAATTACACGATCCTGGCCCATGTTTTTTTCTTTTTTCCTTTCAGTTATTTGGTATTTCTCTTCACTCTGGATGGTGCTCACATAGGCTGCGTCTACACGTGCACACTACTTCGAAGTAGCGGCACCAACTTCGAAATAGCGCCCGTCACGTCTACACGCGTCGGGCGCTATTTCGAAGTTAACTTCGACGTTAGGCGGCAAGACGTCGAAGTCACTAACCTCATGAGGAGATAGGAATAGCGCCCTACTTCGACGTTCAACGTCGAAGGAGGGACCGTGTAGACGATCTGCGTCCCGCAACGTCGAAATTGCTGGGTCCTCCATGGCGGCCATCAGCTGGGGGGTTGAGAGATGCTCTCTCTCCAGCCCCTGCGGGGCTCTATGGTCACCGTGGGCAGCAGCCCTTAGCCCAGGGTTTCTGGCTGCTTCTGCGGCAGCTGGGGATCTATGCTGCAGGCACAGGGTCTGCAACCAGTTGTCAGCTCTGTGTATCTTGTGTTGTTTAGTGCAACTGTGTCTAGGAGGGGCCCTTTAAGGGAGCGGCTTGCTGTTGAGTCCGCCCTGTGACCCTGTCTGCAGCTGTGCCTGGCATCCCTATTTCGATGTGTGCTACTTTGACGTGTAGACGTTCCCTCGCTGCGCCTATTTCGATGTTGGGCTGAGCAACGTCGAAGTTGAACATCGACGTTGCCGGCCCTGGAGGACGTGTAGACGTTATTCATCAAAATAGACTATTTCGATGTCGCAACATCGAAATAAGATATTTCGATGTTGGCTGCACTTGTAGACGTAGCCATACAGTAATTAGTGGCTTATAAGAGTCCAAGTAGGAGATAGAAACTGAAATCAGTTAATTGCCCGCTGTGTAACAAATAGACCACTGCTTTCAGCGGAGCCAGAAACATCCCCCAGGGCTTAGTAGAAGAGTCTGGGTAATGCATTCCTTATGGGCAGAGGTCTCCATATCCTTTGGGTGAAGGACTCCAATGCTATATATCCTGTGAGGCATGGAGGGAATATATTTCTGTGCTTGACCGTAAACAGAGGAAACCACTCAGCTGCTCGTGATACACCTGTCCTGGCCAAACGGATGGGTCCCTTTCTCCTGCAAGTGGTGGGAGTGGCAGATGGTTTGCAAAATGTCTCCCATTAATATGGATGAAGATAAAATGTTCTCCCCACCACCACCATACGAAACATGAGTCTCATTAGCTAGCCATTTGAAATTTGTGCTGTCAGTTACTACCCAGGCTGGTTACACCTGTTACATGTCCAAGCATTTTGGAGCAAAGCAACCCAAAGCTGTCAACAGCCACGTAATGCCTGTCTGTTTCCATGGAAACATGCTCCACTGAGCCCATAACATAATGAGCTGCTCCCAGAGCTGCAAAAATGCTGGACTTTACTATAGGAGTCAGGGGAATTGTCTGCCATGACAGTTATTGAGACAGAATTCCCGTAGGCTGCTGTGCGAACGGTTGCTTAGACTGTGTTTAAAGAGAAAGTACAGTCAGCACCATTTATATGACAAAGTTTGCCAACAGCTCTGTCTGGAAGAGCTGCCATTTGCCCTGTTGTCAGGAACAGGAGATAAGCACAGGGCCCTATGCTGCAGACGGTAGCAGGTAGCATGCCCTGGGGCTGGGAAGGGTGACTACTGCAGGGAGGCGGCTGGTGGTGGTGTACAGGAAGCTAGCTTCCCTCTGCGTGTCGTGTGGTGCTCCGCTTGTCCCAGCTTTTGGCTTTGAGCTGTTTTCCCTTCCCACAAGGCTGACACAGGCAGCTCGTTTCACTTTTCCAAAGTGGCAGCTAGTAGCAAGGCCGGGCGTCTTTGTGCTCCGGACGATGTCTCCTTGCAGCCTTCTGCACGTACCCCTCTAGCTACTCTGACAGCCGCTGGTGCGTGTGTGTTACAGGTTCTCCTCTGTGTCTGACAGGACTTGGAGGTTGAGAACAGGAGTTTGTCACAACCCTGCCTGGACATTCAGGTCTCGTTCCAGCGGTAAAGACTCCTGTTTGTAGCTCAAAGTCCACCAGCTGGGTCCCCTGTGTGTCAGATAAGGTGGTGACCCTGATCCTGCTGTGCCTGCCGCTGTGTTAATGAGGAGCCCTATGAAAGACTATGGCAATCGTGTAGCTAGAATCAACTTACTGCAGTCGACTTACCTGGCCATCCACACAGCGGGAGGTCGACATCCCTTACCCCGAGTGATAGTGAAGGGTGCAGGGGTTGACTGCCGACTCCAGGTAGTACGATTTTGTGCATCTCTGCCAGGCGAGTGAAATCAAACTCTGGAAAATCGACTCTCAACAGGTCAATGTTCCCCGAAGTACAGACAAGCCTGAAGAGAGGATCTGCTCAGTACCCCCGTGATCGATGTGACTATACTCTGAATGCACCTTATTGAGCTGAATGGAGTCTGACTGTGCAGAGTTTGTGTCCCCCTGTAAAACAGGGATGGTGTGTAATTCCATGGAGGAAAGGGAGCACTGCCTTCCAGGAGCCAGGAACGTTAGGGGTTGCATGGGCAAATTCACTCAGACTTTCATACTCTGTTTCAGACTGGATTTTCTAGAGATCAGCGGACAAAGAGCGAGCTTTGGGATAAAATGCCTGAGTTCAGACTGAGTCAGGGCCTGTTTTCTGATCCAGCAAACCAACCAGATCTCTGCCTTGGGGGGCCCCAAGCCTTGTGGAGAGGCGCAGGTGGGGTATGATCTTCACTTAGCTGATTAGCGTGCAGGCAGGTTCTCTGATTCTTTCTGAGATGGTTTTCTTTGTAATGCTTTCACCTTAAGAATAAAGGCACTTGCTTGGAATGAGCTGCTTAGGCAGGGTTAAAATCGAAGCAGCCCTGTTTCCTGGTCTTTGCCAAGGAATTCAGAGCACAGAAAGGGAGCTTCACTACCTAGAAGTATCTCAGTCAGGAGGGAGAGAGATGCCTCAGCCCAAGAGAGCCAGAAACCCAAGTCTGGGTGGCTTTGTCGGACCAAGGAGGTGAGAATACAGGGGCAGATGCCCTGAAGTGTGAGAGCTTCTCCTCTGCTGGAGTGAAGTGAACTACTTCAAGCCCCTCCTCAGGTACCAGGAAACACTTGGTGCACATCGGAGCTCCTGGTAGCTCTCACAGATTGAAAGGAAGGGATAGATTTTATATCAAACGTTTGTTTGTTTCTTCTCTTTCTTTCAAGATGACGGCTTCCCCTTACTACAGCAGCTTTGTGCAGTTACTCTAGCAATCACACTAGCTACCGGTGAGCGTCCGGTGCTCACGAACATCCTTATCCTATATTAACCCTTCATGCAAAATCACTGCAGTATATGATGCTTTAATGGCTCGCCAAGGAGGGTTCACTGCCCCTCATGTTAAGTGTGATTCCACGGTGAGCAAAGGCAGCCGCCCACACTTCAGAGGTGGAACGGTGTCACGCAAGCCGTGAGAAGTGAGAATGATGCCCCTGTGAGAACTTATCACTTTTTCCTTTTTTTTTCCAATGGCAGCTTGCCATTCCTGGAGGTGTCGTGTTTCTATTCCTTAGCATTTTAAAGAAGTTTGCTCGGTTTGATTGAAGTTCTCGACAAAAAAGAACAGCTAGAAAATGAGAAAGGGAGGCTCCGCCATCCCCGGCGCAGTGTCAAGTTCGGGTTTGTTGCTGGTGTAAGTCTCACACTGTTAACCAGGGCCAATGTCAGTAAAACATTTGCCATCTCCTAAAACCAATCCCCACCCAGCAGTAAATACAATACTCTTGCATCAGAGGTGCTGACTGCCCTCAGGCCAGGCCGCAGTGTGATGGGGCGCCTGCCCCACCCTGGGCTCTGAGGGGTTAGTAGAACCCTTGGGAGGCCATGCAAGAGGCAGCCCATCAAGGTTGCCATATCAGGGTTGCAGAGCAGTGTCCGTCAGTCACTCCCTGGAGCTGCCTTGCAGCTAGAGGGTGGTAAGCACCCCCCAGCAAGGCCAAGGAAGCTACAGGCGGTTCCTGGTGGGCTGCAGGGCTCTGCAGGCTGAGGCAAGAGCAAAAAAGATGGTGGGACCATTTGAAAGTGGCCTGTGGAAATCTACAGAGGGGTTGCAGGGGTCAGCACAAGCAGCAGCCATCTACAGAGTCCCTGGGCCAGGACCAGAATAACGGGCTGGCCTGGGTCCCTGTTCCGTCCCCTCTCACCGTGGAACAAGTGGCTTGGCTAAGGGACTGGCACATCCCCCCTGCCCCCAACGGGGTGAGCAGAGGATATGGGCACATTCAGAGGGAAGAGTCCTTGGAGCAGCTCAAGTCCAGAGCAGGAGTGACGGTGGCGAGACGCCGGCAGGAGAAGGTGCCTTGGCTAGCAGAGCTGAGCCTTAGGACACCCTTGTAGCTACTTGAAAGCTGTTGCCATGTCCCTTTCCCAGTCTTCTCTTTTCAAAACTAAACAACCAAATGCTTTCTGTCTTCCCTTTCTAGACCTTTAATCATCTGTGTTGCTCTTCTCTGGACCTTCTCCAGTTTCTGCACAACTTTCTTGGAATGTGGTGCCCAGAACTGAACACAATACTCCAGCTGAAGGCTAATCAATGCAAAGTAGAGCGAAAGAGTGACTTCTCATGTCTTCCTCACAATGCTCCTGCTAATACGTCCCAGAGTGATGTCTGTTTTTTTTCTGCAACAGCCTCACACTCTTGCTTTAGATTTACCTTGTGATCCACTATGGCCCCTAGATCCCTTTCTGCAGTACTCCATGCTAGGCAGTCACTTCCTGTTCTGTATGTGTGAAACCGATTGCACCTCCCTAAGTGGAACACTGTGCATGGGCTCCTGGTCTATAACTCCTACTAATTATTTTATTTTGTGATGACCCTGGGGAGCCCCACCCATGTGCTAGGACCCCATTGGGTCCAGTAGTGCACAAGAAAACAGACAATGTCAAGAATTCTGGAATGAACCTTTGAGACGATGGGAAAACTTTGCATTTCGTCCTTCTGCAACTAGCACAGAGTTGCCTACATTCACTGAGACTATGACGTACATAACGTTAAGCATGTGCTTAGTTACGTTGCTGAATCAGGGCTATATAACTAAGCATCCCTGTCTCCCTGGAGAAGCTGGTGCCAATAGCGCTGTAGCCTAGATGGGGTGGGGTACGATTTAACCACAGGAGGTGATGCTGAGGTGGCTCTGGGGAGATTCTAAGTGGCTTGAGCAAGGACAGTGGCTGCTAATCTGCTAAAATCTCTGCATTTATGCCGTGATAAACACTTGCACGAGGGAGCCTGACCCTGAGATCTGTAATCCTCAATTGCCCTCTTAGAAAAGAAGAAAAGATTTTTTAAATATAATAATGAAAAAAAAGAAAAGTAATAAAAAGTTAGTTTGGCAAGAAGCTGACAGATTTGGCGGAGTGTTCATTATGTGCCGTATCGGTAAGTATATGAAATGTCAGTGTGACGGGAATTCATTTCTCAGTAACAAGCATGACAGACCATTGAATCAAACAGAGAAGGAGACTGCAGGCAGGAGGGTGATGAGGTTATAATCAGAATTTCGCTCCACCAGAGTTTACTTGAAGCGGGTTTTCATTTGAGTTTTTAAAAGTCCATTTTTTTTTCAATGACAGCAAAAAAGTTCCGGTCAGAGCTCTTTGCACAGATGTATTATTCAGTGGCGATTCCACAGAAAGCTCAGCGGTTAGAGCACTGGCTTTTGTAAACCAGGAGCTGACTTCTTGGGGCCTTAAATGTATTTCATGATTCCTGCTTTGAGCAGGGGGTTGGACTTGACCTCCTGAGGTCTCTCCCAACCCTATGAATGACTCTCTGAGTGTCAGACCCACATCTTTGCAGATGGCCACAGATAACTGGTTCACTTCTTTTCCTCCTACCAAACTCCAGCCCTTCTAGGCTCAGAAGTTCTAGTGAAGTCCCTCTCATTTGCTCTCAATTGACAGAGGCCTCAATTGGCCTGGCTGTGTTGTAGAAACTCTATAGGCCAATTCATTCCCTGGGTGTGACTGGGCAGCTGAGATTAAAATCAATGGGGAGCATGCTTCAGGGAGCAGAATTTGGTCCTGATATGGATGTCCAGGGAGCTGAGGGCTAAGCAGATGGGCATTCAGGGGGTGTGAGAAAAGGAGCTGGACTGACAAGGGAAAGAAGGACAGTGACTGACTTGGCAATTCCTTGAAATAGCCTTGGGCGACCTCACTGAATTGAATTGTCCTTTGGAGCCACGGTATTAAATACAAAGTTTACATCTTCCCACAGACAATGAGGTGTTCTGGTTCTGAGACAGTACTGGAGTTTGGGTGACCTCTGGTAAGCGTAGGTTTTTTTTTCTCTGTAATGCTTTCACCTTAAGAATAAATGTGCTTGCTTAGAAAATGCTGTGTGTTAGGAATTCCACTGTTCATAAGCTCTGGTGAAAAAGCAAAACACAGACGTGGCCTTTAGGCAGTTTTCCTTGCTAGAGGAATCATAATGAAGGCTGGTAGCGAGGCAGTCTGAAAATCCCCAAACTGGAGGGAAAGGGATGCCCCAAAAGAGGTGGCAGCTGAGGACTTGGGACCTAGCCCAGGTGCCCTGGAGGGACGACGGAGAGGGAAATCCTGATGCAGTTTGCAAATGAAAGCTAACATCTTGGCATAACCACAGGGCTTCCCCTGAGTTTCAGCTCAGACCGTGAGAGCTATTTGTTCTCGCTGAGCTAGGAAAGCATTTGGCAGGTAAACAAATTTAAAGTCCGTTTCAATAAAAACATCTTTGATGAATCCCTCAAGGACATACTGCCTGTTCAGGAAAGGTGTCCCCAAATGCACCATTCTAGGACACCAAAGACATCACCAGAGCTAGCTCTACAAGAGAATAATTCCCAGGTGCTCATTCATTGACAGCTTAATTTTAAATTACCCTTTAAAAAATTATAAAGAATAAAAAGAAAAATTTGAAGTCATCCCAGACAAACAAATCTTTGTATTTGAGAATCTTCCAGTCATTAGAGGATTTTCTTCTTGCACGCTCCTGACAGGCAGCAAAGTACTGGCACCCCTTTTTATATATGGGCAGGGGGACTCATGTACAGAGAGATTAAGTGACTTGCTCAAGGTTACAGAGGGCCTGTGGTTGAACTGGGAGGATAAGTCAGATATCTTGTCTTAATGCACATTCCTGTTGACCAGAGCAGCGGGTTTTAACTTTTCTTTTTCCCCTTTGTGAACTCCTAAGCATTTTCAAATGGAGGTGCGCCCCCACTTGGGTAAACATAAACATAGCCTGGGGACCCCCATGGGTCTGTGGACCTCTAGCTGAAAACCACTGTGCTAGAGCATCCCACAAACATGACTTGTCTTGCCTTCTCCACAGGTGAATTCCCGGTGACGATGTCTACTTTTAGCTTCAAACAGTCCCTTTGAACTGTTTTAATGTTGCTGAATGACCTTGCACCTATGAATTCAGAAATTTCTAAAATGTCCATTCGCTTGTGTCCTTCCCGTTTTCATTTCTTTATTTTTTTTTTCATTAAATCCATTTCTTCCCTCAAGCCTGCAACCTCCAATTTCTTCTCCTAATAATTTACCTGTTGCTCCATCCCCTGATCTTCGTGAGTGCCTTGCTGGAAGATTTTCTCAATCCAGGGGCAAACAAGCTGAAATTCTTTGTCTTATGTTACACAGGAAGTCAGGCTAGATGGTTTAATGGCCCCTTTTGGTTTTCAACTCTATTGGTCTGTGAATATATAGCTCCGGGAAGGCTGGTACTAGAATAAGATGTGTCGTCTGGCTGAGAAAGGGTAATGAGGGGTAGAAATATAAACACGGACATCCTCTTAAAAGGAGACATTTATTGCACGGTGACATAGGAACACAGACCTGTTATTTTTATGTTGCTACCAAAGTCTGCTCAGAAAATTCTGCCCTATTTTTGCAAAGGAATTAATTGCACAGTAACCATTACCAAGCCCAGGGGACATTCAGCCAATCAGTGATGGATGAAAGTGCAAACTCTTCCTAACCTCAAAATCTGGAACAGTGGGGGAGTTCTTACTCTGTACCAGGATGCTGCTGTCTTGTGAATCGACAGGAAAGCAGTGGCACTGAGAGCAGAAGGAAAGCTGAGACCAATGACAGCAGCGTTCATACATTAAAAAAGCAATTTTTCAAATTCACATCTCCAGCCCCTCTACACTACCTGTACTGAAATGATGGGGTTTGTCACCCATTGGTCAGGCTGCAGCCACTTCTTTTGCTCTTCGTCCTTCGAGTCTAACACCTGGCTCCATGGAGCTCAGTGAGTTTTGCCATATAATTCTGTGGAGCCAGGAATTTTCCCCAGGGTGCCCTTTTCAATCTCTTTTTTAGTGTGTCTGGAGTTAGGTACTTCCATGCTTGAGTCACCTATTACCCCTAGGAAAGTTTCCTGAGAGTAGAAATCTCTGTAGTTGACCACACTAAGGAGGAGCACGATCCTGTGGCTGGCAGCTGAAGCTAGACAAACTCAGACTACAGCTTGGCCCTCTCTCGTCTGGCACCCCAGGACCTCACCTGTCCTGCATGAGGGAGTTTGCCAGACCAGCTGAGGTCAGCCCCTACCCTGCAGCTCTGCTCCTAGACCCCAGCCATCCTCCATCCACATCCATCTTTGCTTCGGCTACCGGTTGACCTCCCAGCCACTGGCCCCATCTGGGCTGCTGGCCCTGGCAGGGGTCCCAGCTCCTGGGGCTCTGTGGTCCAAGAACATCCATGGTCCTGCTGGACCAGACCGTGCTGGTTTTTAGAGGTCGTCTGTAGAAATGAGGTGCAAGTTTGCACAGTGACAGCAATTCGCCATTGTAGCAATTTATGAAGGGATGAGTGGGGTCTCCATCACTGGAAGCCTTTAAGTCAGGACTGGATGGCTGTCTAAAAGATACTCCATAGCACATTCAGATATTATGGGCTTGATGCAGAAATTCCTGGGTGAAACGCTCTGGCCTGTGCTATTCAGAAGGTCAGAGTAGATGATCTCGGTGGTTTCTCCTGGCCTTAAAACTTCCACATCCATGATGTGCTCGTTCAGGGCAATGTCTGAAAATATCCATGAGGGTCTCATGTTGTTTTGAAAAGTTGGAGCAGAAGAGGAGAAGGTTCTGCTGATTGGGTTGGTCCCAAAGATCCTGTGGTGTTGGAATACATTTTAGGGTTGGGGTGTTGAGCTGTGCCCCCACACCCCTCCTGTCTGCACCTTGTAGCTAGCTATAGCTGGGGGTGACTGCAGATTCCTGGGTGTTGAGGTGATGGCCGGGGACCCAGAGCTGGCAGCTGGAACCTTGGTGCATGGTGCCAAATTGGGGGAGTTTTTCAGCACCCCTTGAATCCCAACTTCCCAGGCCTAGGCAGAGGTCTGATTTATTGGGGGTGAGGACGTGGGGGCAGGAGAACATATGAGGTATGAGATGCTGTGCTTTTTAAGCATGGTTCTTCTGGCTGAGGAGCACCCAGGACACCCACTGAAGTCAATAGAGCCCAGTGAAATTAATGGACATATTTTATCTAATTTTTAATCTGAAGTGGGCAAAAAAGAGGAGAAATGACTCCTTTCCCTCCCATTTTGCAGCAAGCTTCTAGCACTGAACTGCTCAGCCTCTTGCAGGATCAGCTGCAGAAGGTAAGTTCTTGCTTCAGTCCCTGCTGGTATTACTGTTTTCTGTATACCCAACGCAGCTCTGATAAATTTGGGGATAAGTTAGTGCAGCCGCCAGCACCATTTTCCATTCCCGTCACCTCCTCACTACGGTCAGCCTTCTTTCCCCGCGTGTATATGGAGGACAAACAGCTGTGAGTTTTAGTGCTGTCTGCGCTGATTTTTAATGAGTCGTCTCGGTCCCTGGTAAGGGTCACATTTCTGTTTGGTTTCCTATACAAACAATGGGATGAGCTGCCCATGTCCACACCTGCACGTACGTTTCTTGACTATACCACACTCTATACCACTTAAATAGGCCTTCGGATGGGACATATTATATGGGCCAGGCAGTATTTTTACCAATCCAGTTCTCTCAAAGCATAATTCTCAGGAGCTGTCAGAGCTTGGCTCACCCTTGACTGACACTTCCATTAATCTATACAAGATACAGATGACTCCTGGAACGCAGCATGACTGGTTCCCCATAGACAAGCTTAACGGGATTGCTTTGAATGCTGTATCTGGCTCAGCCTCTTTCCCATTATATATAGCGAGAGGGCAATTATAGGAGAGCTGTCTGTCTTTGGTTTTGGCATGGCTCACAAGGACTTCTCATTGTAATCAGGGAATTAATTCCCATCAGCCTGAGATTTCCGTTTAATTGCTTCTCCACCTGCCTACCCTTTTTAAAGACAGACTTCTCTCTCTCTCTTCATGTAGCTGATAACAAACTTTCTTCTTGTGGGTGGGCTTCAGGCCTCCATCCAGACCCTGCTTATATGGGTTGGGAGAGGTCCATAGTAGAGTCACTCCCGTTGGTGGAGACAGAGGAGACATCGTTAAGACAATGTATCAGGAACCAACTCTACCCAGGAGGAGGTTGGATGGTTTTTAGGTGTTTTTGTAGTTCAGTCTCATGTGGTCTGGCTTACAAGATGCTTTGTATTTTGAGAGCCCTCGAAGGGATAAGAACATGATCTCTACAATGAATTCAGACTGCTTTTTCTTCATCACAACTCCTACGGGACATACAAGAAGGGCTAAGCACTCTGTCTTAACATCCCATTTCTTAGGCCACAGAGGGGTGTCTACACAGCAAAGTTATTTCGGAATAACGGATGCTATTCTGAAGTAGCTTTGGGGGTGCCTACACAATGCAACTGTTGTTTCAAAATAATTTGAAAATAGCAGATAGCTTATTTTGAATTTGACAAAACCCATTCTATGAGGAATAGTGCCTATTCAAGAAAGATGGGGAGAAATTGGAGAAGGTTCAGAGAAGAGCAACAAGAATGACTAAAGGTCTACAGAACAAGAGCTATGAGGGAAGACTGAAAGAACTGGGCTTGTTTAGTTTAGAAAAGAGAGGACTTAGAGGGGACATGATAGCATTTTTCAAGTACCTCAAAGAGGATTACAAGGAGGAGGGAGAAAAATTGTTCTCCTTGTCCCCTGAGGACAGGACAAGGAGTAATGGGCTTAAACTGCAGGAAGGGAAGTTTTCATTGAGCATTAGGCAAATCTTCCTAACTGTCAGGGTGGTTAAACACTGGAATAAGTTACCTAGGGAGGTTGTGGAATCCCCATCACTGGAGATATTTAAAAACAGGTTAGATAGACACTTATTGGGGATGGTCTAGGTGGTGTTTGGTCCTGCCAAGAGGGCAGGGAACTGGACTCGATGACCTCTTGAAGTCCCTTCCAGTTCTAGTGTTCTGTGATTCTATTTTGAAATGAATATTTCATGACAGGCTCTGTGTGGACAGGGAATAGAAGTTATTTTGAAATAAGCTGTAGGGCCTCCAAGGGCTCTAATCAAAAATAGGGTCTATTTTGTCTGGATGCTCTATTTCAAAATAGTTGAGCGCTGTTTTGATACGCTTTTTGTGTGTGGATGTGCTATTTGGAAATAAGCTATTCCAGAAAATCTCTTCCGGCATAGCTTATTTCAAAATAATGCTGCTGTGTAGACATTGCCAGAGAGAGTTTAAGGAGGCAGCAACTGCTGCTTTATGGACTGATTATGAATATCGATAAAACAAAAACAATGGCATTTGGAGATAAGGAAATAGGAAGGAAGATCAGCATAGACAGGATTGAACTAAAGAACGTAGAGAAGTTCACGTATCTGAGAAGCAACATAACGTATGATCTAGACTGTAAGAAGGAAATAGCGACTAGAATAGCGAAAGCAAGAGCGAGTTTGAGGGCAAAAGGTAAGATCTGGAAAACGATTAGCTTAGGAACAAAGCTGAGCATCTTGAAAATGTGTGCATTCAGCAGCATGTTGTATGGATGTGAGACATGGGTGAGAAAGAAAGATTCAAAGAGAAGGATATTGGCATTTAAGAGGAGGAGTTATGGAAAGATCCTGAGACTAGGATGGATTCAGAAGGTCACCAATGAGGAATTATATAGGAAGATACAGCCAAGAGAGGACCTGCTGCAGAAGGAAAGTTACCACAATGGAAGTTACAGCTATTCAGGGATATCTGCAGAGTGAACAATGAATGAAAAATCAAGACCCTGGTATACAGCATGATGGAGGGTTTGAATAGGAGAGGCAGACCCCACAGAGAACGGGTAGATGACATAGTAGATGGGTGAGGAGCTGGTCTACAGACACTGAGCCGCTCCGCACTGGACAGGGAAAGATGGAAGGAAACAGTGAGGGAGGCATCGGACAACCAATGGGCGCTGAGCCCATGTCTGTTGACAGTGATGATGAGCTGCTGCTTCCATTCTCATTCCATTTCACTTGTGAGAGGTTAAGATTCTTCCAAAGGAAGGTAACTACCCGCTTTACCTGACACCCTTGATAAGCCAGATTGGCCAGACAAAATTGTCATGCATCCGAAGGGCTCAAACTCCTCCCTGTTGGCCAGCTGGCCCACAGGCAAAATGTCTCTTTCTGACGAGACTCATTAGCTCTTTAAATTATTTGGCATCTTTTAAAACAAACTTACTCTATTTAAGATATCGGTGACTGTTGATTTGCACATTCATCTTGGGGGCTGCTGTTGAGTGGCCTCCAGAACTGCTTGGAGATACTTGCAGGGGAGGTTTGTCCGATAACTGATCATTGGGTCAGTAAAGCCTTCAGGGGAGCTATGATTGTGATGTGTATAGTCTCTCTCATTAAGAAGAGCAGTAACATGCCCTTGTTGTTAAGAAAGATGGTCCCTCTTTCTCCTGAACACTTTGTACAGCAAACACCTGGTGTGTTTTCCTCATGACCGAACTGTGTTTTGCATCATGGTTAGGGTACTGAAAGAATACATGATTGGCGCAAAATTTTGCTATAGCAAAAAGAGGTACAATATGGGGGAAAATGCCCCTTTTGTAGACTTCTGATTTAAAACAAAACAAAACAAAAAACAAACAAACAAACAAACAAGAAAGACCCCACCATTCTGTGCAAGAAAAGATGAGTCTGGAGGGAAACAGCTGTCATTTGAGCATGCCATGTAAACTCTCTCTACTGATCTAGCACAGACGCAATTTTGGGTATTCTTGATGATCTAGTCCAAAAGATGATGGTACAGATTAAAACATAAATAAAATGGAGTGAAAGTGGTTTTCTCTTCCAGTGGAAACTCACTCAAATGGGAAAGGGAAAGCAGTAAGGCAAAATAACAGTGTTTTCTAGCATCTTAGGGATATAATCCATGAACTTAAAAATACGAAAGCGGACTGGATGTACTTTAGCAGGGTTCTAGAATGCTGTGTCTTTTGTTTGCCACGCACGGTATATTGATCAGAAGCTAAAACACCCTGTCGTATGTGCTATGCCATGGAGAGGTGTTCGTGGAGTCAACAGCTCCAAGAGGGTCGTGACCAGCTTCCTTTTTTTCTCACTAGAAGAGAAAGGGATCCTGAGGACTTTCCCCCCCCCCCCCCCTGTTTTAATAGAGGACACAGTATTGAAAGGGTTAAAAACGCTCTGTAGCTATATGTAACTTTGCTTCTGGATACTGTGGTAGACCCCCACCTGGAAGCCTCAGGAACCTTCGGTAAGGAAGATATGCAGGGTGGTGGGCTAGTGCATTCTTGTTCCCTGACTAGGCCAATTAGGACAGCCAGCTGGGGCCTTATTAGGAATCAGCCCTCATTGGTCAGCTGAGGCCCGGCACTCCCTATAAAAGGTTCCCCCTAGCTGATTGCAGGGGGGAAGGTTTTGGAAGGTGCACCGGAGGAGCTGGGTGAGAGCAGAGCAGGCGCGGGACTGGCTTTATCCTCCCTGCTCTGGACTTGCCCATGATGAGGCTGGCTCGCTAAGCGGAGACTCCTGCCTTTGGAAAGGCCTGGGCGGATAAGGGGTCTCCGTGAGTCTCTGAGTCACAACAGAGAACCACCAGGAAGCGCAGGGACCCACAAGGACTGACAAGGGACTTTGTCACAATACGTAGGACGAATGATTGCTGCCCTCCGTTTCGGACGCTTTTGTTTTGTTTTTTTGTTTTTCGTGGCCCTGCTTGGAATTGGTCCCTGATATTTGAGCTGTTGTATCTTTCCCCATACAACCCCCACGCACCGTGATCACTGAGTTTCACCAGAACAGAACTATTTTCCAGTAGAGGGGGTTTGTGACCTTGCAGGACAAAACCGTCCTTGGGATTGGACCAGAAATGTAGAGCTGGCTTGCACAAGACATGAGAGACCAGAGACTTCACTGCTGTTTCCAGAGCTTTATGTGACCCGCGCCTCTTTAGGTAGTGTCACATTTACAAAAAACCCACCCAAATCCCTCTGATTGCCACTTGATGGCAGGGAAACGAGAGAGAACACCTCTGAACTTTGGTGAGGTGCTCATCCTGCAGCCAGGGAAGCCAGAGAGTTACAGCTGGTCAGCAATTTTCTGTCTAAATATATTCTTGTGGGAAAAATCCATTTTCATTGAAAATTGGCTAGTTCTTGTTTTTAAAAATGGAAAAATGGCCAGCGTTTTGGTGGATGTTGAAAAAAATGAAACTGTTTTTTTCCTGGTTTGTATAGGTTCTCCATCAAATAGTGAAAAAACATTGGAAAAAAAAATCAAAAAAAAAGAAAATGTTGCCTTTTTCTTTCCCCACATCCAAAAAAAAGTCTGGGGGGGGGGACTTGTTTTCTGGCTAGCTTCAAATCAGGAATTCCCAACCTATGGGTCGGGACCCAAACGTGGGTCGCCATTAGATTTCCTAAGGGTCACCTACTGGGCAGCTCTGAGCTGCCTGTGGCTCTTTAAGGAGCCATTTGCTGCTGCTGCTGCTGCTCACTCCTCCAGCATCCAGTCCCTGCCCTGCCGCGCTGAAAGGGAACTCAGTTTAAATGGGTTATTGGCCAGAAGAAGGGATCTGGCCATTAAAACAATTAAATTGAGTCCCATTTCCATGTGGCAGGGCATGGAAATGCCTGCACTGCAGGTGGGGGAAGGGAGTAGGACAGCTGCGGGGAGCCCTGGGGAGGAGGTGGAAGTGGCCTGGCTAAGGAGCAGTGAGGCACACCAGTGACACTTGTGTGAGGTAGGTGTAGGGGGCATTTTGGGGCTGTGAGAGGTTTAAGTCTGGGGCAGGGAGGTGGTTTGGGGCTGGGAGGAATTTAAGCCTGGAGGTGGGGGTGGGGCAAATCAAGATTTATTAAAGTATTTTTCCCAGGGGAGAACCTCCCCCGCCCCAGTTTTGAACGGCCCTGGGTCACCAAATCCTCTGGAATTGTCAAAATGGGTCCCTGTCTCTCAAAGTTTGGGAACCGCTGCACTAAAGAGAAGCGGCACAACAGACAGATTTAGCACATCTAATGCTACCGTTGCATGTAGTTTTATTTATTTTTTAATCGGTGCAGGGCTCACCGCAGGCTGTGGTGTAAATGTACACACAAAGTATATGCACAGCAGTCCATTTGCATTCAGTGGTGTACCTGTTTGCATAAGGGGGCCGTTCAGTTCAGGATTCCTGGCAGATAAGGTAATAACAGAGACAAAAGTTACTTTGGATAAAATAACTTTATCAGCACCGCTCATGGGGCACTCATTACAGGCTCATCCCAGAAGGACATGACGGTAATACCACCTAGCAATTCAGTGACATTTACTTCCGCCAGAACTGAGGACTTGGGATACAGGAGCCTGTCAGGAGAGCTTGACAGAAATCACATCACGTCAGGTGACAGTGCGGTAATTAACTTGCATTACCAGAAACCACTCGCACCTGGCTCTCCTGTGGCATGCAAGAGCGGAGTTTCATTTCTGATGGCTGTTACTTGTTTATTTGCAAAGCAGAGACCTCTGCTCAAAGTGACAGTCCGTACCAAGGAGCAGCAGGGAACTTGGAAATGGCAGAGATGCTTAATGACTTCTTTGTTTTGGTCTTCACTGAGAAGTCTAATGAAGGAATGCCCAACAGAGTGAATGCTAGTGGGAAAGGGGTAGGGTTAAAAGCTGAAATAAAAAAAGAACAAGTTAAAAATCACTTAGGAAAATTAGATGTCTGCAAGTCACCAGGGCCTGATGAAATGCATCCTAGAATACTGAAGGAGCTGATAGAGGAGGTATCTGAGCCTTTATCTATCATCTCTGGAAAATCATGGGAGACAGGAGAGATTCCAGAAGACTGGAAAAGGGCAAATATAGTTCCCATCTATAAAAAAGGGAATAAGAATAACCCAGGAAACTACAGGCCAGTCAGCTTAACTTCAGTGCCAGGAAAGATAATGGAGCAGGTAATTAAAGAAATCATCTGCAAGCCCTCGGAAGGTCGTAAGGTGACAGGGAACAGCCAGCATGGATTTGTAAAGAATAAATCTTGTCAAACTAATCTGACAGCTTTCTTTGATAGGATAATGAGCCTTGTGGACAGGGGAGAAGCGGTAGATGTGGTATACCTAGACGTTAGTAAAGCATTTGATATGGTCTCTCATGATATTGTTATCAAAAAACTAGGCAAATACAATTTAGATGAGGCTACTATAAGGTGGGTGCATAACTGGCTGGATAACCATACCCAGAGAGTAGTTCTTAATGGTTCTCAATCCTGCTGAAAAAGTATAACCAGTGGGGTTCCGCAGGGGTCTGTGTTGGGACTGGTTCTGTTCAATGTCTTCATCAATGATTTAGATATTGGCATAGAAAGTACGCTTATTAAGTTTGCAGATGATACCAAGCTGGGAGGGGTTGCAACTGCTTTGGAGGATAGGGTCATAATTCAAAATGATCTGGATAAATTGGAGAAATGGTCTGAGGTAAACAGGATGAAGTTTAATAAGGACAAATGCAAAGTGCTCCACTTGGGAAGGAACAATCAGTTTCACACATACAGAATGGGGAGAGACTGTCTAGAAACGACTACAGCAGAAAAGGATCTAGGGATTATAGTGGACCACAAGCTAAATATAAGTCAACAGTGTGATGCTGTTGCAAAAAAAGCAAACATGATTCTGGGATGCATTAACAGGTGTGTTGTGAACAAGACACGAGAAGTCATTCTTCTGCTCTGCTCTGCGCTGGTTAGGCCTCAGCTGGAGTATTGTGTCCAGTTCTGGGCACTGCAGTTCAAAAAAGATGTGGAGAAACTAGAGAGGGTCCAGAAAAGAGTGACAAGAATGATTAAAGTTCTAGAGAATGTGACCTATGAAGAAAGGCTGAAAGAACTGGGCTTGTTTAGTTAGGAAAAGAGAAGATTGAGGGGAGATATGATAGCGGTTTTCAGGTATCTAAAAGGGTGTCATAAGGAGGAGGGAGAAAACTTGTTCTTCTTGGCCTCTGAGGATAAAACAAAAGGCAATGGACTTAAAATGCAGCAAGGGAGGTTTAGGTAGGACATTAGGAAAAAGTTCCTAACTGTCAGGGTGGTCAAACAGTGGAATAAGTTGCCTGGGGAGGTTGTAGAATCTCCATCGCTGGAGATATTTCAGAACAGGTTAGATAGATGTCTATCAGGGATGGTTTAGACAGTACTTGGTCCTGCCGTTGGGGCAGGGGGCTGGACTCGATGGCCTCTTGAGGACCCTTCCAGTCCTAGTGTTCTATGATTCTATGACTTCTGTGGCTGAATGCTCAGCTGCTCTGACGTGTGCGGTGGCAGAGAAATGGGCAGTCGAGAACCAAGAAGTAGAGTTGGATGGAGCTTGTGGATAGAGGGAGGCCACCTTTGATGACTCTTCTCTCTATCACAGTAATGCCGGAAGGCCCCGGCTGTGACTAGGCCCCACTGTGTTTGCCACTGTACACGAGGGCTGTCTGGCTATTGATCAGAACGCCCAGCCAGCAAGAGACCTCGGTGGCTCTGGCTGGCACTGCTGACTGGGCCATTAAAAGTCCAGTTGGTGGCATGGCAGTGGTGTGCTCTGCCTGGCTCCCAGGAAGAGCTGCAGGGAGGTTCCATCTGCAACCTGCCCTTGTACCTGCAGATGCTGCCCCCGCAGCTCTGCTTGGTCCACGGTTCCTGGCCCGTGGACTCTGCAGAGCCATTGCTAGGGCCTTGGGGCAGCATGTCGGCCCTGCAGCTCCCGTGAGCCGAGAACTGTGAATGATGGGAGCTGCAGGGGTGGCGTGTGGGGGCGCAAGGACAGCACGTGGACAGAGCCTCTCTGCACCTCGGAGCTGCAGGGGCCGGGAAGCTGCTTCCTGGGAAGCATGATAAGCACTGCTGATCCCTGCTTTCTCAACCCCCTGCACCAGCCCAGGGCACCCTCCTGAACACCTGACTCATCTGCAGCCCTCACCCAGAGCCCACATGCTCAGCCAAAGCCCTCTACCTCCCTGCCCTGCCCCGCAAACTCCCTCCTGGATCCTGAGCCCACCCCCTCCTGCATCCAAACTCCCTTGCAGAGCCTGCACCCCCTCACGCACCCCACCCCTCTGCCCCAGTCTACAGCCCATATGCCACACGCAAACTCCCTCCCAGAGCCTGCCCCCTGCCCCACCACCAGCCTGCTGAAAGTGAGTGGGTGGGGGGAGCCAGCAATGAAGGGAGCTGGAGGGGTGAGGCCTCCTTCAGAGAAGGAGCTGGGCAAGACAGGGGCAGAAGTCTGGGGCAGGTAAGATGAATACCCAAAAATAACCCAAATTACACGTACTACATGATGGGGTCAAATTTAGCTACGACAGATCAGGAAAGGGATCTTGGAGTTATAGTGGATAGTTCTCTGAAGACATCCACGCAGTGTGCAGCGGCAGTTAGTAAGGCAAATAGGATGTTAGGAATTATTAAAAAAGGGATCGATAATAAGACAAAAGATATCATACTTCCCCTATATAAAACTATGGTACGCCCACATCTTGAGTACTGCGTGCAGATGTGGTCTCCTCACCTCAAAAAAGATATATTGGCATTAGAAAAGGTTCAGAAAAGGGCGACTAAGATGATTAGGGGCTTGGACCGGGTCCCATATGGGGAGAGGCTAGAGAGACTGGGACTTTTCAGTTTGGAAAAGAGGCGATTGAGGGGTGATATGATAGAGGTATATAAAATCATGAATGGTGTGGAGAAAGTGAATATAGAAAAATTATTTACCTTTTCCCATAATACAAGAACTAGGGGACACCAAATGAAATTGATGGGTAGTAGGTTCAAAACTAATAAAAGGAAATTTTTCTTCACACAGCGCACAGTCAACCTGTGGAACTCCGTGCCCGAGGAGGCTGTGAAGGCCAGGACTCTATTAGGGTTTAAAAAAGAGCTTGATAAATTTTTGCAGGTTAGGTCCATAAATGGCTATTAGCCAGGGATAAAGTATGGTGCCCTAGCCTTCAGAACAAGGGCAGGAGATGGATGGCAGGAGATAAATCACTTGATCATTGTCTTCTGTTCTCCTTCTCTGGGGCACCTGGCATTGGCCACCGTCGGCAGATGGGATGCTGGGCTGGATGGACCTTTGGTCTGACCCAGTATGGCCATTCTTATGTTCTTATGTTACCCAGGCATGTTCTTTTATGCCTTCTCCATGCACATCGAGTGTTTACACCTGCAGTTAAAGCTGCACTCTAAAGATCCTTTTGCATTTGCTTATTTGCCATCCTTGCACCTCTGAGGCTGCAAGAGTCTATATTTCTTCTTATCCCAAGAGCCAAATGCTCGGAAAACTTAATTCACCCTTTCCAGAGTGGCTTTAACCGCCACGTGGGCTTCAGAGCAACTCAATCTGGCAAGGCAGACACTCTGTAGACAACAGATGCACCCTCTTGCACGCCAGCGGCATCTATTTGAATTTGGCTAAACCGTGGGAGTTTTTTAAAAGCGGCGTGAGCACGGGAAAAATAGGTTTCGCTCCATCGTCATCCTGTCAGATATGCGCCTGTGTCAGCAGAATGGAACTTCTCATTCATAGTTCATGAGATGTTGAAATATGTATGGAACAAGGTGTGTTGCTTTCCCAGTGTGGCCTGTGTTCCCTGTTATGGTCCATATTTGATATCTCTGTCTGTCTTATTATCTTAGTCTATACAATCTAGCATAGTGCATATCGGAGGAGACAGTGTTCCCTTCAGTTCTAGAAGTAGTAGGAGGCGTGTTGGCTGGCCGATATTCCGGGTGAAAGAAGTGAGTTAGTCAAAGTCAAGTTTTTCCTTAGGAAAATGGAGATTCCAACTCTTTTAAAATTTTTTTACTGTCAGTGAGAAAAATTAATTTGCTTCGGGATTGACATTTTGCAATGAAACTAATTTTTTTCTTTGCTTTGAATTAAAATCCTCTTTTTTTTCCCCCTTTTACTTGCTTTTTTTAAACCAGCCCCACAAACAAGCAAACACTTGAGTTTTCCACTCTGGGCTGTGGGAGACTTGCTGCCACACAATGTGCTTTCTAGGGTGTTTTTTTTTTTCCATCCCTGTGCAGCAAAAGTTTTATGTGCACCCATCAGGTGGGTGACCTTTGAATCTCTCTTGGATGGCCACCACCACACACACATACACACTCTCAAAACTCAGCTTTCTGACCAGGTCTGTACAATAGTCATGTTTCTGCGTCCAGTAAGGAAGAACTCCAGACGCTCAGGGCTTCCTTTCCACTTCAGCTGGGAACAGACAAGCTCATGGGGCAGCATGAGTCACTAAATGCCCCCTCCCTGGAGCAGACCCAAAGGCTGCCCGGAAGGAAATGACAACAGACCAGTCCTCTTGTGGCTTTTCTTACTGCCCTAGGAGGAACAAAGGAACTGGTTATGAGTCTGCCCCAGCCCCCTGGTCTGCAGCCTTTTGGGGGAAGGGGATGGATTCATCCCCAAAGCCCATGCAGTCTCTGGATTTTGAGGAATGGGTGACAACCTGCTGCTTTCCAGGCCTTTTCCTAGCCTCATTCCTCTGACTGCTGCTAGGAGAACAACCCCTGGGTGCCCATCAGTCCATCTCTACTCCTCTGCCAGCTCTGCAACCTGCAACCAACACTGCCTGGGGCTCACCAGAGCTGGCAGTCCAGGTTCTTCCTGGTGCAGGAACATCCGTGGTCCTGCTAGACTGGGGATGTTGCTGGACGAGAGTTTCAACTTGAAGTAAACATGGATACCCAATCTAAGGCATGTTGAAGGGGCCTACTCTGAAGTGGCTCAAAAGAGGCCCTCAGAAATGAAAATCTCACCCTGTAATCTTTCTCATGCTATTTGCATTTGTTTAATAATCTTAGGTCGGTCAAAAAACTTGTTTTGACATGTGGTGGATCACCATTGAACTACTCGCCACTCGTTAAATTTACCCACTGGTCATGCTAACAAAACACTCTTTAAACTGTCATTCATTCCCACTGGATGATAGAGGAACAATTATTTAAAACGCACACCACATTTTGCATCCCAAATCACGGGAGACATTTTAAACATATAGGCTCGTGGAACTGTAGCCGGCAGGCCCACTGACAGGAAGGGGCAACTGCACAGCACACACCAGGCAGTGCTGAGAGTCCAAGGCAGAGGTAGCATGGTGTGATCCAGGTGGTGCTGAAGGCTGAGGTCCCACCGCTTCCGGGAATGCGGATCCAGCCCCACGCCTTGACCTGTCGCCCGGCCAGGCTGCCAGCTCCCCTGGGATCAGGCTCTGCAGCAGCTATCCAGTACAGAGACAGCTGCCCAGCAACAGGGGAGGGGAAATTCCGTACAATCAAATCTGAGGGAACGACCCTTTGCAAAACTTCTTGGTAGCATTTTAACGTCTGGACGCAAGCGAAGCAGCTCCGGCGTTTATGATCCTGTCTGCAAAATTTACCCTGTAAACTGCACAGCTGAATTTACCAACCTTGCGGATGCAAAGCTGAGTCAGACCTTCTGAGATCGGAACCTGTAATTCTGTGGAGATGAGATGATTCAAATGTGAAGTTGAAATTACAAAACCGCTCCAGCAGAGCCTCCCTGCTCTCGTGCTGCTTTTCGAGCACCTTCTGCAATCAGCTTCTCCCTTCCCAGTCCCACTCCCCCACTGCTCATAAACTCTGAGAACTTCCCACGCCCCCTCCTGCTGCTAGGAAGACCACTGACACAGAGGAATGACTTTCTCACCTACGCCAGTCTGAGCTATGCTTCTAGTTAGTATCATAAGCACAGGGGAACATACTGTTTACACTGCCCTGCTGGTTTCCTAAGAACACACAAACATTACTAATTAATAGAGCCAGTTGAGTGAGGGCAGGACACCTTCATTGTGGGAACTTTTGATTTTTTGGGTTCAATGCAAACAATATACAAACCATTATTTTTTCAATACTTGTCAGTCAAAAACTGAGAAGGTTTTCCGAAACCTGAAACTTTGCAGCCAAAAGCTGCTGAAGACCAAGAAAGGTTATGTTGGGGCTGAACCCGTTCTGTGGGGGGATTTTTGGTTTGCTGATGAAAAAGCAAAACATTTCTGTGAAAGCAGATGCTGAAAAATGTTGCCAGAAAACTTTTCACCGGCCCAAACAACTTATCCTCATGTCTCACTGGTCGGGCCCCACAAGGGGAAGGTAATGGGGAATCTTCATTTTACAGATGTGAAAACAAAGACTTCGAGGCCAGAATTTTTGAGGTTTCTGCTCTCATAGAATCATAGCATCATAGGTCTGGAAGGGACCTCAGGAGGTCACCTAGTCCAGCCCCCTGCTTCAAGCAGGATCAACCCCCACTAAGTCATCCCAGCCGGGACCTTGTCAAGCTGGGACTTAAAAATCTCGAGGGATGGAGAATCCACCACCTCTCTAGGCAATGCATTCCAATGCTTCACCACCCTTCTGGTCAAGTAGTTTTTCCTCATATCCAACCTACACCTCTTCCTCTTTAACTTCAGACCTTTACTCCTTGTTCTGCCATCTGACACCACTGAGAACAGTTTCTCACCCTCCTCTTTAGAGCTCCCCTTCAGGAAGTTGAAGGCTGCTATTAAATCACCCCCCAGTCTTCTCTTCCGCAGACTAAACAAGTGTTCTCTAGAAATGAAGGTGCAGTACAAGCTATAATGAATCTCTTAAGAGCCGCACCATTTGGTTATCATAGCCAGGAACTTATTATAGGTAAGGAGCCCCGTTGCGTGTGTTTAGGGAGAGACGGGGAAGGGGGGATGGTGGGGGACAGCTGATACTTCAAACTCTGCAGCACAGCACAGCGCTTCTCCGGCGGCTCGGGCAATGGCAGACGGCCAGTTCCTCCAATAGCCGGAAGGGCTGTCAACCTCCTGAACCTTTGGGGCAGAGGAGCTGCCAGCCCCTCCCCCACTGGGCAGGGCTGGAGGCAGGCGGTGTTTTACAAAGGTTGTACTATTTCGCATAGCATTTACATACAGTGAAAAAATAAACCCACGACTTACTTGGTATTTTTCATAAAACTGAAGGACCATACCAGAGTAATGGATCATTCCTCACCCTCAAATTACCCCTGGGGAAGTATCCCGGTGGGTAACGAAGATTGTGATACTGATCCCAAAGGACTCGCTTGCTCCGAGGAGGAGTAGGAATAATTTTTCTTTTATTGGGAGGTTCACGCAAGAGGTTTGTTCTGCACCACCTTTATGTTCATTTTCTGCGGGGAAGCGGGCTGAGGTGCTTCACTTTACGGGGGTTTGCTCTTGTGCTCCTCAAGACAGGAACCCTGAATTGGTAGAAACTTTGAAAACTTGGCCTTTGGCCCAGACCCTCACAGGCATCAAGGCACCGTCAGTGTCATTGATTTCAGCAGGCTTGAGATGTCCACATGCCTCAACAGATCTGGGCGTCGGCGACTTCTCCAAGTCACGTCGTCACAAACGTCAGACGCAGAATAGAATGAAGTTGGCCTGTTTGTTAGGTGGCCAGCTGTTCCAGCTCGCCACCAGGCTCTGCGTCTCAGAGTCGGGCCAGTCATAACTCCTTCTTACTGGCGCAGCACGGTTTCAGCTGTCGAATGTAAAGTGTTGTGCGGATGGGATAACTGGAGAGAACAGAAAGCCTGGATTCACCGTGGTCCGTTGGGGCTCTAGCCCAGTGACGTGGATTCTTACTTTTTTCTTCTGCCACCAAATTCATCAATGACGTCGGACAAGGAGCCTAACCTCTTCACGCCTCGGTTAGCGCATCGGTACAACTGAAGCTGTTGCTTCTTGATTTCCTCCTAGGACTGACATGCGTACTCGCCGGAGCCAGTCTGTGAAGGGCCAAGTACTAAGACGGTTGTAGCTGTCCAGCTGGGGTGAAATCCTGCCTTCTTCATTCCAAAGAGTGCTTTGCACCCTGATTTCACTGGTCCAGCATCTCCCAGCATGGGGCCCATGAGATGGTTGTACTGATCTTTTATTAGGCCTTGAAATAGTCAAAAGAATGGTCCAGATCTGCTGGCAGGTTTGGAGCATTTCAGGGCGTTTGTCTTTTCGGCAGAGGAATGAGTGGCCAGGCATATCTTGGCCTGGAACAGTAGAATGGGAAGGGACCTCGAGAGGTCATCAAGTCCTGTTCCCTGACCTCATGGCAAGACCAAGCACCATCTGTATCTCACAGTCCAGAGAAGCTCCCTTCCCGACCTGTGGAAGAGACCCCAAACTTCTGGCTGAGTTACTGAAGCCCTCATATAACGACTTCAAGTTACAGAGAATCCACCAGGGACCCCAGGTTAAGTTTGCAAGTGACTTTGCCCCAAAAACCTGCCAGGCTCTATGCCGATCTGATCCAGGGGAAAATTCCTTCCCGTACACTCTGAGGCCTGCCTTGGAAATAACAGACTAGTGCAAAGAATTAAAAATTGCTGCATGAAGACTGATTAGCTTCCTGCCAGCAGATAGGGGGAGTGCTGAGGCTGGTGAAGTGAAGCAGTTGCCTTGCCACACTAAAAGTAAATACATGTAATGGGCTTGCCACCCATATAGACCCAGTTTTCTTCCTGCCTGTAGACACAAAAACAGCCACCGATGAGCAACAACCTATTATTGCGTTAATTCACAATCTATTCCTCACCGAGATGCACCCAAAGAATTGTGTTATCTGTGTAAATCGGCTAAGATTGCTTCTTTTGCTATGCCTTTTGAATGCGACGTTTACATAATCATTTCAAATTCCTGTCTGGCCTGTCTTCTACTTCAGAGTTCAACCTTTAACTCCAGCGAATAGGGGATCCAGTTTCCCTAACGTAGTGGGTCACTTGTCCATTAGATTCCCTTGGGATCTGTTGTGTATTAGATGGACACATATGGTATTCTTTTGCAAAGTCATAGGACATTTTGTACCTTGTGGTTTTCTATCACACTCATCACCATAAGCCGTACAGGCAAGGTTGTACCTTGCTTCTGTGCACCAAGGGAGTGACATTATGTTACCTTTCTGCACAGAGAGGAAGGGTGTTCCGTGGTTGTGGCCAGACACAGGGTAAAGAGGAAGTGTGCATGCAACGATCTTCCTAGTTATCGGGTAGAAAGGGAATGGATAGGCAGAAGTTCTGGGCATGTTCCACACCCCCCCGCTCAAACCAGCAGACCTGGACAGGAACACAGTAGTACCCCAAAACTGAGCATCACAATTTGCTTCCTCCTGAAGCAATTTTGGAGCAAGGGGAGACCTCCAATTTCAGGGCAGATTCAGCCAGCCTCAGGTAACTTTGAATAGGGCCTTACTCCTCAAATAATTGTATGTGTTCCCATGGGACCACTCACGGGATAAAAAGAGATCCAATATGGGTAATGTTGGCAGAATCGTTGCATCGTAACAATAGACCTCCTTTGTTTATTTCCTTCTGTGTTCATCACCATCATTTATTTATTAAAGCAAGCTGGCAGGGTGAGCTCATGTCTGGTCTCTTGTGCACTCTGGTCTTTTCTGCATCTAAATGAAAACGGTAGTGTGGGTGAGGAGGTTGTGAGTCACAACAAAGACGTTACCGAGAAGCCAGAGAACGTACTGCAAAATCTGGGAGAATTTTGAAAGCAGAAAAAAATCTTGGGTTTATGATCTTGACCATGTCCCTTTTATGAGAGAGAAGTTCTGAGCACACCATGAAAAGGAACGAGCTTAGGTAGCCCTGTCAGAAATCCTCCTTTACAGCTCAGACTCGACTCCAAATCAAATACCTTTTTTCCTTTTAATAACAGCTCCACTTCCTCTGCTCTGCTGACCTTAAATTGAGAATCAAAGGGGAAAGGTATCATACATAAAACAAAAAAAAAAAACCCACAAAGAAGTAAATTGAATTCCACCTAAATGTCACCTTCTGAGTTGGGATTTACAACTTGTTAGAGAGGCAATTGCTCTGACAAATCTGTTATCAGCTGTGTTTTGTACAAAAGCAAAAGAAACCATGGTATAGGTCATTGAAAAGTCATTCTGAAATACCAAGGGCCTAAGTAGCCTGCTGGAACTCTTGTTAAGCAGTATGTATATAAATGCATGCAGTACATGTGCATGCACTGGGCAATACCGTGTACGGACCATCAATCAACCCTATATAATCTGCTACTTGGGACACAGGAGTTGGATGTTGTGCGGTGGGTACACCCGCTGATTAGGATGGGGTAAGGGTGTTTGTAGTCATGTACCGCCTCCACACTCCCTTGTTACTGCCTTAGGACAGGACAAATCATGGGCCACATTCTGTGCCTTCTCCATCTTACGCTGGGTATATCAGGTGAAGGGTGGACTACCAGCGAGCCCATCACACAGCCTGCAAAGACAAGGCTTGGTCTGTACTAGGCGGGTAAGTCAATTGTAGATACGCAATTCTGGCTACCGCAGTTGCATAGCTAGAATCAACCTATCTGCCATCGACTTCCCTGGCTGTCGACCCAGAGGGAAGTTGATGGGACAGTGTCTCCTGTCGACCGCCCTGACTTCTCGCCGTAGCAGGGAAGAGAGGGGTTGACTGCCTACCCCAGAGCATTCAATTTCGTGCATCTCGACCTGATGTGTGAAATAGAACTCTAACGGATCAACAAGCCAAGTCTGTGCTCTGCTGTATCGGCTGACCATTAGCCCACACTGCTCTGCAGCCATGCGTTCTAGCTCCCCTGTCCAAGGCAAACCCCTTGAGCCTGGTGCTTCAGGGAGCTCTGTGAGCTTAACATCTGCTGGAGCCTTCTCCCAGTCAGAGTAACCCCAACAAAGGCTTGTGGGGTGTTTCCACTAGCTTTGCATGGGGGGTTTGCCTAGGCGTGAGGTGGAGTGAAGCAGTGCCCTCTGCGTTGAGTATGTCCGCCCCTTGTATTTCCCCAAAAGTAGATTGCTAGAGATGTTCCAACCCACTAGGCTGTAACACTGTTCCTGGCATAAGAATGAGTGAGAATCTGAGACCCTTCCTCAGATCTGATTGAGCTTTACTCTGCCTGGGGTCCCACTGATTTCAATGGGCCTGTTGGTAGATTTTGTACCAATCCATGGAAGTAAGGGAAAGAGAGCCAGGCCCTCTGGTGTTTTGAAGTCCTTGGGCGGAAGACTCTCTACAAATATCAGTGAATTCATCTGTGTGCCTTTGTTTCCCCGTAATAACACTGACCCCTTTTGCAAGCACTCCAGAGATTCATGGACAAAATCAACGATGCAACAGCTAGATAGTGCCATGCACTTCTTTGTTATTTGTTGCCCAGCGCTTGGTTTGGTTAGCTTGTCTCATTGTTCATTCATTTCATTTTATCATAGCCTCTAGGTTTGATCAGGATTTGTTTCAGTTACTTGATTAAAACGTATCAGAGGGGTAGCTGAGTTAGTCTGCATCTTCAAAAACAACAAGAAGTCCTGTGGCATCTTATAGACTAATAGATGTCTTGGAGCATAAGCTTTCGTGGTTACATCTGGCGAAGCGGGTCGTTGCCCATGAAAGCTTATGCTCCAAGATATCTGTTAGTCTATAAGGTGCCACATGACTTCTTGTTGATTAAAATAGGAATTTGTAAAAATGCTCAGTAATCTCTAGTCTGTTACTTGTGTCTATCACACAGCAAGCACAATGGAGCCCCAATCTAAGCTGGTTCCGCGAGCATTTCTGCAATATAAGCAATAATTAGCTATTAAAGAAATGAATTACTTTGTATATTACTGAAATAATTATACTGCTTCATTCTTAGGTATGAACTTTATTAGGCATACGTGTAGTGTCATTGAATTCAACAGAACTCTGTGTGTGCATAATGTCATGTAACTGCCTGTTTCCAGTATTGTCCCCAAAGCTGTGACCGAGAGCGCCATTCGTTCCTCACATAGATATCTGTGGGAGTTAGACCTGTGTAAGTGAAGGTAGAAACCACCCTTGTGCTTTATTTTGTGATTAGTAGTAAGGAGGAGCAAGCAGAGGATTTGCTTGGAGCTGATAAGAAATGAGAAATATCCTTGCCTGAGTAGTGAACCTTTTCTTCCCACAGAGTTACAACAAGCTCATTCATACTGCTAAACTCAACCCAGCAAAGAAGGAGGGGCACTACATAAGTCGCTTATACTCCATTAAGCATCACCATCATTCAGGCTCATCCCTCCCAGCTCTTGCTCCAACACAGGACATTGTCTGTCAGAAGTCCAGATACCTCTGTAGCACCTGCAGGGTTTCAGAAATGCACAGCATAGAGCATTTTGGAGCACTTGGAAGAGGGGAAAGTGACCAAGAGTAGTCAACATGGATTCACCAAGGGCAAGTCGTGCCTGACCAATCTGATTAACTTCCACGACGAGGTAACAGGCTCTGCGGACATGGGGAAGTCAGTGGATGTGATATACCTGAACTTCAGCAAAGCTTGTGGTACAGTCTCCCACAACATTCTTGTCCATAAGTTAAGGAAGTATGGATTGGATCCATGGACAATAAGATGGATAGAAAGCTGGCTTGATGGTGAGGCCCAACGGGTAGTGGTCAATGTCTCAGTATCTGGATGGCAGTCAGTTTCAAGCGGAGTGCCCCAAGCCTCGGTACTGGGGCCAGGGTTGTTAAACATCTTTATAAATGACTTGGATGAGGGACTGGAATGCACCCTCAGCATGTCTGCAGACAACAGTAAGCTGGGGGAGAGGCAGATGTGTTGGACGGTAGAGATAGGATCCAGAATGATCTGGATAAATTGGAAGATTGGGCCAAAAGAAATGTGATGAAGTTCAACAAGAAGTATAGAGTCCCGCACTTGGGATGGAAGAATCCCAAACATTGTTATAGGCTGGGGAATGACTGATTAAGCAGCAGTACAGAGGAAAGAGACCTAGGGGTTATGGTGGATGAGAGGCTGTATATGAGTAAACAATGTGCCCTTGACTCAAGAATGGGTAGTGGCATATTAGGGTGCATTAGGAGGAGCATTACAAGCAGATCTGGAGAAGTCATCATTCCCCTCTATTCGGCACTGGTGAGGCCACATCTGGAATACTGTGTCCAGTTTTGGCTCCCCCAGCATAAAAAGGATGTGGATGTGCTGGAGCAGGTTCAGCAGAGGGCAACAAAAAGGTTAAGGGGCTGGAGCACATGACCTATGAGGAGAGGCTGAGGGATCTGGGCTTACTTAATTTACAGAAGAGAAGACTGAGGGGTGATTTAATAGCAGCCTTCAACTTCCTGAAGGGGAGCTCTAAAGAGGATGGAAAGAAATAGTTGTGAGTGGTGACAGATGGCAGAAGAAGGAGCAATGGTCTGAAGTTACAGAAGAAGAGGAGTAGGTTGGATATTAGGAAAAGGTACTTCACCAGAAGGGTAGCGAAGCACTAGAATGTGTTGCCTCGAGAGGTGGTAGATTCTCCATCCCTAGAGGTTTTTTAAGTCCTGGATTGACAAGGTCCTGGCTGGCATGACTTAGATGGGGATGGTCCTGCTTGAAGAAGGGGTCTGGACTAGATGACCTCCCGAGGTCCCTTCCAGCCCTAGGGTTCTATGATTCTATGAAATGGCTCTGAAAGACGTGGCTTCCAGGACAACAGGTTCCAATGGACATCTTTGCTAAAAGAAGGTGTTGTAAGGATCTTGCAAGCCCTGTGAACTTAAATGATGCTTAGCAGAGCGGTGGCGAGAGGGGTTTAATGTGCTGAGGAAATCTCCTGTTAGACCAATGGGGTTTCATTAGAAATGAGATTGTTCCAGGGGAGAATATAATTCTGCACAGGTTTTTGGTAGAAGATTTTTGATAGAATTCTCTCAGGTGTTAGGTCCCGTCTTCGAAGACTGTTACCAGAAGATGAACCTGGCCATCATGGAAAACCAGCAGTGTTCCAAATGGAAAACCTGGTCTCCCTGGAGGCTATTCAAAATACTGATCTCCTAAACAGGTGTATCTAAGTGATCTAGAGGTTATAAGATACTTATTAAGTTGCTTCTAGTCTCCTCTCCCCATCTCATCCATTGGCAACAAGATCTAGGTCCACATGCCCACAACTGCTGCATGCAGAGAATTGTAGTTTAATTTTCAGGGGCTCTTCCCGGCTCACCTCAGGGAATGAATATCAGAGGAAACAGCCATGAGCACCTATGATTCCTTGTGCTCCAGAGCCTTTCTGTGTCAGGGCCTAGGAAGCGGTATGAAAAATGACATCTTGCAAAGCCAGGCAAGCTCCCAGCTGTGCACTTTTCCTGAATTTTCCCCAAGGACAATCCCACAGACAGGAAGGGGTGAGAGGCAGGGATTCCATGTGTGCCTTTTGGGCTGAAGGGCTTATGGCTTTCATGCCCGGTTAACCTAGAATTGCATCTTTGGCTATCTGTCTCTCAGATGAGATCTGCTATTGCAAACTCAGTCCTCTAGCTGGGACCAGCCAGGCTGAAAATTAATACTTGGATGGAGTGATTGGTGCAGTCCTGGGCTTGCTAAAAAGAAGTCAACAAATAGAATTCACTGTAGTAGCTGGTGGCAAGTCCACAGTTTAATTGCAGTGCTAAACCCATGCACATAGTCCATCCTGAGTGCTTTATTGCAGGAGTATAGGAAGTTCAAGTATAGAGGTTTAGACCCCGAAATATGTTTTCAGCATCTTAAAGAAATATTTGTTTTCTACCAATGTTAACATTACATGTGCCCTGAGAGAAAAATACTAGTCAGGCCATAGTGCGTAACCCTGGAATCTCTTTCTGCTTCCTACAGCACCACCAAGACGGAACTCCTGCAGGAGGTGTCACTCCACTTCCCATTCATGAAACCAGCCCTCCCAATGGCTACTGGCTCCATTCTGATGAGTTTTGGAAATTGGGAGATTTCTGATAGCACCCAGTATTGTGTATTAATTCACTCTGCCAGTGTCTCTTGGGTATCTTAGCCTTCAGTCTCACAATACACCCAAGAACTATGCTTCTTTCTGTTAGCTGGACTCGACGACCTCTTGAGGTTCCTTCCAGCTCTGTGATTCTATGATTCTAAGCACCAACGTCCAGTCCAACTTCACTGCAGAAAATTCTTTACCCTTGCATCTGTTGGGTGGCCACAGATCCATCAGTAGAGAAGTTTGCTAGTTACACATCCAAACTTCAGTAACAGCAATTTTTTTTATTGGAAGATTTCTCTATGACTTAGTATCCACAAGATGGAAAGAAATACAATATACTTGGCTTTGGATCTGTGTATTTATAGGATCTTCCTCCTTCCAATGCTAGAGGTACACCACTGTGAAAATCTCATTGCTGTGGATAGTTCTCTGAAAACATCCACCCAGTGTGCAAGCAGCCATCAAAAAGTGAGCAGAATATTAGGAATCATTAGGAAAGGGAGAGATAATAAGACAGAAAATGTAATATATTGTGTCTATAAATCCCTGGTGCACCTGCCTCTTGAATACTGCATGCAGATATATTCAGCCCATCTCAAAAAGAGAGATTTTGGAATTAGGAAAGGTACAGAAAAGGTCAACAAAATGATTTGGGGTATGGAATGTCTTCCATATGTGGAGAGATTAATCAGAACGGGACTTTTCAGCTTGGAAAAGAGACCACTAAGGTGGTGTGTAATAGAGATCTATATGGTCATAAATGGTGTGGAGAAATAAGGAAGAAGGAAAAGGTTTTTTTTTTATTTTATCTTATTCCTTTTCATAACGGATGAACTAGGAGTTGCCAAAGAAAGTTAATAGGTGGCAGGTTTAAAAAAAAAAAGGAAGTACTTCTTCACCCAAAGCACAGTTAACCTCTGGCACTCCCTGCCACAGAATATTGTGAAATCAAGACGATAACAGGGTTCAAAAAAAGATCTAGGTAAGTTCCTATAGGAGGGGTCCATCAGTCCTGGCGGGTACGCAAAGCCATGATCTGAAATCACACTCGCCTGTTTGCCAGAAGGTGGGAGTGGGACACAGGAGATGGATCACTCAATGATTCCCTCTTCTGTGTATTCCCTCTGGGGCACCTGGCATTGGCCTCTGACAGAAGATAGCATCGACTTATTGCCCCGGTGCCTCCTGCTTGTCATGTCAGGAACTAACTCGACTTATGGAGTGCGCCCCCTTCTGGCTGCTGTCCTGCCTGATGTCACTCTGCTTCCCGCTCTGCTGTCTCCACCCTCTGGTTCTGCGCCCACGCCACTCACTGGGCTTCAGGTTCTCCTTCAGGACGGGTCCTCTGGCAGGGGCCATTACTCCAGTCTCTCCCCCTTCTGGGGGCATCAGTCTCACCAATCACCATGGCCAACCACAGACTCAGTGTCTCGCCCCTTGCCCCAGGGGCAAGCTGCAGTCTGTAAAGGCCACACTCCTTGGCGGTAAATTGTGGTGTAAGAGGGAAGAGGAGACCTAGGCCTGCCCACCTCTCTGGGTCCTAATTCAGGGACGCTCTGGCGGCAGCCTTGTCCTTCCCCGCTTCAATCCCCTTGACTACTCCATTTCCATTGGCCACTTCCCTGCACCCCTTGCAACCTCCTGGCCCTTGCAGCCTTCCAGGCTGGAGCCTCTCTGTCTGCTCCCCTCAGCCTTCCCAGTGCTGCTCCACCCTTCACTTTCACTGGCCAAGACCTAACGACCCTCTGCTCTGCTGAGCAGCTCCTTTTAACAGGGGTGCCCCAACAAGCTGCCCTTTGATTGGCTCTCTATAAGCCTCTCTCTGATTGGCAAGGATTTTCACAGGCCTCCTTTTAACCCCTCCCTAGTTAGAGTGAGGCAGTCATCCCACGACAGACCATGTATGGCTGGCCAGTTTTATGCTGTTGTGATTTTCTCCTGAAATGCTTTTACTACATAAAATGTAGTTCAGAGAGCTGCCCACCATGGAGGCAAACAGATCATCTTAATGAGAGAAGGAAATTGTGCTCCAGAGATTGGGATTTGTCTCATTAGGTAGGATTTCCCATGTTCTGCAGTAAGGAGAATGTTTTTTTTTTCCATAAAGTGTATTTAATGCCATGTCGTGAATTATCCTGGGCATGAAAGTTGTCACTACTATCGGGAATTTAGAGCACTAGGGAGAATCATAGAATCCGAGGGCTGGAAGGGACCTCAGGAGGTCATCTAGTTCAACCTCCTGCCCAAAGCAGAACCAATCTCAACTAAATCATTCCAGCCAGGACTAGGTCAAGCAGGGACTTAAAAACCTCTAGGGATGGAGATTCCACCACCTCTCTTGGTAACCCATTCCAATGCTTCGTCACCCTCCGGGTGAAATAGTTTTTCCTAATATCCAACCTACACCTCCCGTTCTGTAGCTTGAGACCATTGCTCCTTGTTCTGCCATCTGTCACTACTGAGAACAGTCTCTTTCCATCCTCTTTAGAGCCCACTTCAGGCAGTTGAAGGCTGCTATCAAATCCCTCCTCACCCTTCTCTTCAGCAAACCTAGAAGGACGTTCTCTGCTGCCTGTGGCTGACAGGTCTATTTCTGCCCCAGAGCTGCAAGCAGAATGAAGTACCCATTGGGTGAGATCTGTGAACTTTATTACTCCAAGGAAGGAAGTTTGCAGGGAAGCCCAGATACCTTTTCCTGTTACTGGGAGTTGGGGTGGGGGGTGCCACAGAGCTTACACTGCACAGGTGTGTTTGTGAATCTTCTAAATAGCTGTGACCCGAGCTGTTTGGTGAAAATCTCATCCACCTCAGGGGAGATGGCACAGCAGAGCAGGTAGACCTCTGGCTTGGGACTCAGGAGACATCAGGGCTGTATTCTCAGCTCCTTCGCTGAGCTCGTGTGTGACACAGAACATGACTTCACCTCTTTGTGTCTGTGTCTCTGTCCCCCTTCCCATCTTTGTTGGTCTTGTTCATTTGCCTCGAAAGCCGTTTCAGGCAGGGGTTGCTTTCCGGTAGGTGTATGCACTGTGCCCATCATAAGGTGGTTCTGACCCCAGTTATAGCAGAGACGCCAATGGAGATTGTTTCTTTGGACCAAAGCTAGAAGTCGGCTTGGTCCTTACTCAAGTGAATGCTAAGATCACTCTTTCCTTTTTGGTTTATTACCCTGAACAATTCTCCTCATTTGTGTTCCAGCACTTAACACAAAGCATCAAACGCAAGCCTGCATGTTGGCACTCTTTCTTGGTTCCAACCCTCATGTTTAACTGGAGGCACTGTTAACGACTGCGAGTTCATTGCAGTCGATGGAATGGAGGAGAAAACAATTGATTTGAACCAAAACACAGCTACAATCAGTTTTTGAAGGGCTTGAACTGATGGGTCATAAGGTGGCATCTGAATGGATTTGATTGACTTGAACTGAAAGTTCTTGAATCTTCGTTAGAGCTAACTGGAACTAGTGTAAATTGATGGATTCTCTAGCAGTGATCATTGTCTTCTTCTGTGCTGATAACTGGTTTGGAATGCTTAGAATAAATAGGCCCAGGAAGAGGTATGGAAGAGGATGGCATTTCTTTGGTAGATGGGTCACCAGGTTCTCTGTTTACTCTGTGTGGACTCAGCTGTCTTAATCCTGTGCCCAGAGATGTTACATATAATATCTATTACAGTGCCCTGCCTTATATTCATAAAGTTGAGGACCTTTTATCATTTCATGACTTGATGTTGCAAAATTCTCAGAACCAGATGAAGACCCACTTGTGAATTCCTCACTAAGCAACACTTCTTACTGCTGTCTTCTTCCAGTTTGGCCCTCATAGAGATCCTGGCCGCACCCCTAATTTTCATGATGAGTTGATGGTGTAGGTTGTTAATTTTTATTGCAGGAACACCTAGAGCAGGGGTCAGCATCCAAAATGGCAAGAGGAACTTTTTTTTTTTTAATTTGGTAAAAACTCAATGATTCAAGAGCCGCAATGCATGTGAATACCAAACAGTCATTAATAAATAACATCAAATCCTACTTTTTGCAACCCCTATTTTAAGAACAGCACACATGCAGTGATTTGCAATGTGATACACGTTTACTCTAGGCCATTCTCAAACTTTTTACATATTCTATTTCCTCACACTATACGTGTGTCTGTTTGTGCCACTGTCTTCCTGACTTCCACTCCCAAACCCACTGTAATGATGCCAGTTTTCCTTCATGTTTCATTTCCTTTTTCTTTCTTAAAATGCATGTTGCGCTTCACATCAGGAATGCGGCAAGCTTCCCTTTCCCTTTCAAAATCGAGATTTTATTAGCAACACGATCAAAACACAGCTCGAGTGTCATATCCCACAATGCACTGCGCATACTAAAGGCGGAGTTATCCAACATTTTGAGATCACATATTGTTTGCTATTTAGATATGAGTTAGGCTCATTGTTGGGTTTTTAGACATTCACTGTGTATCAAAAATAATCTGGAGGATTTTTTTTTTATTTTTTACTTTGCAATTATAGCATCGGGAGCCACAAAGACGTCCTTAAAGGAGCCGCAGGCAGCTCCGAAGCTGCAGATTGCAAACCCCTGACTTAGAGATTCCAACTAACATCATTGCCCTAGTGTGCTAGGCATGGCATGTACATGTGGTAAGAAACTTTTTTTGCCCCAAAGAGTTCCCAGGCCAAGGCTCCAGTCTAAGGTTATGTAGACCAGACAGACAAAGGAAATGTCATCGTCTCTCCTGGTTTTTAGCTGGGGAATTAATGCACAGAGAGATTATGCGACTTGGTGAAGGTCATGCAGACAGTCCATGCCAGAACTGATGCCAGAACTCCTGTGTTCCTTTCGAACGCCTTAACCACAAGAGCCTCCATCTTTCATACATTTTGATCGCAAAAGGCCAATTGAAGGCACTTTAGAAATGTTGCTGCTGATACTCCTGTGACTCTGCTTTTCAGGAAGCCACAAACCTCACTAGTGTCAGTGTTACTGTGGGTAATGCGTTGTTCCTAACCAGTGGGCCAGAATAAGCAGCAGGGCAGGAGAGGACAAAGTACAACCCCAGGCCAAATCTGGTCCACCAAATGGCTGGTCTGGCCTGCCACCATCATGCAACCCAGAGGGAAAACTGGGCAGGCTTCTTGCCTGCCACACCGCTACGCACCGCTTAAAGCCGATGGCTGTGGAGGCCATGTGCTCTCTGTGTCCTGCGCAGCCCTTGAGGTGGTGTGCAGCCAGTGGGAGCTGCGAGATGGTGCTGGAGGTGGGGAGGTTGCATGAAGCCCCCTGCAGCATACAGCGGTGCCCAAGGCAGGTAGCCTGCTGGAGGGTCCTGCTGGGCTGCTGGCCAGGAGGCAGCTGAGGAAAGTAACCCTCCCACAGCCCTGTGCTCCCCCTCCTGTGCCCCTGCCCCAGGTCACAACCCAAATCCCTGCACACCTTCCTGCGTATCTGCCACAGGTCACAACTCCCTGTCAGACTCTGCACCCTCCTCTGCTCCACCCCTGCAGGTTGAAATCTCCTCCTCTCTTGCATTTACACCTCTACACAGAACCTGCCCCCCCCGCACCCCAGCCCCCCACGCCTCGTCACAACTCCCTCCTAAGCGCTGCACCCCCCACTGGACCCCTTCTCCAGCTCAGAATCCTCCCCTGCACCTGTACCCCCTTCTGGGCCCTGCACCCCAATCCCCTGCCTGAAGTCACAACTCCCTCCTTCATCCAAACGTCCTACCCCAAGCTCCCTTCTGCCCCAAGCCTTCATCCCAGCCCTCGCACCTCCTCCATTAATATCATGGAAGAGTGCAGCCTGTGACCACTTAGCAAATTCTGGGAGTGCCTGCCCCCCAAAAAATATTGCCTTCTCCTGCTGTACAAATATGAGCTCCCCGGTGCCCTAAATCCTGTCCACGTGATCATTTCTAGAGCTGCCCCTGCACTGTTGCGCATCATATGCAGATGAAATTTATTGTCTATGCCTGTCACGAAGAGACTAGTAGTGGTGGTGGTGGTGGTGGGGGCGGGGGGGCGGGATTCTTTTCTTTAGCTTGTTTACCAGACTTCATGCAAATTGAAGTCTCTTTGAGTTGGCGAGCAATGAGAATCAGACGCTGGCTACTAGCCTGCAAGGCGCACTTAATAACCATCGATTGCCTGCAAGGAGAAAGAGAGCGGCAGTAAATGTGCCTTGCTGCCCTTACAAGGCATCTGATTAAGGAGCAGAGGTGGCAGCAAGGCGATGGGGGATCACGGGCAGGTCACGGACACAAAGGACGCTGGTGGGTCTCGTTAAGGGCACATGCTCTGATCATGTACCTCAAATGCAAAGGTCTGCCTGTGGAATCCAGTAGCGATGCTCTGAGGTAGTTGACTGCTGAGCTTTGGGGTTGTTGAGAAAAGAGCAGTTATAAAACGGCACAAGCAAAATGAAAGATCTGACGGATGGGGCACTGAACACGTGAGCCAAGGGAAATATCAGACTGACCCCTCAAGGCTGCGGCCTTCAACCCCAGCAGAGGTCTTCTGCTGCCATACGTTAAATGAAACATGCTGCTAAGGATACGTCAGGCCTCGTGCTTTGAAAAAGGTGTAAGGATTTTTGGGGACGCAGCACTATCCTCTCTGGCTGAGGTGTTTCTCAAATGCCAGAGAAACTTAGCACAAGTCCCCCGACCGTTCACATGCGTCTTTATCCTGTCGACATCCTGGCTTCGCCGTCAGCTCCTGCCCTGTTTGAGCGGGCAACACACAATGCTGCACAGAGAACGGGCTGCCCTATTTTACTTGAACTTCCAAAAAGCCTTTGACAAAGCCTCTTTCCAAAGGCTATTAAGGAAAATAAAAAGTCCTGTGGCGAAAGGTCACAGATTAGAAATTGCTGGGGCGAAAAAACAAAGGCATAGGAATAAATGGCCAGTTGTCAACATGACCGAGTAAGAGAGGGCAGCCATACGGTTTTGTATTTCGACCAATATTTAATATGGTTATTACTGAGCCCGAAAATGGGGTGAGCTGTGAAGTGGCATGATGTGCAGGTGACGCTGTTCTTTATCTTAGCTACGACAAGAGACGACTGGGGAGGGGTTACAAGAAGCTACTGCTCTTCCTGGCCCACCTATATTTAGTGCTCCTGGGTTTGGTCTGGGCTTTGCCACACCTAAATGAAGTGCAAACAGGTTCAGCTGAGCCCCACTCTAGTAAAGAGCACAGTGGTACGTAGGGGGATGTCCTTGTGACTTACATGATCACTATTCTCTGAGGAACCCTGCAGTGCTCCTCAAAACACCTTTCCTGGTGGTTACAAGGTCTGCACAGAGCAGTCAGGGGTAGGGTTCGTGGCAGTCGCAAACATTATTGGGGGAGCTGGAAGAGCTTATCAATTGGTGGCCCTGGACTCTCAGAGATCGCATGTTTATAAGCCAGCAGGATCTCCATCCTTAAAGGATTTTAAGTCCTGGCTTGGCAAAGCCCTGGCTGGGATGGTTTCGCTGGGATTGGTTCTGCTTTGGGCAGTAGGCAGGACCTGATGACCTCCTGAGGTCTCTTCCAGCTCTAGGATTCGATGTATATTCAGTGGTGTTTGCAACCATGGGAACCATATAATCCTGGCCCCACACCACCAAAACTCGTTTATTTCAGGGTAACTGGAAGTGTCAGCTACTGGACATTAGAAAGAACAGAGAATGTAACCTGCCAAAGTCACCTCCCTGAAGGCTCACCATGAATGAGGCCAGCAGCAGAGCTTGTAACTGCCAAGATCCTGTCACTGATCCATGTGAATCAGACACCTCAAGACTAGCCAACGATATGGCTTCTCCCAGCTGGACAGCAAATTGGACCCACAAGCTTAAGGGGTCACAGGTACTACTAGCCTCCTTGCAAGCAGCTAACGACTCCTGCCGTCCGAGAACACGGCCATGGCACTTCTAATCAGCGAGAATGCTTTTGTCCAGCTTTAGAACCCAGCTGCCATGCTGCAATGTGGATACTGTTCACCAGGCACCGGACCAGACAGTGGTGGGCGAAAGTAGCTTCTCTTTTGCTCTTCCCCGTCAGAACATTATTGGGCACCGTTCAGATCTGCCCTGTTAACTCCTGGACATAATGAACCAGAGAAAACAACTGAGGAGGGACAAGGGTCTCCACCACATGGTTTGTTGCTGTCCCTTGATGTAGCTCGGTGACTGTAATGGTGTCATCCACTTGGCACCTGTGGAGAATTCAGCCTCCCATGCTGAAGTTCCCTGAATGGTGGCTTTGTTGGCACTTAGAGGGAATGTCAGCTCGTCATCGTCATAGGGTGTTGGTACCTGCTGCTGGCCTATCAACTGAGGGTTAATGCCGGCACTGCTGATGGACCAGTGCTGATTGTCTGCCACACATGTGAGAGGCTACAAGGACACGGAAGCAGAGGGGTGGGGTGGGACCAGACACATGAGCGAGCAGGCTGGAGAAAGAAGCGATCTGCTCCGGGAAGGTACCCTGAAGCGGGTAGGAAGTCAGAGCTCAGGGCACAGCCGAAGTCATTGAACCCCAATTCAGCTTGTCTGGTTCAAGGGCCCGAGCCGGAAGCCAGTGGAGTGGGCAGGCCTGGGTTCCCCTACCAGCCCCCCTGAGGGCCTACAGAATGGAGGGGCTTTTCTGGACAGCGGGGCACCAGGAATTGAGTGACAACCCCACCAGACTGAGGGAGAGCAGGTGCCACGCGTCTGCTCATGATCCTGAATTGTCCTGGTCTGGAGCTCCCACTCCACCCCGAAGGAAATGTGGGGAAGGGGTTGCTTCTCCCAGCTGGGACGTGGTGCTTCTCCCCAGCTCCCGGGGGGTGGGGTGGGGGTGTTCTGAGATCCCTGCCGCTCGCAGCAGCTGGAGAGAGCTGCCTTCTGCTCCTTTGTTGAGAGGGAAGGAATAATTCGGAGTATGGTGGAGTTTAAGATCAACCCCTTGCATCCCGTTCTGTCACGCCGAGCCGGCAGGGGCATGCGTAGCAGGGCGATCCCGCCGCTGCGTGGGACCTGAGAGTTTTAAACAGGGTTGGCCTCAGCTTCTTGGGGGACAGCAACTGCAAAATGATTCTCGACTGGCTGGATAAGGAAGAAGTTTATGCTTGGGTGATTGACTGGGAAATATGCAGGAAATTAACTCCCAAATGTTATTCACCCGACTTTAGAATGAATGTGGATTGGAAATACTGCATTAGGCCCAGCATTGGAAAGTTACAGGGAGTGGAGCAAGGGAAGGCCACGCTTGGAAGGGGAATTGTCTTACAATTAATTGACCAGGTCAAGAAGGTACTTTCTTATGTGAGTCATTCCCCACTACTTACAGGCATGAGTTATCCCCACACGTGTGCTTAATATTGTTTGTGTGTGTGTGTGTGTGAACACAGGTTGTGTCACTCTCATCTGGCACCCTCAAGGCTCGACCAGTGCCGGACAAGAGAATTTGCTGGGCCAAAGGAGGTCAGTATTGTCTAGCAGAATTAGTAACACTACCACTGCTTCCTGGGCTCTTGGATAGGGCGACCACATTGCCCTATGGCAAGTACAGGAGCTGCTGTTCCATGTCAGAGCTCCTTGGCAGTGGGAGCTGCTGCTCCAGGGATGGGGTCTCTGCTGCCCCCAAAGGGGAGGCACCACGGATGAAGGGGAGTGGAGGAAGGGGGCTCCAGAACCCTCTGGGGGGGGGGGTTCCAAAGCCTCCCAGCAGGGGGGGCAGGGAATGAAGCAGGAGGCGCAGGAGGCCAGGGACGAGGCAGCCGACCTCTGGAAGGGCTCCTGGCAGCAGGAGCTGCCTCCCCAAGTGTAGGGCACCAGGGAACAAGGCAGCCGCCCCATTGTGCGGTTCGCCAGCAGCAGCGGCTGCCACCATGGGGTGCCAGGGAATTGGGCAGCTGCCCCACGGAGGAGTTGCCCTGCAGCAGGAGATGCTGCCGCCGGTTTAGAGGTCTGGGGAACAAGGCAGCCACCCAGTGGAGAAGCTCCCTGGCAGGAGAGGCTGCCACCCCAAGACACCGGGAGCCAGGGACCAGGAGCCCCGCAAAATAAGGGACAATTGTCTGTTTTCTTAAAAAAGTTGGGATGCCTGTGAAACATCTTGAAAAAGGGACTGTCCCAGTAAAAACAGGCTGGAGGGTCACCCTGCTCTTGGAAGACATTTATGGGTAAGTTACAACTAAATAACAACACAGAACATTGAGATCCAGGACTGGTGGCTGGAAACAAACTTTATGGGAACGCAGGAAGTTTGGCCACATTCACGATAAATGGTTGTCTGGCTAACTAAAAACATGCCGAATTGCAGATGTTGCTGAATGAGAGAGTTCCAGATGACAGAGGTTCACCCTGTCTCTTGTCATATCTTGTGTGTCCGAGTAAGTCCATGTTATGCTAAGAGCAAATCAGCATAACATTGCTTCACCTAGAACTTTCTTGCCAAACTAGTAACTGGTCATTAGAAGTTCACTTTTGACTCATGTGAAGAGATGATCGAAGATGGTTGACGTATTTTTTTTCCCAGATGCGTGCGTTCAACTTTCCCTAATACCATGGGTAGATCTAGATGGCACAGTTATTTCAAAATCATTATCCTAGTGTCTACACGACGCAACTGCTGTTTCGAAATACATTCAAAATAGTGATTGACATATTTTCAAATTGGTAAATCTCATTTCAGAAGGAATAGTGCCTATTTTGAAATAAGCCGTAGTGTATCCAATGGAGATGCTGGAAGGGACCACAAGAGGTCATCGAGTCCAGTCCACATTACGCTGAAAGCAGATCAGAATGGCTCTATTTCAAAATGCATTTTTGTGCATAGCAGTGTTATTTCCAAATAAGGTATTTTGGAATAGCTCTTCCAGAATAGTTTATTTCACAGTAAGGTCGCTGTGTGGACTTACCCCTGGGGAATAGTAACATAGAGATACCCTTTGAGAACAACAAGAAGTCCTGTGGCACCTTATAGACTAACAGATATTTTGGAGTATAAACTTTCACGGGCAAAGACCCGCTTCATCAGATGCATGAATGTGTGTGTTGAGGGGAGGGTTTCAGAGGGATATTTAAAGAGAGTGGTCCCAGTAAGAGGGAGGGCCAGAGCTGACAAGGTCTATTCAGCAAGGTGGAAATGGCCCATTATCAGTAGTATGTATCAAAAGAGGAAAAAACAAGTCAGATCAGACAGGGAGATGTGGCCCATTGTCTGAGTCTAATGGGGAGATATTAACTCCCAGGGCGAAGAAGCTGCTTTAATAAGGGGCCAGCCACTCCCAGTCTCTGTTTAATCCTTGGTTGATGGAGTCAAATTTGCAAATAAATTGCAGCTTAGAGATTTCTGTCTCCATTTGATTTTTGAAATTTCTTTGTTTTAGGGCTGCTACTTTTAAATCTGTTACTGAACGTCCAGGGAGATTGAGGCGTTCTCCTTCAGGTTTTTGCACATTACCATTCCTGATGTCTGAGTTATGTCCATTTTTTCTTTGACATAGAGACTGTATGTAGAGAGGTACACTTGTTAATCTGTAGCCTAACAAAACAAAAAAGCAGTCATGTAGCATTTTAAATACTAACAAAATAATTTATTAGGTGATGACCTTTCATAGGTCAGACCTACTTCTTCAGATCTGGAGATAGTGCTGTACTTGAAGTGGTGCCGCAAATGAATTGGCATGATGGTTTTATAACAGAGAGAGACAGACAAAAAATGAACTGTAAACTGACAAATCAGATACGTAGGACAGAAGCGAGGGTGAAGAGTGGGGAGGAAAGGAGAGAGAAAATTACTTACTTCAAGTGTCAGTTAAGTGACTTTCCTGAGAGCACGCGGAACATCAAAGCTGGGGAAGCTGTCTTTGTAATGCATAAGGTACTTGCTATCTCTGCTGAGGCCAAAGCGCAAAGTATGAAATTAGAGCATAAACTCTATTTCACGTTTCCCTTTGTAATCTGGTATTAAAGTCTCTTTGTTCAAGACTCATATTCTCAGGTCTTTAACAGTACGGTCTACTCCATTGAAATGCTCACTGACAGGTTTATGAAAACAAAAAAGCAGTCCAGTAGCACTTTAAAGACTAACAGAATAATTTATTAGGTGGTGAGCTTTTGTGGGACAGACCCACTTCTTCAGTCCATAGCCAGACCAGAACAGACTCAATATTTAAGGCACGGAGAACCAAAAATAGTAATCAAGGTTGGCAAATCAGAAAAATATTGTCAAGGTGAGCAAATCAGAGAGCAGAGGGGCAGAAGGTGTGGGGGGGGAGTCAAGAATTAGATTACATCAGATATGCAAAAGAGCCCCTATAACGGCCTAAAAAATTCCCATTCTCATTCAAACCACGTGTTAATGTGTCAAATTTGAACATAAAAGAGAGTTCAGCAGCCTCTCTTTCTAATCTGTTGTGAAAATTCCTCTTCAGTAAGACGCGAACCTTCAGGTCATTAACAGACTATAGTATAGTATATAGACTCGCATGACTTTCTCTCTGTTACTGTTTGACAGGCTTATATGTATTTGGATTCCTGGGGAAGAGAAAGTTACACTCCTGAGACACTGATAATGCAGCAGGAGTCACACCTCAGGACACAGATCCACCTTCCCAACTTCTTAATTCCTTGGCTCTTTGTGGCGATTTCAAAGGCCGGTTCTGGGGCTGTTGTAAAGCAGCATAACTCGATTGACTTCAGTGGCGCTGTGCAGATTTACACCAGTAGAGAATCTTGCTGGCAGCGTTGAAATTTAAACTCCCATCACCTGTCTATAACAGCATCATTATCTAAGGCAGGAAGAATGAGTGATATATTTTGACAGCTGTTAGCGATACCTGAAACTTCCTTTTGTGTCTGTCCATTCCCTTCCCAATAATTGCTGAGCTTTGGAATACCACTGTACACTTCAGAAGTCACTGGGGAAATTTTGCACAGAATAAAACAGAAAACGTCTGATACCTGCTTGAATTGCTAGGGGAAGTTAAAGGAATTTCTAATCCTGCCTCAGCACTGAAGTTTTGTTCTTGTTATAATTTTTCATCTAAAGTCCACAATGGAGATGGATTGATTTCTTTAAAATGTCACATTAATTACTCCATCCAGGACAAGTCCAGCTAATATCTTCCTCTTTGGCATTGAGTAAAAGGCGAGATGAGATAGTCGGTATTCAGGGGAATGCTACTCTACACACACTAAGACTTGTTGGGAAACACAGTTTCTGTGAAATGGAATTGGTGAGATTGTGCTTTTTTCTTTTTAGTTGAACAAAAACTAGAGCTTTCAAAAAAAAATTGCTTTGCATATGCACCAGCCAACTTAGTGGCCAGAATGTTCTCTTGGGATGTCAGAGGACCAGGCTCTGCCATGTTCAGAGCTGGGACAAAGCTTTGGTTTTGGTGATGCTGGATTTTCTGTTGCGGGTGGGGTGGAAATAATTCTGACCAGCTCTACTATCCAGTTCACAGAAGGAATCTTTTTGTAGATCCTGGTGAAACTAGAAGGTCAGGCTCCCTCCTTTGCAAATTACACTTAGTTTTATTTTTGAGATGCAAAAATATATTTCACTGCATGACAGTTTGATCCCATTCAGTGCACATACAAGATCAGACCGCACTTAACTTCAGAGTCCAGAACTTGCGTTTAAAAAAAACCATGGACATATCACAGCTATGAGCTGCCAGACCCAGCGGTCAAAGCCGGGTCAGCTGGGTTGGGCTACCCAGAGATCAGAAGCAGGAAGCCAACAGGAGATCAGGGACAGACAAGCCAAGCTGGCTTGGACTACCAGGATCCCAGGCTGAGGAAGGAGGAGGGCATCACAGGACCCAGGCGCAAGGTGCAAAAGATCAAAAAATCAGGGGCGTGGGAACTCTGCCAATCAATTTCAGGGGGTGGAGCCTCCTAGTGGGGTTGGGCTTTATGGAGCAGTCTCAGGTGAGTGATTGTCAACTGTCTGCCAGGTGACGGGTTGGAGTGTGGCTGATTCCAGCAGCACGACACCAGAGGTTCCCGCAAGCTGTGTGACCTCATGCCCATGCAGCTTTCCACTAAGTCCCATGCAGGGGTTCAGGGCTGCAGATGCCTCTCTCCATACCCTGAAGCTCCCATGGCCAGTGGAGGGGAGCTGCTCCTGTGTGGCCTCGGCAGAGGGCTGCTGCAGTAAGCCTGACCTTCAGCCCCCTGCCCCACCTCGAACCCCTCCAGCCCTGAGCACCTCTTGGCACCCAAAGCCCTCATGCTTGGCCGCACCCAAAAGCCCCCAGCCCAGAGCCTGTAGCCTCTCCTCCAACCTACCTCCCAGTCCAGTGCTCCTCTCCAAACCTGGCTCTGCACGACCATGCGCTAGCAGGCAGGCAGGCACCGCCTCCTCCACTCTCATTGGCTGAGATTCGCAGCCAATGGGAGAAACAGAGGGGAACCTGGAAGCCACTGTGGCACAGAACCACTTCCTTACCCTGCAAAGCAGAGGTGATGGGCCAGAAGCCAGCCACGGTTTGCCTTGATCCAACCTTGCTCACATTCTTTAGTCTCATAATTGCCTTAGACACGCTGCCTATTAAACTACACCTACGCCATTTTCTTCGAGAAATGCCAATTAAGTATGTGCATCCACTAAGTAATATATTAGCAAGACTATTTCCAATGAGTAGCATCTTTCGAACAGGAAAGAGGTGACTACTCAAATCAAGGTGACAAACAATTTCCAAGAGGCGACCATCCCAGGGGTCTGTGTTAAAGGTGGTTTTGCTGTAACGAGAGAGGCATTCCTTTGAACCTGACCAGGTTAATTTGATTGTGTTTTATATGCGGAGGGTAAGATTTATGATATCATCAACTTTTCATTCTCTTGCTTTCAAGTTCTTCAGTTTTGTAGAGGCTGTGAAAGATAACCGTATTATTGTCACTTAGCAACCTTAATTGGGTTTTGAAACGATGGAGCTTTTTGTGGGCTTGTGGTGTTTTATATGGGATCAGAGCATATTCTGGGCTGCTAGCGCTCTGTCGGCTTACAGAATGGCTTTGAGTGAATGTGACAAGGCAAAGTTAAATTGAAGCTTGGCTCCCAGTCAATCAGTCGGAAACTGCAGCCTAATATTTCTGGGAAAGACACCTCTGGCAAGAATGGTGCGGCCCAGAAACAAAAGGGTTAACATTTTCTAAAATACCACCAACCTGCTCATTTGTAACCTTTCAGAGGTCTCAGTTCACCAAAGCACCTAGGGAGGTGCTTAACTTTAAGCATGTGAGTAGCGTCTCCATGCTTGAGGTCCACAAGAGTACTTCCACGCTCAACATTTCATAGGGGCTGAAATGCCTCACTGATTCAGCCCCTATGTGTTTGGCTAAATCAGGACCCACAGACAGTCAGGACATTTCCCTGCAGAACCTCCTCCTGATTACAGTCCTCTGCCCCCAAGCCAACACAGCACTTAGCCATGTCCTTCAAAGCTACGCATGTCTTTATCCTCTGTGCCAGGCTGGGGCTTCTAGGAGCTAGACTGTGCCTGGCCGGAAGAAGAAAAATACCTTGTGACCTGTCGGGGTAGTTAAACACTGGAATAAATTGCCTAGGGTGGTTGTAGGATCTTCATCATTGGAGATATTTAAGAACAGGTTGGGTAGGTATCTAACAGGGATGATCTAGATGGTACTTGGTCCTGCCAAGAGGGCCAGGGACTGGACCCGATGACCTCTCAAGGTCCCTTCCAGTTCTAGGCTTCTATGAGTCTCTGCCTTAGCCTTGGTGTGTGCCCTGTTCTCTCTGGAGCACCTTGGTCGCTGCAGCCCCTGACTCTGCATTGTCATCCCCCCCCACACCCCCGCATGCTGGCTGGGTGGCTCTCTGTGTGTAGAGGTAGAGCTAAATTTGTCAAGGAAATGGTCTATTGTAAGAACAACAGGAAGTCTTGTGACACCTTATCAGCTAACAGATATTTTGGAGCATAAGCTTTCGTGGGCAAAGACCCGCTTCATCAGATGCATGAGTGTGGGAGGTGGTTTCAGAGGGGTATTTAAAGAGTGGGGTCCTAGTAAGAGGGAGGGCCAGAGCTGACAAGGTCTATTCAGCAAGGTGGAAATGGCCCTGTATCAACAGTACTTATCAAAAGAGATAAAAACAAGTCAGATCAGACAGGGGGATGTGAGCCATTGTCAGAGTCTAATGGAGAGATATGAGCACCCAGAGCAGAGAAACTGCCTTTGTAAGCTGTGAGCCACTCCCAGTTTCTGTTTGATCCGTGGTTAATGGAGTCAAATTTGCAAATAAATTGCAGCTCAGAGATTTCTCTCTCTGTTTGATTTTTAATTTTTTTTAGTTTCAGAACTGTCACCCTTAAATCTGCCATGAAGCTACAGGCTAACACAGCTACCTTTCTGATACTGGTCTGTTGTAAATCATTCACGCAGACCTACTCCAAACACTAGGTAGGCAATAAGTTTTCTTGGTGAGTCAATAACCAAACACAAGAATAAGGGGAAAATACATCCCTCTGGTACATCAAAAGTAAGACTGTTTATTTGGATTAATGGAATCTCTACAATAAGGGTAGGAAAAAATGAAAGTTAGAACGCACTGTGCAGCACATATAAGCTTTTACTTATGGATTATTTGTAACATATTTCCCCTAGGGTAGGGAGGTGCAGCACTAGCCTTCCCGAATACCCACCTTACTGTGTTAAAAGGAGACTTCCAAATGGCCATGGGTAGGTACTGCCAAAACTGGGGAGGCTGTGTGGTCGAATGGATGGAGCCCCAGCCAGGGAGTCAGGACGCAGGTGCTTCGGGTTCTGTTGCTAACTCTGCTGCAGTCATCATGGTAAGCGTGTCTCTCTCCTTTGCCAACCCTTGTTTCTCTTGTCTAGTTACACGGTCCATTCCTTGAGCTGGTTTTCACTAGCTGTACGTACACGGCCCATTGGAAGGAGGCTGGGTCAAGGTTAGGGCCTGTGATCACGACTATGATACACAGAGCTCATGATCAATGAATGAGCGATGCAGTTGTTAGGCTGGCGGTAATGAGAGAGACGCAGCTTGCACTTCTCCAGTGTCACAGATCCAAGAGTAACAAGCACGGGGTTAAACTCTTGGCTGAAGCTGGAGGCCAAGGTGTGAACCTGACTAGATGAGAGGTGAGTCATTCCGGGAGGGTCTAGTCACCTCTCCCTGCTGCGGAGGGTCCCCAAGGAAGCAGATCTCTAATGCGGCCTGTTAAGTAGAGAATCTCCCCAGCAGCTCCGGCATTTGAACTGCTCCAGCATAGGAATTGCATTGGGAAAGGTGCTGGGATGTGTGCCCCCTGTTCCAAACCATCAGCCCAAAGGGCTGCCCTGCCCCCAGAAAATGGTTGCTCCAACACATCTGCCCCCTTCAGGACCTACGGTGGCCTTCTCCTAATATTGTCCCCTAAGAACAGAACTGCTGCAAACCACTCCCATGCCTGCTGCCCCATCCCGGGCGCTGGGCGCAGCGAAGGCGAGCGGGAAAGGGGGGGTCCTTGAGAAAGGAGAGGCTGCCCCATACACGGCAGAGAAACGAACTGGTTGGAGCACCAGCAGGTCCTTCCCTGCACAAGCCACCCCGCAGCTGGCACTAACAGTTTAGAACTGAGCGTGGGGAGTTCCTGCCCTTCCATCATGGGCTGGAGGCACCTTCCTATCAGAGCTGCTGTCTGGGAGAGAGAATTTGATCCATGCTGTCTCTTTATAGCCCTGCCCCTTCCCTCTTTCTCGCCATTCTCCTTTTGGCCCAGCTGCTGGAGATGGTGGGGGTGAGGCTGCCTTGAGTCTTGCCAGGAGCTCAGGGACATGCTCCTCGGCCAGGCTGCAGAATATTCGGCTGCTTTGCAAACAGCAGCAGGCTGTCTGCCAGCAGTCAGGCGCGTAAAGAAGGCATAACCTGCCATGGGCAACCCCGAGTGTCAGATAAACACTTCGGGTGTCTGTGCTGCCCAGGGCTGACAGCAATACACATAGCCAAACCTGAGTGAGTTTGGATCGCGCGAGATCCCGTTCCCATAGCAGAGATGCCACAGCAGCACGGGCTAGTTACGCAAGGACCAGCAGCTCTCGAGGACCCGTGACTGGCATTCCCTGTAAGCCGAGCACTGGGGCGGCCGCCCAGGAGAGATTCAGGTGCCGCCCAGCTGATCAGCAGAACACCCACAGCCGGCAGTACGTGTTTCTGTTGGCGGTGCACATGCCTCGGTGCGCAGGCAAAATTTTATTCTGCTGGTGGATGGAACACTTGAGAGGGAATGTTGCTCATGACTAATTTATCCAAAGCAGCTTTGAACTAGTTACCAGAATGCCTGACGCTGCCGCAGTCACACCTCCGATAGACACGTAAACAGACCCTACGACTTCCTTGGGCCTCTCTGACAGGGAACGTCCTGGCCTTAGCCAGCCGCATACAGCTGCTTTGGAACACTCCCGATGCCAGCCCTGCTGGCAGAAGGGCTGAGTGCGTTACACTGGGCCTCTTCTCTGCTTGCCAGGGAGTAATACAGTGTAGTGCTGAGGTTGCTCTAATTACAGCAGAGGCCAGAGAGCCATGCCGGCTGTTCCAGACCCCAGGGAGGATACATCCAGTGGCCAGCCCTCCATGATTGGCCTGGGGTCTCCAGGGAGTAAAGCTCAATCTTCAATTAAAGATTACATCATGCAATTAAATCTCCAGGAATGCATCAGAGCGAAATTGACACCCCTCGGTGGGCTCCTGTGTTTTTTTTTCTCACTGCAAGGTGAAGGGAGGCAAGGGAATCAAGGCCTATGTGTTTGCAAACAGCTGGAGGAGGCTGCGTCTGGGCTCCTCTTCCTGTCTGTGTGTTGTTGAGGGAGCAAAATCTACAAGCAGTGAGAGTAACTCATGAAAGCGTTTGCAACGTACTCGCCTCCTCGGCTGGCCTGCAGGTTCCAGCCCAGTGCCTTTCATTCCCACACAAAGGCTGGAGCAATACCTCAGGCCCGGTCTCGCTCAAACACTTCCTAGCAGGGTATCTGCATGCCCTCCCACAGCTCCCATGGCTTAGCTATATTTATTGGGCTTGGCAGACGTAACCTCACAAGCCACGTAGAAGAGGCCTGAAAAATAATTAGACCAAGTGGGAATGCAGCCTCTGCCTCCTCCCTAACTCCCCCAGGTCTCCCGGGAGCCAGGCGTAGACGCCGGCCATGGTCAGGAGCGTCGCGAGTTGATAAACTGCGGCCGCGGCAATGCGGGGGCCCTGGGCCCGGCCCCGCTGTAGGGTTTGCAATCCCAAGCGAGAGTGCTGTGGAAATGGCTGCTGTTGCACAACGTTGCTCTGCTGACCTCAATTTTCTCCGTGGGGAAGAGAGCAGGTCGGGAGAGAGGGACGTAAGGAGGAAATTTGGTTCCCTGCAGATGGGGGGGCCGTGAAGACAGCCGGCTCTGAAATCCACCAAATTAATTTTACACTCGGCTGTGAACTGCAGCAGTGGGGGCGGCCGCCTTAATAATAATGGACTTTGATGTTTTACTAGAGCTCAGCAAAACGACTGGCAAGCGGCAGAGGTGGGCCTCAGCCACATCTCCAGCGGCTCCTGCCGGAGCTACTGTCTTCCCCTTTGTCTTCTACCCTGACGGGCTAACCCAGCGCATCAGCTGGAGTGGCTCGTGATCCCCGTGTGGTAAATGAGGCGTTGGGAAGAGAAGATGGGGACACGGCGCTTTAATAACTCCCTTTGCATCCTCCTTAACGAGGTCAGCCCTCCAGCTCTTGTGACTCACAGCGCTGAAATGCAGGAAGTGGGGGAGTAGGAAATGGTCCCTGAAGTTAAAATTGAGCCTGCACGTGGAGGACCACTGTCTATGTAGCTTCATCTTTCCGGCACCACAGCTGTGTCAGGAGAGCGTCCAGAAAGCCATTCTCTCTGTGGCACACTGGCAGCCCAGAACCCAGCCAGGCTGGTGGCAGGAGAGCTGGTGGCCAGTGAACGAGCGGGGCTGGTAGTCAGGAGGGGAGGTGAGGAGCGGGAGGCCGTCAGCCGGGGGAAAGTACAGCAACCATCAGCAGAGGGGCCAGGTTGACCCCTTCTGGTCTGGCAAACTCCCAGGTTTGTGACCTGTCAGGTCTCGAGGGCCTTTGACCAGGGAGGTCCAACCCCGTACAGGTCTGCACAGAAAATACAGGAAGGCTGGTCCTGGCACACTGTGCAGCAGGTAAGTTTTCGGCAGAACGGGAGGTTGTACAGAATGGCTGGAACAATCCTCCAGTGCAGCGGTAGACGGGGAATTGGAAGAGACAGTGTGGTCGTTCTGCAGCCATAGGGTATAGAGGAGCACTGCAGAACAGGAAAGCAAAAGGTATAAAACATGCTATCCAGAGACCTATGAGGCTATGGGAGCTAAGATACTGCAGTGGCCTCTTCGATCAGAGGGGCTAGCAAATGCAATTAATGGGCAAAGACACCTGTCATCTCTCAAAAGTGCCACTGGCAAAAACTTCTGCTCTGATTGCTTCTCCACCCCCCATTGCCCCACCGACACCTTTACAGCCCTGTTCCCTGGCTCCGTCTCCCAATCCATATCAGGCTCAGACTCCATAGTGCTCACCTCTTCAGCTTCTGCGCCGACCCTGCACTCTGCCTCCCTGGGAACGAGAAGCAAAAACGGCAACGTTTGCTGGGAAATACTGGTTGTGCGTCAAGACCAAACAGAGCAAGGCTCTGGGTCAATTGGCATCTTCATTGCAATTTCCACCACTTTTAAAATGTCGCCAAGGGGTGACCGTGTTAGTCTGTAGCTTCACAAATAACGAGCAGTCCTGTAGCACCTGAGGGAGTAACAAATGTACCAGGTCATAAGCATTGGTGGGTAAAACCCAGCTTTCCAGGTGGCAACGGAGTGGAAAAAACAGAATATGGGGTTTATATGTCAGGGAGCAGAGAAAAAAAAAAAAAAGATGTTTCCTGTCATTAGTAGGACCAGTTAATGAAGCAGATTGTGTTGGCTGTGTCTCATCGCTATGAGTATCAATGGTGGGGAAATCGCCCTTGTAACGCACAAGCCAGGCATTCTCTATTCAGGCCAAGGTTAAAGGTGTTAAACTTGTAAACAAATTCCAGTTCAGCTCACTGCAACCTTGTGGTAAAATTCTTCTGTAGAAGAATGGCAACTTTTAAATCCAGTGTTGAATGTCCAGGGAGGTTGAAGTGTTTCAAACATTTCGTAAGGTATCTTTTGAACCAAAAAATCAAAATGTTCTGTTCCAATCAGGATCCAAAGTGGTCTCCTATAATGTTTCGGACTGTTTGTTTGTTTATAATTTTCAAAGCAATGTGTTATGCAAATCAGCACGTACCTGGGGAACATTTTGATTTTGACGCAAGGGCATGTTTTGGTGGTAAAGAAAACACTCAGTTAGACATATTTTAACCAGTTCTACCCACAAGCGTTTCTGTGACAGCTCCCATGTTGGAATGTCTGGAGGAGGCCCCGTTGCTTATCCTTCTGGGCTTCCTTTTGTACGACTCACCGTTCCCTTGCAATGCTGCATGCAACAATCCGGTGTAAAGTGCTCTGTGTGGATATTGTAGAAATATTGTGTTCCGTGCTAGGAAATAAAACGTAATCTGACGGGCTGTAGCAGTGCGTGCAGAACACTGCCCCCTGGAGGCCTCGCGTAACCCTGCTCTATTCCAAAAGTGCCCCAAAAAACCATGTCTGTACCACGGACTTTATTAATAAGAAGCACATTTTCCATTGTTTAGGAGAGACTCTGTTCCCATCTGGACTTTACTGTCAGCCTGCCCTCGCTTTGTACTTACTTTATTATCAGCCTGCAGGGCATTTTGTAGGTTTTTGATGAAAAATGGGTTTGACTATGGATAATATTTTAATCTTTGTGTCTCCACAAGGGAGATGCTTTCCTCTAGGATTGTCAGCCCTAGGATTTTTTTTTGCCATGTGTACAGATTGGAGGATGTTTAACAGTGCTTTCAGCAGTCCAACATTTATTCAGAAGACCGCCAATGAAGACAGTGTTGTTAAAAGACAGGTGATTTTCCTTGCAACTTCCAAGAATCTCATTACTCCGCTTATCTGTTTTGTTGAAAACTAGAAGGATTAACTTATTCCTTCCCAAACACCAGTGGCCAGCTGTGGGGCTCTGCTCCTGGCCATTCCCTCCCTTTCTTCCCCTGCAGCTTCTGGGCGGGGGGTAAAGAGGTAAGAGGACCAGTGCAAAAGCTGGGAGATCTCGTTTTAGGGAATGAGTCCCCCCTGATACTTGGGGTTTCTCACTGCCATTCCATAGGCTTCTGCAACCTATAAGCTAAGGGTGGGATGTTCTAAAGCACCCAGCTATGAACCTGTACCCCAAAGTAGCACAGGCACTTCTGGCTTTGACATGTTCCTGGTCAAATAGGCCAATGAAAGTGCAGATGATAAAAATGTTTTTAAATCTTGAAGTGCCCCTACGTAAGCAGAGCTGTTCCCATTTTACATCTTCCTTTTGAACATGGGCTTAAAGGTGCTTCTCACTCTCCCTTCCATAATGTAAGCCCCAGGGAAGAGATCACGCTGCCTAACATGGACAACAATTGCCTCACCTTGCTGTGATCGCGCACCATTCTGAATCGCATCTGCGTTCGACAGAACAATTTTAGAGTCTCTGCCAAAACCTCAGCTGCCACAAAGGCAGCTGAGTTCTCACAGTAAAATTCACTGACAAGTGGGGGTGAATAAATATTTCTGTATTGAAGTAAGACCCAACTAAATAGCTACTGAGCTGTTTCTTGGTATTACGAATGGGCCTTTACACAAACAAAGAGATTCACCTTTGCCCAAGTGAGTTTTCTATAAAATGGAACACCCCTTTGAAAAGAGTGTCTTTGGTTAACACTTGTCTTTCACTGTCTGTTAGTATTATGATGTGTCTCTGCTTCAAGCTCCTTTCCACAGAAAAGAAACCATTTCACGGTAACGTTACATGTGCAAACGCCAGCATGGGCAGTGTTCGGGAAATAACGTGTGTACAAACAAGGGGTTAGGGCTTGAAAAGGGACCCTGGCATTTCTTGAGTGTGCAAAGGGGAACATACACAAAAGGACATCTTCAGAAAAATCAGGCCCTTTTCTTTTTAGTAAGAGCAGTTCCCGAATATCTAGCTTCCAGTGTCTTGTCCTCCTCTGACTTCAATATACATATCATCACTCCCAAAGTTGCCCTCCACAGGGAAGGCACATTGTCAGGTTCTTTTTAATAACCTGGGGCATAAGAACATAAGAACGGCCATACCGGGTCAGACCAAAGGTCCATCCAGCCCAGTATCCCGTCTGCCGACAGTGGCCAATGCCAGGTGCCCCAGAGAAGGAGAACAGAAGACAATGATCAAGTGATTTATCTCCTGCCATCCATCTCCTGCCCTTGTTCTGAAGGCTAGGGCACCATACTTTACCCCTGGCTAACAGCCATTTATGGACCTAACCTCCAAAAATTTATCGAGCTCTTTTTTAAACCCTAATAGAGTCCTGGCCTTCACAGCCTCCTCGGGCAAGGAGTTCCACAGGTTGACTGTGCGCTGTGTGAAGAAAAATTTCCTTTTATTAGTTTTGAACCTACTACCCATCAATTTCATTTGGTGTCCCCTACTTCTTGTATTATGGGAAAAGGTAAATAATTTTTCTATATTCACTTTCTCCACACCATTCATGATTTTATATACCTCTATCATATCGCCCCTCAGTCGCCTCTTTTCCAGACTGAAAAGTCCCAGTCTCTCTAGCCTCTCCCCATATGGGACCCGTTCCAAGCCCCTAATCATCTTAGTCGCCCTTTTCTGAACCTTTTCTAATGCCAATATATCTTTTTTGAGGTGAGGAGACCACATCTGCACGCAGTACTCAAGATGGGGGCGTACCATAGTTTTATATAGGGGAAGTATGATATCTTTTGTCTTATTATCGATCCCTTTTTTAACAATTCCTAACATCCTATTTGCCTTACTAACTGCCGCTGCACACTGCGTGGATGTCTTCAGAGAACTATCCACTATAACTCCAAGATCCCTTTCCTGATCTGTCGTAGCTAAATTTGACCCCATCATGTTGTACGTGTAATTTGGGGCAAGAGAGCAGTTTGGTGGGAGACTACCTTTCATGTTTAGGAGGTCATAAATGCATTCCATTAAAAAGAGACCAAGGCTATGTCCACATGGAACAAAGTACCTTTTGTCATTCACAAGTGCTAATCCCCTTCCCAATTAAACTGTGCATTCCCGCAAGAGCACTGTTCTGTTGAGGTCACAAACTCCTCTAGTTGGGAATGGAAGTATTTTGTCGAATGACAAACAGCAGCTACACTGCCCGAGATTTAGCAACGCAGCTGGGTCGACAGGGTCGTGCCGCTCACAGTGGTGCCAGGTAGACAAAGTCTTAACATCATTCACTGCAAAGAAGAACTAGAAAATCTGAGCTGGAAGAGCAAAGCTCAAAGAAAGAGGGAACAGTTTTGAAATGGGCATATTAGCATGAAAACAATATCCTGGTTACAATGCATAAGGAGGGCTGATATTGTGGTCACAGTGCATCAGAGCAGGAGTGGAATCAAGGAATAGGAGGGATGGGGGCTGTTGCTGTTTTACTGGTAGCCAGATCCTTTAAAGAAAAAAAAAGCACAAGTTCTACAGAAATATGTGACTCCCAGGCCATTTGCAACAGCAATAGATAGAGAAAGTGTATTGTAGTGCTTTGAAAGAACAGAGTCGGACTTTGCTATTTTACACTTGGTTAATGATGCATTCTCTGTGGCTGCGTCTGACAAGTAAATTGTAACCAGGCCTGTCACTTTCACGACAGTGAATCTATTAGCCCAAAATGATGGTTTAGACTGAGTGAGACCCTGAACCCAGAGGCCAGCCTTGACACTAATAACTTTATATTCAAAGGAAGACTTGCCTTCTGGCTCGCGTCAGTTGCTGAGTTGTAGCATGATGGCACTTTCCTCAGAGCAGTGGGTAACAGACAAGTGAGGACATGGAAGCCAGAGAGGAAGAGACTGAGAAGTAAAACTTCTCATGCAAAGTTCATCTGTATGTTCCCAGTTATGAACCTGTGGGCTTCCCAGGGATTTGTCCCAGTTGGATGTTTTGATTCCTGTTGAACACTGGGCAGCCCCGCTCTGTTTTATCAGAGGTTTTGTGACTGCTCTGTGTTCTCCCGACAAAGCCCACAACAGGCACAGGAGCTGCTCGAGTTATTAGCTTCAAATTCTGAAGGCTCCCCAAAGAGGTGTTGACGTTTAGTAATGTCTCCATTATTTCTTAAAAGGGTACCTCAGGCAGAGGTTTTTCAAAGTGGCCATGGGGATTGAGATGCGGAGTTCTCAGACACCTGAGTGGGAGCCGGGAACCTAACTGGCTTTGAAAAATCTCAGCTGAGATGGCCAGAAGCAGATAAAGGGTGGGGGAAAGAATCTTGAAGATGAGAGGTAACAACACCTGAAGTTCTCACGATCCTACTCCAGTGGCGTAGTACTGGAGGAACAGAGATCAGTTTTCTCCCCTGCAATTGCAGCTGCTAAACCATGAGCAGTAGAATGATCCAGGCTCTTCAGTGACATGTGCCTTCTCTCCAGCCTGGATGCCAGCATTATCAACTATGGAAAATGGTCAGAGCGAGCACACTGCATCCCATACCAGTTAATTCACGTGTAACCCCTCTCCCCTATCCCACTAGAGGTTGTTCCATAGCCAGCCTTGCAACTTTCCCATAATTTGGAAACTGGGCCTGAGGCACCTTTGTGTGTGCATTAGAGGCTGTCACCTCAGACTAAACACACTCAGACAAACCACCAAAACCAGGCAGAACTATGCAGGCTCCTCTCTGCCTGTCTGTGAGGTGCTCCCTGCTCATTCAGGGCTGAGCCCACCTGCTGCGGGTGGGGCAGAACATACAGCTTGGCAGGAACCAGGAAGTTCTCCCAGCACGTTCCTCTTGTAGCATGCTCTTCTTGTGCTGCACAAGCAAGGGGAAACCTATGGCTGCAAGGCTACGGAAGGGAAGGCAGACAGGACCCGGGGCTAGGTGGACCTTCGTTCTGACCTAGTACAGCTGTCCTTACGAAGGCTGATAAAAGATGTGGGGGAATTGAGCCTGGAATGAGGTGGAAGGCGAGGCACTAGCTTTATTCATGCATGTAAGCAGATGAGACCCAATGAGCACATGTTGTAGGACTTCTGCAATTCCTTATATGGAGTGCAGCAAATCGCACGAGGCGATTGTGCTTCTGGGCATATGAGTAGAGACTGTGTGTTGGTACTAAGAAGACTCAATGCTAGGCTGCTGTGTCGCAAGTCCTAAGCCCTGTGTGCACACTCCATTACTATCCAGCGGGGGGAGGAGAAAGAGCATGTTGGAAGTGACCTGAGTTTACGCACCATCTTCCACATGCAAATGGAAGGATCTTACTCCTGCGAGCAGACAGGGGTAGCACAGCACTGCTGCAGCTGCTCTGTCATTCCCCTGGGCTCCTTCCTCTGAGCCTGAGGTTGGCTTTGCTTTTCTGTGCAAATACTCTGCGCCTGCACGGACAACATCAGTCAAAGGTTATGGGCTTTTACATGGGTTTCGTATGGGATTGGAATGGTTTCAGCATTTTCATACAGCTCCAACAACCTGCAGGTGAATGCTACCAGTGCTTGAACCAGCCACAGCCAGTTGAATGCCCCTGGTGAATGCACTGGTTGCATGCTCCAGATGACAGAACAAGGAGCAATGATCTCAAGTTGAAGTGGGGGAGGGGTAGGTTGTATAGTAGGAAAAACTCTTTCACCAGGAGAGTGGTGAAGCATTGGAATTCGTTCCCCAGAGAGGTGGTAGAATCTCCAGCCCTAGAGGTTTGTCTTTTTTTTCAAGTTCCAGCTTGACAAAGCCCTGGCTGGAATGATTCAGTTGGGATTGGTCGTGCTTAGAGGACTCGATGGCCTCCTGGTTGCTCTTCCAATGCTATGATTCCATAATTCCTTCTCCATAGTGCTCTTGTTTATCTATCCTCGGCTCCGGGCACAATGCAAACCATGTCCTGAGCACCTGCATTAGCTGTTTTCTCCTGCAGCGTTCCTGAGCTGGAAAGGTTGGACCAGAATCTCACCCGAGGGCATCGCTCAGCAATTTCTTGCTCTTGACTCCCAGTGCTTTTGAAAGAGTTTCTCTGGCAGCCTAGAACAGTTGTGCATGCATCACGCCTCTCAGAAGAGTGCCAGCACAACTGGAGTTCAGCCAAATTGGAAATCTTCACCTGAGACATTGGCACCCCATCTGCGAAGGAAATGCTGAACCATTCTCCTACATGCACAGCGTATAAGCAAGATTGTTCTCCTGCTCCCTCTTTTGGTAGTCAGAGCTCAAGGATCCCCTGTAAATGTGCACTGATCTTGTTAAAATCCTTTCTAAATTGCACAGGAAAGCAGGTAGAATAACCTGCCAGAAATCCTTCTGGGGCATATATTGACATTCACAAGGCCAGGCGTGGGAGGAAAAACATCAATTATATTTGTATTAACAATTACCGTAATCTTCCTCAAATCATCCAAGCCCTAATGAATATTAACAATGCATCGTTTCCTCTCTCCCTCTTTTACGAGGAAGAGAAGAGAGGGTTGTAATATTTATACCACATGTCAAGCCCCTTTCTGCATTGGCTGGAATAAGGATGCTTCTTTTCCTGGACCTCTGTGCATCTTTTTTCACATGGAAGCGAAGGGGAGGAATTTGGACTTTGAAACGGAACTAAGGCGTGGCATTATCCAAGGGCCAATGGGTGAAATCCCCATGAATGAAATTAAGCCAGTGCTGAGCATTTTTAATAACCTGCCCTTGAAGGTTTGCCCACATTGCAGTGCGTGAGATGTCCGTTCTAATTCCAAAGGGAGTGATCACCAGGCATGGAAAGAAACAGCTGCCTGAAATTCAGCGGTGTCTTTTGTCCACTGTATGGCCTTGTCACTGCTGTAGGGAAAGGAGGGAAAAGCCTTGCCACAGTGGTGCAGGACCATTTTAAAGAGTGGTGGTACTAACACTGCCCCTTCCTTTCCATCCTTCCCCTCCCTACCCCCAGCTGAAGCATAGGGTGGGCAGCTGGGACCCCAGACCTCAAACCAGTGGTAGTCGGGAACCCAGGTACAGAGATGATATATCTGTGTAGGTAGTCCGTCATGTCCGACGATGAAGTCTTGAGTTCGCACAAGCTCATCGGTTGTGGACTCGCGTGTGGCTGAGGAGTCCAAGCTTTGAACAGCATGGGCATTCACAGTGGGGGCCAGGGAATTGTCCTGGCTCTGTTGGTGTGGCTGCCACTGTTGCTTTCTTCCTCTCATGAGCATCAATGAGGCATTGAGTCGCTGCTCTTCAACGTTGTCATATGCGTGTCGTATGAGAGCACGCCAGCCTGGTCGGTCTTTTGCAAGCTGCTGTAGCTGATCTGGTTTTAAACCAGGATGAGCAATGTTGGCCTTCACGCCGTCTTTACACCTCTTGTGAGGCCTACCTTGATTCCTTTTGCCCTGGGAGAGTTCACCGTAGAGGAGTTGCTTAGGGATTCTCAACTCCTCTATTCGTATGACATGCCCTGTCCAGCAAAGCTGGGCTTTCAGAATCATGGCTTCGATGCTCCTGGTTCCTACACTGTCCAGGACTGATGAGAAGTCCTTGAACCTGTAGAGCACCATTTAAAAACTCATGATTTCCTGGCCCTGGTTGTCCTTTTAAAATAAGTGTGGCAAAATTATATGATTCCACTGTATGACATTTCCCTGAAATGCTCTAACAACTGCTGGTGTCACAAACCAGTTCCCCAGAAACAAAAAGCTAATCAGCGCCACAGCCTAGTGTCAACAAATGGACCTACCACCTGCATAGGCGGTTGCTCTTTGACAGGAGAAAGAGTATGGACAAAAAAGTCTGCCTTTGGGCAAAGAAGCAGCACTCAGTTCCTGGCCATGCATACTTTTTTCTTCCCGACTATCAACCGGAGATTATTCTAATGCAAAAAAAAAAAGGGCCACAAGAGGAAATGGCAGATCTCCCCTGCTGTCTACCCACAGCATCAACAACACCTGGAGAACAAAGGAAGCATCACTGGGCTCGGGGACAGGAGATCCTGACTCTGAAAGTGTCAGCCAGTAAGTCTGTAGGGTGAGACATTTGCTTTGTGGTCACCTTGCTTGCTAACTTAGAACCCTAGGGCTGGAAGGGACCTCAGGAGGTCATCTAGTCCAGCCCCCTGCTTCAGGCAGGATCAACCCCCACCAAGTCATTAGGCGGTAGCTGTGTTTTCCTTTTTTATTTCCTTGTAACCTGTTCTGACCTATTCTGCCACATTACTTGCAGACACTTAAAAATCTATCTCCCCGTAGCTAACACATTTGGTTTGTTGTATCATAGGAGCCAGTCTGTGTTTCGACTGAAGTGCCTGGGGATCTCCCTCCGGGATGACAGCCTTTGCGCACACCATTTTCTAGTCATAAATAATGGCCCTTATATGAGCTTGTATTGCTGAGGAGGGTTCTGGGCACATCTCTGGGGGAAGTCTTGGACTGGGCATTCGCTGGCATTGCGAAGTGGCCGGCTGTAGTATTCATGCCATGCAGCTGGGCGTCATTCACATGCCGGGGGCTGTGTGTGAGCAGACCAGGTGTGGTTGTTCTCACAGCCAAGCAAGATAAAAGGCACGCCAGGCTGGAGAACAAGGGGGACACAGCTGTTCAGATGGTACTCTGGATAATGTCGCCGTCTCCTCTCTGTCTTCCTGGATTCCAAGGCCAGAGGAAGCCATCAGTTATCTCTAGGCTGACCTGCGGTACATAACAGATCAGCGTGCGCCGCAAAGTGCTGAGCACAAAGACACAAGTGTGAGGAAAGCATGGTTTCCAGAAAGGCTGCAGATTTCGAGAGAATCCACGACTTGCCGTAGCAGTGTCCTCCTTCGGTGCATCTCCCACACCGCTAGAAATGTGCCTGTTTTCTCACTGGAATTTGTCTGACAGCAGGTTCCTGCCTTTGGTTCTTAGTGAGCCTTTCCCATCAGATTGAAAAGCTCTTTAGTGTTTTCTTCCTGCGAAGGTGCTTGCACACTTTAATCAAGACCTGCAAGCTCTTTCTGTCTCTCGCTGTGCAGCATTTTTCCAGGCCTTTAATCATTTGTGTGGTTCCATTCTGCCCCATCCAATTTCTCAAAATCATTTTAAAAATGGGGACACCAGAACGGTTCTCAGTATTCCATCGCCGGTGGCAGGGCACGTTGTTGTGTGCAGAGGAAAAAATCACCTTTCTTCTCCAGTTCCTTCCACCCTCCCCATCCCCGTGCTGCTCCTGTTCACGATGCATTCCTGTCTTTTGTCTAAGTAAGCCAATGATTTTAAAATATTCTCCACGTGTCCTTGGCCTCTCACACCTCAAAATACACAGCCAGTCACATAGGCTGGCTGGTTGGCCACCACCTGGCATAAATAGGAGGTATCAGACTTGCCTTTTCATTAGAAGTCTCACAACATTTGACATTTGTCTTAAATTCCCACTTCTGTGTGGCTTCTTGAGATTCTCAGCTCTCATGGTTGCAAAAAAGCTTGAAAACATGACCAAAATGCACCCGAACTCAAATTGTGCTATTTTGTTTAATAGCTCATGCTTCTGCAGCCAACCTTGTGCTATTTTGGTGACTGATGTGATTTTTTGACCATGTGTGGTCGGCAAGTCTCATTGCTCCAGAGCTCTGGGGATTGTGCAGTGGCTGAGCAGCTGTTCTCCGTGGCACGTACGAGAAAGGCCGTGAAGGTGGCCTGGTCCCAATGCTCAGTGACAAGGGAGCCAAATTCACAGCCCTGCAGAGCTGTGTTTGTTCTGATGAGAGGAGGGTAGCCAAATCCTTTTTGTCAGCCTGCCCCACAGAGAGCCTCCAACGTTCCTCAGCTGTGACGCTGAGGTAGAAACAGTATCATAGAATCAGAGAACACTAGAACTGGAAGGGACCTCAAGAGGTCATCCGGTCCGGTCCCCTGCCCTCATGGCGGGACCACGCACCATCTAGACCATCCCTGGCAGATGTCTATCTAACCAGCGATGGAGATTCTGCAACCTCCCCAGGCAATTTATTCCAGTGTTTAATCCCCCAGACAGTTAGGAAGTTTTTCTTAATGTCCAACCTAAACCTCTCTTGCTACTGTTTAAGCCCATTGCTTCTTGTCCTACTCTCTGTAGGAAGAGCTCACTACGTCTGTGCCTACTCAGCAACTGCCATCTTTAGTCTATATTTTTCTATGAAGCCTAAGAGCCAAACTGAAACCACTTCCTTTCCGTGAAGCCAGTGAGCTGAGCGCAACAGAGATGCCGCACTGGGGCAGATTCGAACTGGTAACTCAGCTGTGAAGCCAGGACTAGCCAGGCTGCTGGCTTGTGATGAGCGAAAAGATGGACGTTTTGTTTCCTGCAGACAGGTAGTACATTAGTGTAGAGATGAGGTGCCCAGGCAAGCTGGCCTGCCTATGATTTGCAGCTCTGGTTTGAAACCCCAATGGAGTGTAGTTCAGGCTTTATAAAATAAAAACTAATAAGAATCATAACAATTTTGTTTTCTGGCTGTAGCCTACAGCAAGCCAGACACGACATGGGAATTGAAGAATAAAGGCCATCAACTTCTCACGGTTCTCCTCCTCCTCCTCCTCCTCCTCTTCCTTTCCCCCACCCTCCTCCCCTGGCTCCAAATTGTTCCGAAAACATGGCTTTTGCCTTGCCTATTTCAGTTTTGCAATGAAGTCATCAAACAAGATGACAGGGACTTTCCAAGAGTGAAATCAATCAGCAACTTTCCCTTTTGCTTTTTCTGCTCAGGCAGGAAATAGGTGAATAAATTCTACTAGCGTCAAAGGGAAAGGAAGCGGGTAATGGATGGATTGGATTCAGCATGAGGAGGAGCAGGTAGACGGACGGGGCATCTGGAAGCCAGCCAGCCCTCCTGAAATAAATGAAGCCATTAGGCTGTGTTTGTTCTGATGAGAGGAGGGTAGCCAAGTCGTCTCCGGTATGGGCCTCTCCCACCCCCCTGAAAATAAAAGAGGGATTATCTATCCCCTGCTCCGATCTTCTTTATGTGAAACAGAGCTTTGGTGGCGTCAGGAAAGTCCAGCCAACATCAAACCGCCCACCTGACATTTTCCCTGATGCAGGTCAGATCCGTGGGCTGGGCTGTAACCTCTGGCTCACATTAGTGTGTCGTTTCTGACACTTCGTCCTGTCAACTTTAACGAGACCAGGACTGTGACCTCGCAACCAAGCGCACAGGAATAAGCCGGTTATTTCCTTTGCTTCGTCCATCCCTGAAGCAGGGGGTGTTATGAGAACAGAGACTCTCCCTGTTCGCTGGGCAGTGGGAGCAAATCTCCCAGGTGGGTGCAGATCCCAGCCTCTTCAGGGGTATTGCCAGTAGCGTAACGTGTTCCTAGCAATGAACACAAGCAGTGCATAAATTGGAGCTTAGAGCTCGGGGTGGTTCGGCCCACTCAGAGGGCAGGTGGATGCAGTCTGCCCCACCTCGTCCTTCTGGATGGGTGTCAATAGTTACCCTCAGTACAGCGTATTGCAGTAGTCAAATGCGATGGTGAAGATAAAGGTGCCAACGGCTTCCACAAGGTCTGTGTTAGCCAAGGGGGCCTGCACAGCTCTGGGGAGCCACAGACGGGAAAGTCACAAGTCTCTGCTGCTAGCTGAGACTCCAGATGCAAAGAGGGACACACTGGGGACCCCCGGGGGAAATTTCTTCTGCTAACAGGTAATGTTTTCCTCGGTTAGTGGGTTGGCAGCTGCCTCAACTCATGGGCGTAAGAATCCATAGCTCTTAATCTTTTGGGGCTCTTTAATAATGCAGGTGCTGGTGTGTCCACTGTTTCGTCTATCAGATGGAAAACGAAAGTACTTTTAGTTTACATTTTTGCCATAGGATTTTATCCTTTGGGCAAGCCAAGGTGTGAATGAGCTCTCTATTGGCAAACACAGGGAGGAACCTCAAGAGCAGAGCGTATGTGCATTGGTGATTATCGAACAGACCTGATTGGCCAACATCATTGATTTTAGCTGTTTGGGGTTGAAATTAAGTTTAATCTCAGATGTCGTGGTAATTAAATGTTGTCCTTGTCGTATGACGCAAGGGCAGCAGAGTTATATTTAATGTGCCCTAATTGAGGGGGCTTATTCTGGGCTCGTCTATACTTACCAGAGGGCTGATGCTCCAGTGGGTGATCTTCCAGGGGTCGATTTAGCAGGTCTAGTAAAGACCTGATAAATCAAACACTGATGGTGCTCCTATCAACCCTCAGTCACAAGGACTAGGAGAAGTTGACGGGAGAGTTTCTCATGTCGAACTTCCACCGTGAGGTGGTTCAGAAAATCGATGTAAGGTACATCAATTCCAGCTACACAATTCACGTAGAAGGAGTTGTGCATCTTACATCGACTTACTCCTCTAGTATATACCTGGCGTCTCACTTCAGACCACGATCTTGTGGGGCAGGTCTATTAATTACTGTTGGCAAGTTTTTGAATCTTGTTACAATGCTTCCCCAAATCCAAATGAATTCTGTTTCCTTTTTCTCTTGACGAAAGTGTACTTTTGTCCTATGGTCAGTGCTTTCAGGGTGAAATTCTTGCCTCTCAGAGCTTATCTTTGCAAACAATTACAGTGCTTCAGTTCTTTCTGTGCACAGCCAACCCATAAGAGGCAGGCTAAGAGGTTGTGGTTCATTTTCCCAGATTTCTGGGTAAGAGTCAGAGCCAGTTCTGCTGTTCAATCATAAGAGGACACTGCCCCCCAAGACAATGAACTTGGCCCTTGCGGCCACCAGCATGCCTTGGCAGAAGGATTACATTTCTATTTGAATACCCAAACCATTATGTGTATATATATATATATATATATATATATATATATTTTTTTTTTTCAGATAAAAACTTTTTTTGTGGTGAAAAGTTGAAATACTCCACAGAAGGTGTCTGGCTACCAGGAAAACTTTCATTGAGTTCTGAACACAATAACAGCCATCTCCTTTCATGAGAAAAATATGGCCCAGTCCTGTTTCAGACTGGGACAGAGAAATAGGCTCTACGCTGGCAAGGAGAGGGTTGATGAAAACCTGAGCCTCCAACTTGTCCCTCCCCAGGATCCCTGCAGCAGATATCAGGTATGGAGAGGGGAGTTAAAAAGAAGAGACCTCACCCGCTTCAGGCTGGCCAGGAAGCTGAGCAGAGGCCAGGTCAGGCCGCTCTGCCAAACCAGAGAATTTACCGGAACAGGGGAGATCAATATTTTCTAGCACATTACTCACACTTCCACTGCTTCCTGGGCTCTTAGAAGACAAGTAGGGGTAAGTTACAGCTAAATAACAGCACAGAACACTGAGAGCCAGGACTCACGGCTGGAAACAAGCTTTATGGGACCACGGGAAACTTGGCCACACTCATTATAAATGGACATCTGGCTAAGGAAACTTACACTGGACCACGGGTGTTGCCAGACTAGAGTGTGCCAGACTAGAGAGGCTCAACCAGTACCAGATGCCCAGGGTCAGACTGAGGCATATTCTCTGTAGGCGATGGCCCCCAGCTTTCATTTTTAAGTAAATGGATACATACAGACTTTTTCGAGGCCCTAATTATTCTAATTAAAAGCTAGAAGACAGAGTCCTGTGTCACTGATGCAGAGACTCCTGCCTGAGTGTGCTGAGAGCCTGAAACAAGAGCTCTGAGGCCATGAACTTCCCCATGCATCACAATAAGACGCTCTGGGGACCTGCGAAATCCCTCCACCGGAGGATCATCGCCTTAGTACAGCTCTGCCAACACTTTTCTTGGGCTGATTACCAGCCTGGTGAAAGAGAAGAAGGGAAACCAGCTACAAAGTCTCTGCTCCCTAAATCCTACAAGAGAGGCCTGAAACTCCATGACTTGCTTATTTCCCTCCATAGATCATCCTAATGTCCTTCCCCCGCCTGTGGCTGCCCTATAAAACGGAGAGCGCTAAGACATGTGGACCCCCTTGAATTGCTGAAACAGACTGTCCAAAGTTCTGTCTTAATATGGAAATATGGAGAAGTGCTTATGCTGCGACAGTGATTTACTGCAGCGGTAACCTCACCTGATAACGCAAATTAATCTTGGCTGCCTGGCTTCAATTATGTATTTTTGTCTACTATGTGTTTTGAAATACTGATTCTCTTGGCCGAACAAAGGCGCAGAAACCACAGTGCAGCCCAGAGCACGCAGATAAATAAAGAGGCAATTTTGCAATATGCTCAGGTGTTTCCTGGGGTGGAAAATAGCGTGAAGAGTAATATATTTGTGTATGTGCCATTTAAAAATGAAAGGAAGATGCCTTATGGGACAGGATGGCTGAGGGAGTTTGGTGTGACGTGGGGTCGCTTCTGGGTTACTAGCCTGAATGCAGCTGCTGTTGGGAGTATCATGGAATCGTAGAATCCTAGAACTGAAAGGAACCTCAGGAGGTCATCAAGCCCCCTGCCCACAGCAGGATCAACCCCAGCTAAATCATCCCAGCCAGGACTTTGTCAAGTCAGACCTTAAAAACCTCTGGAGGTGGAAATTCCACCAGCAGTAGTAGTAGAGGTCTCTGGTCACTGGAGATGTGTGCAGGATGGGTTATTCAACCACTCCGGAGCACCGGTGTCGTACAGAACGAAGGCCAGACCATGAAAAAGGTCCATGCAGCCTTAGCTGTAGAAAGTTGGGCTAGGTTTACACTTCAGACTCTACCGTGACACAGCTGCAATGTTTTGGTGCAGATGCTAAAGCAAAGGGAGGGGTCCTTGCCAACCTAACACCGTCTGTGCCAGGGATCAGCTTGGTTTAATGACATCATTCTAGAGATGTGGTTTTTTCGCACCTCTGAGACACAGCTCTGCTGGTGTAAGTTCTCCAGGGTGACCAGACCCTATTGTCAGAGGCAGGGAGCTCTGGTAGCTGGACACTGATCTAGGACACTGTTCCTCAACCAGGGATACATGTACCCTTGGGGCTACACTGAGGTCTTCCAAGGGGTACATCAACTCATTTAGAAATTTGTCCAATTTTACAAGAGTCTACGTAAAAAACAAAAACAAAAACCAAAACCACTAGTAAAGGCAGTTCAATCTAAAAGTTCGTTTAGACAATGACTTGTTTCCACTGCTTCATATACCCTTCCGCTGAAATGCAAGTGCGGTATCTCCATTCCAATTAATTTGTTTGACAATAAGATGGTAGAAAGTCAGCAAGTTTTCAGTAGCAGTCTTCTGTGATGTTTTTGCACGTTTTTATAAGTAAGTAGTTTTTAAGTGAGGTGTAACTTGGTGGTATGCAAAGCAAATGTGACTCCTGCAAAGGAAAGGTTGACTGGCCCTTGTTTCAAGACCTCCAATTACCTTAGGACCATGTTTCTCAACTGGCGGCCTGCGTACCCTTAGGCGTACCCGGGAGAAGTGTTTCAAGGAGAAGTAGAATCAGATTATCTGGAAGAATGAACAGAACGTTCTGCTATAAGCTGCATCTGCAGTGGACGTGTCCCTTCCTGGCCATCCAACTCCCTTCCTCCCCACCCCCCCCGTAGGTGGAAACTGACTCCCCTCCTCCTCCTCACCCAAATACAAGGCTGCTGTGAGCGCTAGTCAGCAGCCTGGGTGCGTGTTGCAGGAGATCGTGCCAAAGACATAGCTGAGCCTGGTGTCACAACAGCCCAGTGATGTAACGTGGAGGAAACCTAAGACCGTTTTACCTTTTCGTTCTGTAAATCTGATAGTCCCTCTATTCAGTGTCACTGTGCGGCCATGTTTCCTCTTGAATACGGAAACGGGAAATGCTTCTGATTTCAGCAGCTGAAGGAACTCATGACTGATCACTCTTTGCTGGAAGGATTCTAGGGTGTGGATATTAGCTGTCCTTTCCATTTTGTGAAAACCTGGAAAGGCATGAAGTAGCGTCTGGTCAGGACCTACGTCAGCAGAGTTTTGCCCAACACCATAAAGCTAGAATAACCCAGTGGGGATCCAGAGAATCTGCCCCACCAGAGCAACATAAACAGTGGAAACATAGGCCCAGATTCACCAGTTCTCTCCTTCTGCTCTGCTCTGCATCAGCAACATGAAGCTGTCATAAATGTGACTTACCCTCATGGCTGTTCCACGTCTTGAGAGTGATGCAAAGCAGCCAGAGTGCAGCGGTGAATCCGGCCCATAATTTAACACATCATATGGCATGTACACTTCAAAATCACATCATTCTGATTGCGGTCTTGGTCTTGGTCTTGGCTCGAGCTGTTAATATTCTCTCAAAGTCCAAGAATGAGAGAACAAGACTGCAAGCTGGTTCAGCTTGTGCAAGGTCATTGAAACCAGGCGAGAACTGAAATGGGAAAAAAGAAAAGGGAAGTTGGTAATCCAAATGGTACGATGTTGAGACACAATGATTCATGATTTACCAGGGCTAAATGATTTATAGAGGGTGTCCACGTGCCCTGGTGCATGGTAGCATTGAGTTCTGTTCCTAGTGGGTTCCCTTTAAGGTGAGTGGCAGCTCAGTGACAAAAACTTGGAGAAAGTTCACCTCTGAAATGTGTTTATTGTTGTTCAGCTTCACAGCAGAGGAAATTAAGCAGGTGGCAATCAGTACTGGTCTCTCTCCCACCCGACAACATAACCCCCCTGCCATCTTGCCCCCCACCCCACCCCAGATAGTCAAGGTAGAAAGGTCCTGTCCCACATTTCAAAATGTTACCCAGCTTTTGCTTAGAAGAGCTATTGATGAGCAAAGCAAAGCAGGCTTGTCAGTCACTTCACTTTATTGTTAGCACAACAATAAATGTGCTGCCCTCCTTGGTCGTCTGCAAACAAGACTGGAAATCTATGAAGGATTATTTCAGGGGGAAAATGGCCTGTATTTCATGTGACATGTCATTATTGAAAAATACTGTATGTGTGAGCAAACTATCCCTTTCTTTTATCCCAGCCATTAGAGTTCTGAAAGAGAGGTGTAATCTGTATAATGGGTGACATGTATATGGAAGATCTGGAAAGTGCTGCAGGTCCTTCTGGAGGGCTCGTGCTGTATAAATTGCAGCTCTTGTTGTTATAAACATCAGCAACACCCGAGTGCTCCTCTGAAAGTAACATGCTGAGACTAAGCTTGGGACTCCACAAGATGAAAATTCCAGGCGTGATGAGAGGCGTTGCTGCCTCGTGAGCCTGGATTCCTCCTGCGTAAAGAGTGGGCCAAAAGGTCTTCTCAGGCAGGTTTGCCAGGTCTGATCCGAGAGCTGAGCTGACCACGAGCGTGACCTTTCCCTTCACTTTTCCACGAGAATTTGTGTAATCCACTTATATCTTCCCAGGTGTCTGGGGAGCAACGGCTAATTGTGCCGATACGGGGAGTCATGTGAACAAACGCCTTGGCGGGCAAACGAGCCTAGCTGTGGCAAAAGTGTCCACCAATACTAAAATGCGTAGGGAAGTGAAAGGAAGGAAGGAAGGACCAGTGGTTAAAACATTTATCTGGGCCTTACGGATTGAAACCTTGGCTTGTCTACAAGCTTCCTGAGTGACCACGGGTGGGTTTTCGTAACTCTAGTGATGGTCACGAGTTTTCAGAATGGAAAAGGGCGTTTTTCTATGAAAACTTACAGCAACGAAAGTCTAACTTTCCATCAGCTCTAGACAAGAGTTGCAGAAAACTAGAGGATTTGCCTGACATTGGTTGGGCCCTTGTGGGCATTCAGGGTGGTGGTAGGAATCAGGGCAGAGGGTTTGGAAGTGTATGTGTGGGTGCAGGAGTCAGAATAGGGTGCGGCAGGTGCAGGAGTCAGGGCAGAAGCTTGGGCGCAGGGGGCGGGCTCAGGGCCAGGGTCGCGGGGTGCAGAAGTGAGGCCGGAGGGCTGCGAGGTGTAGTGGGGGGCTGGTGCCATGGAGCCTCACTACCCAACTGGCAGCTGCTCCCTGCGGGGGGACAGGGGCTGTGCTGCCCGACTGATGGCTGCTGTGGGGCTCTCTGGAGCTGTTGCAAGGCAAGGGCCATGTTGCCCAGCTGCAGTTTCCTGGAGCGCTGGGGATCTCTTCCCTGGGATGGTGGGGGCTTCACTGTCCAGCCAGCAGCTCTTCCATGGCTTCCAAAGGCTGGGGGAATAGTGGAAATGATTTTACCTCAACGAATTTTTCCATGAAAAATGGCTTTTCAACCAAACTATTTTTGTTGTGGCACAAATCTCTCATATGGGTTAACGTTTTCCTGCTTTTCCCCAAAAAATCAGAAACTGGAGTCCTTTCAGCTTTTGCTCAGGACTTTTGTTTTTCCAAGCCCAAATCTTTTTCCTAAAGAGGATTTTTTTAACCAAATTTCAAAAGTGTTTGTTGGTTAGGATATGACGATGTTGTGCAGAAGATGGACCCAGTCAGGGTCGATATTCCAGAGTTCGGTGAAGATGGCCACGTAAGTCGATTGAGATAAGTTGATTCTTGCTACCCAATGGCCATAGCTAGAATTGCGCATCTCCAATTGACTTACCGGCCTAGAGTAGACCACACCTCAGATATTGAAAAAAAAAAAGAAACCACTGACAAAATTTATAAAGACATTTAAAAAAAAAACCTCCTGGAAAAAGCAAAGTCATCCTCTCCCCAGCATGGCCCATCCAGCTGTATTTGTTCAAACATTTCTGCACAATACAGCCACAGGTAAAAAGCTAGGGGGCTTTCGGAGGGAGAGCCCACAAATCTTGCAACTTGTATGAACATCAGAAGGCTGGACGTTAATCAAAGGGTGCACATCCTCTTTAATTTCCTGAAGAAGCTGCATCAGGAGCCAGAGCCCATGCGGACATTAGCTGAAGCCCAGTCAGAATTGGCTTTTGACCTTGAAAGAAGGAAGCATTAATCTCTTGCACCCAGCCGTCCTTCCTACTTCTAATCCTCTTGCTGATGAAGGACAATATTATCACTTGGCAAAGTCAATGGTAATGGCTTACGACAGCCTTCCTCCCTCCGGCAGCTCCTGCATTATATTAACTTTATCTACAGATTGCTGAACTGCCGGCAAAAGCGAAGGGAAGAAAAGATTTCTACCTGACGTGTGAGACAATGACCTTCTTCTTAAACTTCCATGGAGAATACTAAAGAGCTCTTAAGGCAAAAGGGCTTCTTCTCCAAGCGTCCATTTCCCTCCTGCCCTCATTTGGAAACGCCGCATGACTTTGCTTGGAGTGACGTCTCTGCTCCCTGAGCTGGGGATGCAGGACTCAGCACCCCATTGCCATGCCAACCAAGGAGCCAATAGAACCACAGCCAGGGACCTTTCTTTTTCTCCAGCGCATCCTCTCATGCTTAAAAGCTCACTTCTCAAAATGGTAAATGGCTGTGATTGCATGGCCGCTGGGTGGAGAGCTTTCTTTCTGTCATGCAAGGCCACGTTGATTTCTCTGCCGTCTGTGCTCATCCCTAAAGGTACTGGACAGAGAAAAATGGACAAATGGGAAATATTGACAAATCCAAAGCACAGGACACCGCATGTCACTGCGCAGCCAGGGAGAAGAGCAAGTCGTCCTGCTTGGATCAACACAGACAACAGGGCCGACAGCCACCGCAGGCCCTGGGCGAGGTGGAGGGGCTCCACCCCAGAAAAGGCAGGGCCAAGCATATAAGGGGTGTGGCTTAAAACAGCCAGCCATACAGAGCAGCATAACAGCGCTGCCGCGGCACTTCAAAGGAGACCAGAACTCTTTAATTCTTTGACGGCAGTAGCTGGAGATCCCTGTGGAACGCCAGGCCCTGGGGCAACTATCCCATTACGCTCCCCCCATGCCCCCAGGACAGTCATAAAGAGACGGAGACATTGTGTGAGATTCTGTGCTCACCTTCTAAGATGTCTAGCCAGGAACCCTCAGCCCAGCGCTGTGTGCCCCAGGGGGAATCGTCCCTCAGCTGTAAAATGGGGACTTTAGGGTCCCTTTTCAACAGTTTGTCCCATTACTTGACCGAAAGGAACCTGAGTGGGATGGGAATCTCACCCTTCACTCCCGGGCACTCAAAGCAACAGCCCAAATCCTCTTGTGACTTTTCCACAGGGATGGGATTTCAGGGGCCTGCAGTCTGTCCTGACACACCCCAGGTGGCAGAGCTCAGCCCCCACCTTGCCATTATCCCAGTGATGGTGCGAGGGAAGGAGCTAAAAGCTGCTTAGCTTGGTCAGCAGGGGGCTGGGTAGAAGCAGTGTCCCTGGCCTCTGTTTGTCAGAGGCTGGAAATGGATGACGGGGAGGGATCCCAAGATGATTCCCTGTTCTGTTCACTCCCTCCGGGGCACCTGGCACTGGCCGTTGTCGGAAGACAGGACACTGGGCTAGGTCGTAACCAATTCTTATGTTCTAAGTTGTCACCTACCACACGCTGGGGATGGGCGGGGGGACTTCAGTGATCCACAAACAGAGAAAAAACAGCATCGCCTTTCCCGGAGTAAAGTCTTGTGATTTAGGAAGATCTGGATGATGACTTGTGACCTCTTGAGGTTGGCAAAGCTGTTCACCCTCCAAAGAAGACCAAGCCAGATAGGTACAGACCTCTGTCTGGCACAGCTCTTGATGCCTAGATACAATAAGTTCAAGCTGCAAGCCGGAGCTTGTGCTTCAAGTGAAACACAAAACTTCTGTGCATTTTTCGAGGCTTTTTTGCTCCATGGTTATTCTTGGCCGTGCCCTCCAAAACAATGGCTAATGTAGACATCCCTAAAACCACTGAGCAACATATTCCTACAACTGTTGGCGTGTGGTTTTCTTGCAGCATGTGCTCAGCGCTGATCCTGATACACCACCCGCAATAGAATCCTAGAACTGAGAGGTCACCTCGTCTGAACCACTTCCCTCACAGCAGGACCAGGCACCATGTAAACCATCCTTGCCAGGTGTTTGTCTAACTTGCTTTTAAAAATCCCCAGTAATGGAGAGTCCACAACCTCCCCAGGCAATTTATTCTGGTGCTTAACTACCCTGACAGTTAGGAAGTTTTTCCTAATGTCCAACCTAAAGCTTCATTGCAGCAATTTAAGCCCATTGCTTTTTGTCCTTCATTCAGGAGAAAAAAAAATTCTCCCTCCTCCTTGTAATACTCTTTTAGGTACTTGAAAGCTGTTATCATGTCACCTCTTAGTCTTCCCTTTTTCAGACTAACCAAGCCCAATTCTTTCAGTCTTCCCTCACAGGTCATATTTTCTAGAGCTTTAATCACATTAGTTGCTCTTCTCTGGACCTTCTCCAATTTCTCCGCATCTTTCCTGAAATGAAGCGCCCAGAACTGGACACAACACTCCAGTGGAGGCCTAATCAGTGCAAAGTAGAGCAGAAATAAGGTTGTGCATGGTTTTGCCTTGTCCAGTGAAGTGATAAAACAGCAGGCCAGCCCACATGCCATGCTCCTGCCATCTGGGAATCATGACCATTCAGTCCCTGTCAGTTCTGGGCATTCAGTTCTTGAACATCATGCTCATCGGGTTCCCAGTCCTACGCTCTGACCTCCCGACCTTAATTAACCCTTTGAAAGAGATGTGCGTTTTCATTTTCACAGCAGGGAGCTTTCTTTTCTGAGGCGGCTGAGATAATTGTCACCCTGCAACAACCTAACCTTTTATCGTGAGGAAAATTAATCATGTACAGGAATAAAATACCCAGGCTGGTTGAGATGAAACACCAGTCCAGGGCTACATCTGCAGCTAGCGTAAATCGGTATAGGGCCACTGACTTCAGTGCAGCTGTGCATATTTATCCCACCCACTTATTTCCTTGCTCTAGCCTTTGCTGATGCTTCAGCGTTCAGGCTCTTCAGGATTCTCCAGTCGTCTCCTCCATCACACGGCTCTGCTAGAGCTGTCCTGACAGAGATGTGTAGTTCCCTGGTTCAAAAGGAACGGAGGAGGTGGGAGAGGAACTGAAGCTTTCCTCTCTAATCAGTCGTCATGTAATATGCATGAGAGGAGTCCAAAGAGAGGAAGTGAGGCAGGATGTCTCGAAAGCCTCGGCAGTTTTTGGAGCCCTGTCTTGACAAGTCGCTGCAGCGTTTAGAGAATAAAAAGAAGGAGAGGAGATTTTTTTTCTCCCCTTTGCTGAACTTTAAATCTCTCCTCATGCCTTACCCTTCCTGAGTTGTGAGGTGTAGTGGCTCTTCCATTCATCCGGCCCCTCAGTCCACAGGCTGCTCCACAGATCTCTGTGGCCGTCAGCCCCCTGAGCAAGGAGGACGTGTGCAGGGAGAGGGTAAGCTGCTGCAGACCTGGGCACAGGGCTGGCGGGTGGGGGTAGATGGCTGTCTGCCCTGCAGGGAAGACACTAAACCGTCTGGGGCTGGCTTGTCCCTCACCCTGTCTGGTACCAGCGAGATGGCAGCAGGGAGAGAGCAAAAAACCACCCACCCGTGAAAGGGCCAGGGAAAATTGAGGGGGCAGCTCAGGAGGCCCTTTCCACATACTCCTGAGCCAGCCATGGCCAGTAAGAACTGCTAGTAGCTGTACCGACAGACACACAGCTAAATAAAGCCCTTGGTGAAACACAGGCCACCTATCACCCTCCCCGGCCTGGGTAATACTTAGCCCAGCCTCTATGCAGGTGACCCCTCAAGGTGCCTTCCAGTCTGTAGCGACCAGGGTGGCCACTCATGGATGAACAGGGGTAAGGATCCCTCCCTGAGCAGAGCCAAGCCCCACCCCCTTACCTGAGTAGAAGTTGGGGGGCAGGACTGTCTGTATAAAAGCCCAGTTGGGGCCCAGCCGCTGGAGAAGGCAGATGCCTGTCCTGAGCTCCCTCTGCATCAGCCCAGAACATTGTTCCCGCTAACTTTTTCCATGCCCGGGTGGAATAAATTTTGTTATATGCACTGAGGCATGTGTGGAGGTGCACCACCAATAGAGACACGTGCTGGTAGCTGTGACTGCATTGCTAATCAGTAAGGGGGCACCTGAATCCCTTCTGGGCGACTGCCCAAGTGCTCAGCTTATAGGGAACACCGGTCTCAATCCAGGCTCATGGAAGTGGGTTTTCCTGCAGAGCTCAGCTGTATGCAGAGGTGGCAGATCTCAGGTTAGTGAGTGTTACTTTGGTACGGGGGCAGAGACGCTTTCAACTTACAGGCATCCATTAGTTAATGAAAAAATAAAGAACACAAAGAAACTCATCTTAGCTTTGCTGGAATGTAACTACTGCTTCTTCCGTTCCCTACAGCAGTGTGAGAGCCAGCTGAATCGCCCCGGGGAACGGCTTAATCACTTTCAAATGGATTGTTCCACCTCACTGGTTTGGCGGAGGCATAAGACGAGGGTGGAAAACTGCGTCCGGTCCCCCATGTCCCTCTTCTGGAGAACATCTTCTACTGGGAAGCAGCCAGCTCTCACTATCTGTCTGCCTCCCAGCTGCTGAAAAAGAAAAAAAAAAGCAGCTTTCCATTTGTTTATCATGTTACATTTTCATTTTCCTTTAGAGCACCCAAGCCACGAGGAAGGAAACTCCACTGATCATGGGCCATGCAATGGTTCAGTTATCGGCAACATGGGTCCTGCGCAGCACCGGGGCTGGGAGTCCCTGGGCCATGCTGTGATTGGGTTTGCTATAAAAGGGATGTGGATCTAGTTGCTCCGGATTGTTAGGTTAGGTTATGATCTCACAATGCATCTCTTTGTGATGCTTAAATCCACGTGTGCCTCTCGTTAAGGCCTGGCCCCAATGGCCATTAACATCAGTAGGGGAAGTTCTGACCATTCCAGGAGAGAAGTGATCACCGGATCCTGGAGTTGGGTTGCTTTCCTGTCCCAGGCCACCAAGCTTTCCCACCCAGCCACTCCACCCCAAGCACAGCAATGAGGAGACCAAAGCATCACAGTGCCAAGGAACCAAACCGTTCCATGCCCCGGGCAGAGACAGGAGGCCTGGGGCTGAGATCCCAGCAGGGGCTGGGAATGGGCTGTGGGCTTCATGTCTGGCCCTTGACGACTTGCAGTCACACTGGGGCTTATTTTTAAAAGCATCTTTGTTAACTTGCTGTTGCTGAAGCCCCAGGATTGCTACCCACACAGCCGTTTCTCTTCCTAAGCCAGAGCTGTCCCAAGGGGAGGCGGGGCCCAGGGCAACTCCCGCTGCCAGTGTCCCACATGCAGGGCCCTGGGAACCCCCCACTGTGCTGCAGGTTTTGCCCGTTTCATGCTCCACCCTCACGGCCTCCTTCCCCACTCCTCCGCCAGCCTGAGCAAGGACTACCTGGAGCAGGGCGCAGCAGCAGGAGCTCGACTCCCTCGTTTCCCCCACCCTCGCCCCATCATGGTAATGGGGAGAAGCTGAGCCCCCCGCTTCTCCCACTCTGCCTGCGTGGTGAGTACGGGGCGGTGGAGCAAAGCGAAGGAGGGCAGATGACCCCCTCCTGCTGCTGCTGTCTGCCCCAGGTAATCCTCCCCCCTCCTGTCCATAGGATGGTTAGGGTGGTCGCTACAGGGACCCCAAAAGCAGAGGGCCTTGGGCAGCCGCCCCAGTTTGTTCCAAGTACAGGATAGCTCCGCCCACATCGCTAAGCCCTCCTCCCTCCAGCCGCACGGTTGACGTTCTCCTGAACGTTCCCAAGGTGGGTTTTCTTGGTGTGTTTGTTTTGTAATTTTGGTTTGGTTTTGTCCATGCGTTGCTGGAGGGGTCTGGCAGCTCCCTCCACTTTCCGCAGCTCGCCTGTGAGACCGGGCAGCTGCCAGCAGCTTGGCGACTGACGAGATGCTGGAGACAATATCACGTCAGTCTGATCACACTTTGGCCTCCCTCATTGGTTTTACGAGTCGCCATTTTCGGGAACAATTAGAGCTGGGAGCTTTCCTGGCTCGAAATGTCTGGCTCCTGCTCTCCAATGGTGGAAAGAGTCTGAGTCTCATATAACTGGGGTGAGAGTTCAGTCGTCCAACCCATCTTTCTCCTTGGATTGTAGGTCACCTTCCTAGGCAGGTGTGGGGAAGATGAGGTGGGAAGCGCGTCATGGCTTGATGCTACCAAGCCAGTGCCGTGCAATGCCAGTGCAGCTCTGTCACAGAGCTTAGTGCTGCTGTAGCGCAAATACCTGCTCGTGAACGACTGTACATCTTGGGTGACTTCAATGCAAGAGTCGGAGCTGATTGGGCCTCATGGCCTTCCTGCTTAGGACACTTCGGTGTGGGAAAAATGAATGACAATGGACAGCGTCTCCTTGAACTGTGCACGTACCACAATCTGTGCATCACAAACACATTCTTCCAGACGAAGCCACAGCACAGAGTGTCGTGGAGACACCCACGCTCGAAGCACTGGCATCAACTAGACGTGGTCATCGCTAGGCGTAATAACCTCAAAAACGTCCTTCTGACACGCAGCTATCATAGTGCTGACTGTGATACAGATCACTCGCTAGTTTGCTCCAAGCTCAAGCTGAGACCCAAGAAGCTGTACCGCTCTAAACCTGCTGGAAGGCCCCGCATTGACGCCAGAAAGACGGCAAACTCGGAGAAAGCTGAAAAGTTCAGAAAGACCCTCCATGAAAATCTGCGCAGTGGCCCTGGGAGCGCCGATGTGACATCCAAATGGCAGCATCTGAGGGATACAGTTTACAACACGGCCTTTTCGGTGTTTGGAAGAAGAGCTAGAAACACGAACGACTGGTTCGAAGCTAACTCTGATGAGATGATTCCAGTCACTGAAAAGAAGCGCGCTGCACTCCTGGAGTACAAACGCTCACCGAGCCAGAGTAACCAGCAAGCACTTAGAGAGGCCAGAAGAACAGTACAGCAGACAGCCAGGCACTGTGCCAACAACCACTGGCTCCAGCTATGCAGCAGCATCCAGACCTGTGCCGACTTTGGTAATCTCAGAGGAATGTACAAGGGTATGTGGAAGGCATTAGGACCCACCCAGAACAAGATGGCACCTCTGAAATCCAAATCTGGTGAAGTCATTGCTGACAAAGCCAAACAGATGGAGCGCTGGGTTGAGCACTATGCCGAGCTGTACTCACGCGAGAACATTGTGGTTGATGCAGCCCTCGATGCCATCAAGCTCCTACCAGTAATGGACGAACTGGATCAAGAACCGACTGTGGATGAACTGAAGAGAGCCATCGACAGCATTGCAGCAGGAAAGGCCCCTGGTCAGGATGGTATACCACCAGAGGTAATCAAATGTGCCGCGGACACACTCCTGGAACCCCTACATGAGCTACTGTGCCTGTGCTGGAAAGAGGGTGAGGTTCCACAGGATATGCGCTATGCTAACATTGTAACGTCGTATAAGAACAAAGGAGACAGAAGCAACTGCAACAACTACCGTGGAATCTCCCTCCTAAGCGTCACTGGTAAACTGTTCACTCGCGTCATCCTTGGCAGACTCCAGAAGATTGCTAAGAGGGTGTACCCCGAATCGCAGTGCGGATTCCGCACAGAGAGGTCTACCGTTGACCTGGTCTTCTCTCTAAGGCAGCTGCAGGAGAAGTGGAGGGAGCAGAGAAAGCCACTCTACATAGCCTTCATTGACCTGACCAAGGCCTTTGACTTGGTCAGCAGGGATGGTCTGTTCAAACTGCTCCACAAGATAGGCTGTCCTCCACGGTTACTCAAGATGATCCAGTCGTTCCACGAAGACATGAGAGGAACCATCCAATATGACGGCGCATTATCGGATGCTTTCAGAATCAGGAGCGGCGTCAAACAAGGATGCGTGCTTGCTCCGACATTGTTCGGGATCTTCTTCGCACTCCTCCTGAAGCATGCCTTTGGATCTTCAACAGAGGGCATCTTGCTGCACACAAGATCTGATGGGAAACTGTTTAACCTTGCAAGGCTGAAAGCTAAGTGTAAGGTGTGAGAAGTCCTCATCAGAGACATGCTGTTCGCAGACGATGCTGCTGTAGTGTCTCACACAGAAGACCAGCTTCAAAAACTGCTGGATCAGTTCTGCAAAGCGTGCAAGGACTTTGGGCTTACCATCAGCCTAAAAAAGACAAATGTACTCGGTCAGGATGTTGCTGAATCCCCAACAATCAGCATTGACAACTATATGTTAGAGGTCGTCCACGAGTTCGTTTACCTCGGGTCCACCATCACTGACACCCTGTCGTTGGACACTGAGCTAAATAGGAGGATCGGAAAAGTGGCCACAGCTCTGTCCAGACTCAGCAAGAGAGTGTGGAATAACAACAAGCTGTACACTCACACTAAAATGCAAGTCTACAGAGCCTGCATCCTCAGCACCCTCCTTTAGGCAGCCAGACTTGGACCCTGTATGCCCGCCAGGAAAAGAGGCTGAACGTCTTCCACTTGCGCTGCCTTAGGCGCATCCTTGGAATATCATGGAAGGACAGAGTGACCAACACTGCCGTCCTCGAGCAAGCTGGAATCCCAACCATGCACACCCTCCTCAGGCAGCGTCGACTCCGCTGGCTTGGCCACGTCCACAGGATGAACAATGGAAGGATTCCAAAAGACATCCTGTATGGTGAGCTAGCCTCTGGCAAAAGACCTCCCGGACGCCCCCAGCTGCATTACAAAGATGTCTGCAAGAGACACCTCAGAGAGGTAGACATCGAGCTGGACAACTGGGAAGAACTAGCAGACAACCGCAGCAGATAGAGGCAGGGGTTACACAAGGGCCTTCAGAAGGGCGAGTTGAAGATCAGACAGGTAGCAGAGGAGAAGCGAGCGCACAGAAAGCACAATAAGGACTTGCCAGACACCCACTACATCTGCAAGAGATGCAGCAAGGACTGTCACTCTCGTGTGGGTCTTTATAGTCACAATAGACGCTGTAAATGAAGTCCTCAATTGAAACTGTAAAGGGCGCGATCCATAGTCTATGCAGACTGAAGGATGCCTACTGACTACTGACTACTACTCTGTCACAGAACAGCACAGGATCCATGTCAGGAATGGCAATGGCACAGCTGATTTCCCCTCCAGGGAGCAGATAATCTGTGGTTCCTGGGGTTCAAGGCTCAAAGGTTTGTGACTTCCCAGGGGAGGCGAATGCTTTGAGGACCAGATTCCATTGCTAAGCGCTAGCCCCTGGACCAGCGCCGGGGGGAAAAATGTGTTGATGCAATTCCAGCCACACCTAGGCCAACCAGATCCACCTGAATCCAGCAGGCGTAACTGCTTGCTTGTCCTCAGTGCCATCCACCCTAACCATCCACCAGCAGTCGCGAGCAGAACTTGATGTGAGTCAGGGAGGGTAAGAAGCACTAGCTCATCCAATCTGACCTCTTGGACAGGGCAGGCCACAAGCACCACCCAGCCACTGCACCCTAATCCCACCCAGGAAATGAGACCATAGCAGCCTGCAGGAGACTGGGCAATTAAATGCCACAGGGAGAGAATGGGAGGGACCAAGGGGCACCAGAGACAGAGGCCCAAGCAAGAGCGGGGAAGCAACTGTGCTGAAGGGCTGTGTTAGCCTCGTGCCCTGGAGCCCTAAGTGCCGGTAGCTCAATGTTGATCTGTGGATGAGCAGCCCAGACTGCCCAGAGCCCATCCCTGACCTCCAGATGGACAGGAACTCTGTCTCCAACTCTTGTAAACAAGGGGAAATGACTGTCCCAGCCATGCCTCATTTACATATCAATTCTGGGCCCCTTTGGGACATTGTGGTTAAAACACAGCTACACTTGGAATGTGGGAGCCGTAACAGACACACTCTTGGCTTTACTGGGAAATGAAAGGAGAAGAGATCAGGATAAAATATACCTGGGGCAAGGGGTCACCCACACTGGGACCACAATCTGGCGCGGTTGGGTACCGGGGCCTGGCTTGTAGTAAAATGGTTTAAGGATTCCTGTTATGTGCTAGGTGTATTTCTCTAGAAGTTAAGATGTTATACGCCAATGACATCCCATGGTGGATGGAGCTAAGGAGTGGGTGACAGGTGGCTCTCAGTTGGCTTGAGCTGAAGCCCCCAAGAGTAGGAGTCTGCCTGGAAAGCTTGGATACAGATCCCTTCTTCTAGCCCTTAAAGCCAAAATAACCTCAGCTGGATCTGACGCAGTAACATTGACCAGGCTGGATCCTTGGAATTTTTCATCCTTGTGACACAAACGGTGAGTGGGGGCCTGGTTTAGAGTGAATTAGCCACTCGCGCTGCAAGAGAAAGCTGAAGTGGAGGACTATGGCTCCGATCCCTTGGGAGGGCGGGACTCTTACCTAATGTTAATGTACTAATTGCTGTTTGAGTAAGGTCATTATCTGTTACCGATGCCCCTCTTTTCACCCTTTAATCTAATGCTCTTTGGGTTTCAACCCGGACTTCAGTGTTTGCCGGAGGGACAGTGTTGCCTGTCAAGGGTGCTCTGGCTGGTGAATGTAATTTCCCAGGTTTCCAGGTAAAGCCGAGTAAAGCCAACACTATTTAAGTGTTCAGAAACAGCCTCTAAAAACATCGAACCTGCCCCTTTGTGATGCTGACAACCGTCACCCCGGCTGACTGTAAATACAGCATGAACCCTGGGGTTGTTGCTGCAACAGCTCTGGTCCTTCATGCTCAGACTCTTTCACAAGCTGAAGGTAACTGTACGGCTGTGAAATGCTACTGCAGGTGCTGATCTGCAAGCCTCACCCCCATCTCAGACTTAGGCGGGGGCATATTTGGAAAGAAGGGGATCTCCAGGGACATGCAGAGAGCCGGAGGGCCGGCCATTGAAGGGAATTGCAACAAAGAGGAGCTGCTTCGACAGGAGGGGGCCGTAAAGGGTCTTCTCCTGAACTCTCTTGTGTAGTCTGAAATGCCAGAGGCCAGGTTCTGCACTGGGCTAAATCATTGTTAGTCCCTTGATGCCAGTGAAGCTGTGCTGGTTTACAGCAGCTGAGGTTTGGGCCTAGCAATCTTGACGCTCCTCGCATGGCGTTGAAATACAGCCCTCGATCTGCAGCAGGGGCTAGTGATTGTTGGCTGCTTGCCTTCAGAGGGGCTTGACCGTCAGAAGCTCTGAGCGTCCCCCACTCTGCGAACACGCCTCTTTGGGGGACTCACATCAGGCCCCTCCCAGCTGGCCAAAATCCTGCAGTCTGCAGCAGCAGCTGGGGGATAAGAGAGGCTGGTGAGTTCAGCAGCAGGGAGGCTGGCAATCGCAGATAGTAATTGGAATTGTCAAGAACCAATTTATTGCGTAATATCCTCTGGATTCAGTCAGGTGGGCAAGCCCGGCGCTCGTCCTAAAGAATGTCACTCTGTCTCCTCAGTGGGAATGTTCCATTTTCTGTGCCCCTAAAGGTTAGGACCCCGCGAGCCTCCGATTGCTGGGCGGAGAGGGAGCTTTCCCCAGATAAGGCCTGACTGGTGAGAGGTCTCCTTTCAGGCACCTCCTTAACATTGCTTTCTCCTGCTGTATTGCTTACACTGGCAGAGGGAATGGGGGAGCACTCAGCTCTGCCGGGCTGCTCAAGCCCCATCCCTTGCGTTCACCACGGGTGGCTGTTTAGAACCGGGTTAATCTGGTAAGGGGGATTTAATTAGTCCCTCTCAGGCCCTGGGTGCAGCAGAGCCAAGGGAAGGCAGAAAGGTGGAATGTTACGCTTCTTAAAGGCAAACAACCTTGATTCGTAAAATGTCCCTCACTGTTCAAAGGCCAGGTCTGGCAGTCGAGCATCAGGATAAAATGACAGGCTTCTCCTGGGCATGGGTCTGTGCTGGAATCTCATTAACAGAGACTCAACCAGGCTAGGTGGAAGCCTAGGAAGGAGCTGTTTCAGCTGTTTCTTGATATGGGTTGAACTTCTCTCCTCCGGCTCCCTCGGGACTGGACCAGTGCCAAGCAAGAGAATGTCCCGGACCATGGGAGGTCACTATTGTTAGCAGCATTACCAACACTTGCACTGCTTGCTGGGCTCCTAGAAGACATTGCAGCTAAATAACAGCACAAAACACTGAGAGCCAGGACTGGTGAGTGTAAACAAACTTTATGGGACCACAGGGAAGTTGGCCACACCCCTGATGAGTGGCCATCGCGCTAACTAAAACCATGCCGGATTACAGCTGTTTCCGGACAGGAGAAGTTCAGCCTGTATCACACAAGACGACACCTTCAATAGCAGGAGAAAGAAAAAGGGTCACTGGCCACTGGTAGTGTGAGTGACGGCTGTTCCTGTGTTGTGGTCAAAGGAATCCAACCACCATCTGCTTAGTATGTTTCTTCTCCATGAGTCATTGGTTCTGTGAAGATCCTGCTTTGGATAGGGGGTGGCCTCAGAAACCTCCTGAGGTCTCTTCCTGCCCTAGGATTCTATGATTCTGTGTACACTTTTTGGGTTTGATGAAGGCTTTTTGGTGTCAGGGGCTAATTAGTATCGGGGCATAAACAACACACAGGTCTTAACTGTGAAATGCGTGTCCTATACACACAGAATAGGCCTTAACATCTTACTTCTCAGTTGTATTAGAAGTAGAACATGAACTGTTTTGTTTATTTCGTGAGAAGTTCTGCAAATTTTAAATTTCTATTCTGAAATGGAACAAAACCAAAATGGTTTAAAATGTCCCACAAAATAAAATTCTGGGGGAAAAAAGCCCACATTTTGATCAACTCCAAATGCTATTTTTGCTAAAATCAGAACATAGCATTGTCCTTTTTGACTTTTTAAAACTTTTTGAAATGTTAAACGAAGAATGAATGCTCATTTACAGAAGTGAAAAATTAAAACATTCTGTTCCAAAAATATGAAATGTGATGTTTTCACATTATCAAAATGCTTCATTTTTTTTTCTAACTGAAATGTGATCAGAATTGACACCTATTTCTAAACATTTCGATTTCAGTGGAAACAGCGGGTTTTGTCAAAACTGTTTTGATAAACAATTTCCAGATCAGAAAACACTTTACAAACCAATGAACTTTGACAGAGACTGTAGGGTGACTTTTTTGATGCAGGAAAATTGTAGCAGCCAATCTTGAGAGCCTTTGATGTTAGACTCTATTTTACTGAGGGTCCGTATGTTGGAAAAAACAGTATATGATTATGTCATTAAAGGCTGTGTCATAATTTATGCATTAAAGGGGATTCGGTTAAAATTGCCCAAGCAGTCTACATTCTAGGATTTGCTAACTCCGAAAAAGTATTTTCTTTAAATTATTTGCTTGGGGTTGGGATTTTAAGAAAAATGGAGGAAAGGCAGAGAAGTAAGTGTTATCCTTTGCAACTGAAACCACTGCACCATTCTGCTTCTGGGTTTGAGCTCAGACCTTTGAATACTGTAGCACAAACTGCTAGCGCTTGACATAAGACAAATTGGCAGCACCAACAGGCTGGTATCCTCTGTGGACCACCCACTTAACACACTTAGTGGGTTACAGATGGAAGAGTTGCCCCATTAAACAGCAAGCATAGCACAATACACAGATTTGGCAGTTTCCTCCCCAGAAGCTGTGTTGCTCAGTGAGTAAAACAGCTAAGCAGGGTCCTAGGTCCTTGAGTCCTGCTTTCACCTTTGCTAGTCGGTATTTCAGTTTGTATGGCTGTCCAAAGGAAGGGTGACACTCAGTGGTCCCTGTAAGCTGAGCATTCAGGTGGCCGCCCAGGAGAAATTCAAATGCAGCCCAGCTGACCAGAGACTGTTTCTACGGGCGGTTCACATGCCTTGGCGAATGTAAAATTTATTCTGCGTGTGGATGAAAAAAAATTAGAGGGAACACTGATCGCACTCACTTGCCTCTCACAGCCTGAGCCTGCGTCCTTCCAGAATACAAAGTATTGTGAGCTGCACAGAATAATTAATACCATGCTGTAGAAGAGGCAAGAGAGTTAAATTCCCAGTCTCCTGCTTGCCAGCCCTGTGCACCTTCCCTGTGACAATTAGATCCATTGTATCTGTTGCTGTAGGTGCTTTGGTCTCTGTGGTTGCTCCAGGATGTTGCAGGAGGCTCCCTGTAGCAGGATGAGTAGCAACCTCATTGCAGATGGGCTGTATAAAAATGGAGGTATTACCCTGGCAATCTATGCAAAAAAGCAGATGCAGATGTCTTGGGGCTGAAATTGCCTGCTGCAGGAGAAGCCCTAACATGGGGCAAGGAAGGAAGGAAGAATTATCCACAAGTTTCTCTGCATGGTGTATTCCTAACCATGCTCCTGGGATGACCCATGGCCATGGGGCCTGCTGAGAAATCTACCGGACAACCCCCAGAGCATCTCCTCCTATGCAGAGGCCTTGAAGGAAGGAAAACGTATGAACAGAGCTGGCTGAGATCTCTCCTGGGAACCAGGTACCCAATGCATTTTGCAACATCTCTCATGCACACCCATTTTATGTCATTATTCCTTGTGAATAGGACACATTTGTTTGATGAATCTATTTTAGCCTCCGTCTCCTGTTACTCCTGCTTCATCAGCAGGCAGTGACGCACCAGACAAGCAAAGCGTAGGGAAGGAAGTCTAGCTAAGCCTGCCGAGAGGCCAGCGTTACTTGCTGAGGAATGGATGAGGCAGCAGCCTTGGCCCAGTTTGTGAGGGTTGCGGGGGGGGCGTGCCTGGTGTAACACCGAAACAGGTCTGTCCTGCAACCCACCACTGCTTCTCCAGGTCCAGCTCTGCTCAGACAACACCCTGATGGGTGGGGTCCTGCCTCAGGGCAGTCGGATGGGGGTTATCAAGGAAGTGGAGCTGCCCAGCCACCATGCAGCGCAGCATCAGGTGTAAGATGACCCCGTGGGAGATCAGGGCCAGCCAAGTTCTGCTAGGGGATGCTTCCGGTCCGTTTTTACTTCTCTGTCGCCTTCCTGAGCCGTCCGACCCAACGGACTGACCCATCTGCTCACTCAAAGCTGGCTCTGGGGAGAGAGGCCCTTTAATGCCACCTGCCTCGTACGGGAGCCGCCTGTAGCAGTTTGCTCCCACCAGCCTGGCAGGGTTGACTCGGGAAGCCAAATTGACAGCATCTCGCACTTACCCTTCAGTCTTAATTCTCTGAGGAGCTGATTAAACTGATAGAGAAATGGAACACAGCGGAAGTGCTGATGGCGGGTTGCGGCGGGCTGGGATGAGGCTTTGGAAAAGGTCACCTGGCAGCAGTGACTCCTAGAGGCTTCTGAAACTTCTTCATCTCCGAAGCAGGAGTGCCCAGCTAGAGACAAATGGGAAGAACGTCCTGTACAATAGGCACCGACACCTCGTTAATTTTCATTACAGTACATCAGTTCTGTTGGAACCGGCTCCTGAATGCTGCTTGAGTGGGGGTTGCACGGCTGGGACAGAACAAAAGTCCCCAGGAAAACAGTCCTGTGGGACAAACAGAGCTTCCAGGAGCTCCTCAATTCTTAAGCCAGCAGGGACATCTATGAACATTTTATGCTGGGGAACAGCAAAAATGGGAGCTGAGGTTTGGTGCGACCTCTGGAGCTTGCCCTGACCCCATAGGGTACGGTGGAATCAGGAAAACGGGAATAGACTCTCCAAATTCCAAACCAGCGTAAGTAGGAGCAAAACAGTGCATATTCAGACATTAGCAGTCAGTCCGGCAGAGCTGTATTCCTTTCCCTTGCCCCCAGGATTCAACAACACTGGTGTAGCATAGGTAGGAAAAGTAATTATGTCTGTAGACAAATACTGCCATTGCTGCCATGAGGCAATATCTGCTCTGGCATCCCTGCAGTCTGTGCCGCACCAGGGAGGAGTCAGTGGGAATCATTTAGCTCCATTGAATCCGAGTTGAAGTCTACCTAAATTATACATAATTTGCCTGTTGCTTTTTCCCTTGCCTTTCCTCTAGGCTCAGTCTGTCCTTAGCTTGTGAGAAGCTGGGAGTGTCCTTGCAATTCTGTATATCATGTTGTGTGAAGGGATAATGGAGCAACACGAGCACCGAATTTGGGCCTATAAGAGCACAATTTTGCTCTCTTTGTCTAATACATCCCTGCAAGGCTCTGTGGACATGGGGAAGTCAGTGGATGCGATATGCCTTGACTTGAGCAGAGCTTGCAAGTTAAGGAAGTATGGATTGGACACATGAACTATAAGATGGATAGAAAGCTGGCCCAATGGGTAGTAGCCAGGGGTTCAATGTCTGGTTGGTGGTCGGTCTCAAGTGGAGTGCCCCAGGGACTGGTTCTCAGTCTGGTATTGTTCAACATCTTTTTCAGTGACCTGGACGAGGGGAAAGGTTGTGCCCTCAGCTAATTTGCAGATGACACTAAGCTGGGGGGACGGGTTGGTACCTTGAAGGGTAGGGATAGGGTCCAGAGTGACCTAGACAAATTGATGGATTGGGCCAAAAGAAATCGGATGAAGTTCAACAAGGAGAAGTGCAGAGTCCTGTCCTTGGGAGAGAAGAATCCCAAGCATTGTGACAGGCTGGGGACTGATTGGCTAAGTAGCAGTGCAGCAGAAAACGCCTGGGGCTTGTAGTGGATGAGAAGCTGGATATGAGTCAGTGTGCCAATGTAGCCAGGAAGGCTAATGGCATATTGAGGTGCATTAAGAGAAGCGTTTCCAGCAGATCTAGGGAAGTTATTGTTCTCCTCTATTTGGCACTGGTGAGGCCTCATCTGGAGTATTGTGTTCAGTTATGGGCCCCTAGTATAGAAAGGAGGTGGATGCATTGGAGAGGGTCCAGCAGAGGGCAACGAATGTGATTAGGGGACTGGAGCACATAACGTACATGGAGAGGCTGAGGGATCTGGGGTTATTTAGTTCGCAGAAGAGAAGACTGAGGGGTGATTTGATAGCAGCCTTCAACTTTCTGAAGGGGGGCTCTAAAGGGGATGGAGAGAGGCTGTTTTCAGTAGTGACGGATGGCAGAACAAGAAGCCACGGTCTGAAGTTACAGAGCAGAAGCTGGAGGTTGGATATTATGAAAAAATATTTCCCCAGGAGGTTGGTGAAGCACTGGAATGTGTTGCTTAGATAGGTGGTGGAATCTCCATCCCTAGAGGTTTTTAAGTCCTGCCTTGACAAAGCCCTGACTGGGATGATTTAGTTGGGGTTGATCCTGCTTTAGGCAGGGGGCTGGACTTGATCACCTCCTGCGGTCTCTTCCTTTTTCCTCATTTGCAGGTATCTGTTGCTTTGTCCACCTCTGCCTGTAGTCTAGGAGCCCTGGGCAGGTGCAAGGTCTGGGCTGTTAGACAGAAGAAAGCCTTTCGGTGCTCTGCTGAGATAACTAGGAGCAACCTGTTTTTATCACTCCTCCCTAAACTACTCAAAAATCTGATTACTTTACAAGCCTCATCCTTAACTGAAAATCGGTCTTCCCTATCAAGGTCTAATACCAGCTGGCTTAGTTCAAGAGCAGCATAGTTCCTTCGACCAACCTACTACTAATGGGTTATCCAAGTGAGCAATATGGTATCACATAAGCTGTGTCTACACGTGCACGCTACTTCGAAGTAGCGGCACTAACTTCGAAATAGCGCCCGTCGCGGCTACACGCGTCGGGCGCTATTTCGAAGTTAACTTCGACGTTAGGCGGCGAGACGTCGAAGTCGCTAACCTCATGAGGGGATCGGAATAGCGCCCTACTTCAACGTTCAACGTCGAAGTAGGGACCGTGTAGACGATCCGCGTCCCGCAACGTCGAAATTGCTGGGTCCTCCATGGCGGCCATCAGCTGGGGGGTTGAGAGATGCTCTCTCTCCAGCCCCTGCGGGGCTCTATGGTCACCGTGGGCAGCAGCCCTTAGCCCAGGGCTTCTGGCTGCTTCTGCGGCAGCTGGGGATCCATGCTGCAGGCACAGGGTCTGCAACCAGTTGTCAGCTCTGTGTATCTTGTGTTGTTTAGTGCAACTGTGTCTGGGAGGGGCCCTTTAAGGGAGCGGCTTGCTGTTGAGTCCTCCCTGTGACCCTGTCTGCAGGTGTGCCTGGCACCCTTATTTCGATGTGTGCTACTTTGGCGTGTAGACATACCCTCGCAGCACCTATTTCGATGTGGTGCCGCGCAACGTCGAAGTTGAACATCAATGTTGCCAGCCCTGGAGGACGTGTAGACGTTATTCATCGAAATAGCCTATTTCGATGTTGGCTTCACGTGTAGACGTAGCCATAGAGAGCTATAACCTTGCATACTCAAGGCACTCATACCATGGATGCTGTTACCTGTTAATGGGTGGGAGGATGAGAAAAGAGGCCTCTGCTCGGTTGGGCTAATTTGAGAGAAGAGACATGCATTGCTCCAATACCAGCAACCTCAATTTCAACCCCCAGCCAAGGATGCTAAGTAACCACAATGCAAACACCTATTCCAATGTTTCTAAGACTCAAGCGCTGAAGAAGAAGTTAGAGAATAGTGAAAGCCCTTCACGTGCTTGCCCTGGCTTACAGAATAATCAAATTATTCTTCCCAAGGACAAAGCGACACTGGCTTCCCCACCACATCCCCATACAGCACTCCAAATAACCACTACGTGTCACCTGAAAACAGCCCATGTTTCCTGCAGAAAATTCTTGTCAACCATTGTCAGTGAAATTATAGGGCACGAGCACAGCCAGGCGCGGTCGATCCACTGGCACTGCCGAAATAAACGTCGCCATCGTGAAAACGTTGATTCTTTCTGAAGGGGAAAATTGCATTTCTCTGAGAGGCCGAGAGTGTCTCTCCAAGGGCATGTCAGTGCTACCGACAATACAGAGCTGTAGGGTAGAAACATGCTACGGTGATGGAAGGAAGCCTTTCCTTGGCAGTAGCAAAGCCACACCCTCGAGAGATCGTTCTTAAGTCAACAGCAGAGTTCTTCCGTCAACCTAACTACACCTACAGTGGTGGCCAGAACATCTTAACAATGTTATGTGGGCCATGAAATTTTGACCTACCTAAGTCAACCTGCATTTCACCCGGAGACCAGGCCTCCAGTTCCTATCTGCCCAATGAGTGCCAGTGGGGCAGCCGTGTTAATCCGTATCTGCAAATTCCTTATGGATTAACAGATAGTTTGGAGCACAAGCTTTCATGGACAAAGACCTGCTTCGTCAAATGCAATTGTCTTTGCCCACAAAAGCTTGTGCTCCAAAATATCTATTAGTTTATAAGGTGCCACAGGACTTCCTGTTGTATCTCGCCAGCACCACTCTCAGTGCTCAGGCCTCGGTGAGGTAGGGAAGTGCTCTTAGGCCCAGGGCATAGGTGGTAAATTGAGTCACAATGAGTCTGAGCTAGACCACAGAGCATCTTAGGTGCCTAAATCCAGCACTGAGATGCCACTGAGGCCCTTAGGACTCTCAGCTGCCACTTAAGGCTATAGGCACGTAAGTTAGACACAAGCTTGAGTCCTGACTCTGCCCCACAGCTAACAGCCTTCTCAGAGCCCTGGCCCCCATCTAAGTAGTGTCAGGATTCTCCAGCAAGGTGTTCCCTCACCTACCGGGCCCAATCCTGTCCGCATTCTCATGTCACCCACGAGAGCAGAGCTGGGTCGGTGTGTAGCGTGCGGGTGAGGGCGTGTTTGTGCAAAAAATACCCAGTATCTCCATGGTCAGGGCACTCAGCTGGGATGTAGTAGACCTGCTTTCACTTCTGGTTGGCTTATGCTTCTTGTCTTCTCAGACACTTACCTGGCCCCCTTGAGTTGGGGGGAGGGAGTTCCTCTCGGCAGCAGCGTTCCTGGAAGTGAGACTTTGCAGCAACCAAGTGTCTTGCTCAGGGACACAAGAGGAAGTCCTAGAGGCATAACTACTTCTCCTTTCTGCTTCTCTCCTCGCTCATAATCTGCCCCAGCTTTTGGTTCAGAAAATGTGTTGCCAACTCCAGTGATGCCACCGGGAGTTTTGCACTGGCTGGAGTTTTCCTGAAGACCTGCTCACGGGGATAGGGAATTCTCAGTGTCACTTTAAAGCAAAAGAAGTACATGTAGCATCTTTGTGGCTGTTGAGAAAAGTTGGAATGTGAACTATGATTCCTGGATGCTCCCACACCAGCAGGCAAATGAAAATGAATCCAGAAGGTCCTGGGTTTTAAAATCTGATTGGCTTACAGACCATCTTGTGGTATTTGGTGGCCTGATGGGTGACATTTGGATGCTTAGAGGCAGCTTTGCTGGAAGGCTCCTACCCTTCCGATGCCAAGAATTAAGAGCCCACAGTTATGGAACTCCCACAGCAGGGATTCTGGTGGGTTTCCAGTGGAACTGTGGGTTATCTAGTCCGCAAGTACCATAATTTGGCTGAAAGCAGAGGGTGTGACTGTTTTAACAAAGTCTCCCCGTCTCCACAGAGGCTCGTGTCCTTTCAGTGCAGGCTGCCTCAGAAGATGCAGATGCATCTTTTTGTTTTTCCTTTCCTTTCTGGAGCCAAGTTGCTCACCTTTTTTTCCACGTCTACCTGGGATGGATTTTGTAGAAAAAAACAGCCTGCCGTGCAGAGAAGCAGTTAACTGGGACTAGTGACCGCTACCAACAAGAACATCTGGCACACTATGAAATCTTGGGTGGTGAGTCACACACTTCTTTTGGAGCAACCAGACCCCAGAACTGCAAAGAGAGGAAGGTGGTCTCTGTATTGGTGAGTGCCTTTTCAGGACACATGAGCCTTGTCTACACGTGCACGCTACTTCGAAGTAGCGGCACTAACTTTGAAATAGCGCCCGTCACGTCTACACGCGTCGGGCGCTATTTCAAGGTTAACTTCGACGTTAGGCGGCGAGACGTCGAAGTCGCTATCCTCATCATCCTCATCAACGTCGAAGTAGGGACCGTGTAGTCATTGCGCGTCCCACAACTTCGAAATAGCGGGGTCCGCCATGGCGGCCATCAGCTGGGGGGTTGAGAGATGCTCTCTCTCCAGCCCCTGCGGGGCTCTATGATCACCGTGGGCAGCAGCCCTTAGCCCAGGGCTTCTGGCTGCTGCTGCTGCAGCTGGGGATCCATGCTGCAGGCACAGGGTCTGCAACCAGTTGTCGGCTCTGTGGATCTTGTGTTGTTTAGTGCAACTGTGTCTGGGAGGGGCCCTTTAAGGGAGCGGCTTGCTGTTGAGTCCGCCCTGTGATCCTGTCTGCAGCTGTGCCTGGCACCCTTATTTCGATGTGTGCTACTTTGGCGTGTAGACGTTCCCTCGCAGCGCCTATTTCGATGTGGTGCTGCGCAACGTCGAAGTTGAACATCGACGTTGCCAGCCCTGGAGGACGTGTAGACGTTATTCATTGAAATAGCCTATTTTGATGTTGCTACATCGAAATAAGCTACTTCGATGTAGGCTTCACGTGTAGACGTAGCCATGCTGTGGGATGGTTGTGAGTAGGGCAGCCCATTGCCCCAATAAAGGTATGTCAAATGGAACTGCCGCCATGCCTGTGATTGGCTGTTGTGAGCAGCGGGTGTATGGGTGGAGAGTGTTGCTATCCATCTGCGTCTTCGGGGGTAACCCCGACCGTTCGTGAAAATTGTGTGTGCAAGACTGATCCATGACAAAGGAGAGGGTGAGGGTGTGTGGGAGAGGCAAGGGGACAGCTAGCAGCCTGCATTGGGAAGGGACTGGTGCCTGCAGCAGGTCTTTGGCCCCACCCGCGCTCACTGGCAGTGAACTCTGCACCTTGCCGGAGGAGGCTGTGAAGGCCAGGACTCTATTAGGGTTTAAAAAAGAGCTTGATAAATTTTTGCAGGTTAGGTCCACAAATGGCTATTAGCCAGGGGTAAAGTATGGTGCCCCTAGCCTTCAGTACAAGGGCAGGAGATGGATGGCAGGAGACAAATCACTTGATCATTGTTTTCTGTTCTCCTTCTCTGGTGCACCTGGCATTGGCCACTGTCGGCAGATGGGATACTGGGCTGGATGGACCTTTGGTCTGACCCAGTATGGCCATTCTTATGTTCTTATGTAGTAATATCGATCGGTTGTCTCAGTGACCTCTGTCCCAGGCTATTGACAGTGTCACTTGGGTGAACGGTCTCTCTGTGCAACAACTCAGTGCTGGGTGCTGCGATGGGATCGTGAGGCCGACGCACTCTCTCGGGCCCCAAAGAATCTTGGCAGTGTATTCATTTTTGTAACTCCTTTTGCTTGCAAAAGGCAATGGGAATTCGGCATTCTGCCAGGCATCATGGATGTGCTTCTCTAGGAAGGCTTAGCAATAATAGTGGAGCCCTCCAACTTTGGTTAAATATTGCCATTATGAGATTGGGACAGTGATAATTTGTACTTGCAGGTAGCACTGGACAATATCTCAAAAATACGTTATCACAGAGATATTAACCAGGAACTCAAGCAGTAACAAGGGTGCAGGTGTTGCTTTCTTCTTTAGTCATGTAAAGGACATGTTGAGGAAGTGCAGATATCTTCAATGGTGCAAAGGGCAGTGAAACACCCCAACCTCATTGACTTTCAGAGCAAGCTGGACACCGAGCTGAACTGTGTGCCAGTGACAATCTCCCCTTACCGCCCTGTTGCTGCCTGCGAAACAGGTTTCGTGTAAATGGCAGCAGCGCGAGCTCCGTGTTTAGCCCTTCACTCTCACCTGGTGGAAGTGGGGAGGATATGATCTAGGAGGGAAGATCGAAAGAATTGGATCTGGTTAGTTTGGAAGGGAGAAGACCATAAGAACGGCCACACTGGGTCAGACCAAAGGTCCATCTACCCCGGCATCCTGTCTTCCAACAGTGGCCAATGCCATATGCCCTAGCGGGAGTGAACAGAACAGGTTATCATCAAGTCATCCATTTCCAAAAGGGGACATAATGGTTTTCAGGTCCCTAAAAGGTTGTTGCAAGGAGGAGTGAGAAAAAATTATTCTCCTTAAGGCTGATGATAGGACAAGAAGTAATGAGTTTAAATTGCAGCAAGGGAGGTTTCAGGTGGATGTTAGGGTGTTCAAGCACTGGAATAAATTGCCTAGGGAGGTTGTGGAATCTCCATCACTGAAGATATTTAAGAGCAGGTCAGGCAAACACCTGTATCAGGGATGGTCTATGTGCTTGGCTGTACTTCATGACCTCCTGAAGTTCCTTCTATTTCTGGAATTCTATGATATGGCATGCATGCCTGCCAGTTGATGGTGGTGATGGTAACTTTCTTCCCCCAGTGAGCTCGGCTGGATTTCAGCCCACAATGGCAAATAAAGATGAAAGGTCACTCATCCGCCTCCTCATCTGCTGAGGCACGAGGGCATCCTACATGTACTTTCCAGTCAACAAACAAGAACCTTTTGCACTAAGCTCGCATGAGAGAGAGCCGGAGGAAGGATGTGTCTTCAACATTTCTGAAACCTTTATTTTCTGCTTCTGTGTGGAAAAGCCCTGCAGTAAATTAGCACAAACTGTGGTACTGGGGGGACCTTGCGAGTCTAACCTTGCTTCGGGATGTGTGGTTTGGCTTGTCAAGTCCTCCTCCAAGGATGTTAAATATGAAACGTTGCATTTGATCTACTACTCTTGACTAGAGACTGAAGGAGAACTAAGCAGGCATTTTAATCTTTGGCTTGGAAGGATGAGAGGGAAGAGAAGGTGAAGCCTAATAATAATAATAAAAACAGCCATTTGTAGCATTTAATAAACTAGATGGATAAAGATAGTCCTTCTCTTATCAGTCTCCAGCTGCCATTTCACTAGCATGTGACCTCCAAAGTCTAGCGTCTTGTGACATGGGGGTGTGTTGTCATGGCAACCGCCGGGCTATCATCAATAAATGCACGGCAAGGTTATATAGAAATAGAACACGGGAACTTTTGGAGTGTAAAAAAATAAAATAAAATAGGATTGATATGAAACTCGGGAAATTGATTAGGAAATAACTGTGTTTGTCAAATAGCTGCAATCTTCTTTGGTAGATTTATTCTGGAGCTGACTGAGTTGCGGACTTCCAGCTAGGATATTTTAACAGGATACATTATATTAACTGCATTTTGAAAGGTGTTTTGTGCAAGCGGTGGAACACTGTATATTGAGGAAGGCAGTGGATTTGAATGACTTGGCTGGAAAATGGCAGATATTTTCCCTTTGCAGTAGATGCATTGGCCATTTCTCACAGCTCCTCCTTAGGCCTCTCAGAATCACCCCATTTGTCTTGTCTATGCTTTGAGATTCCTGTTATGCACCTAATCTTCCCAGCAAACCACTGACGAGTCAGGAGAAGGTATCCTCTGGTCTGCCAGAAATGAACAATATCTCTCTTTGTACGAGGTGGGATGGTTACGTGGGAAAAGCATATGGCTGCGACACTGGCTTTCAGGCAGGCTGCTGGAATGACCTTGAGCAAATCACTTAATTTCTCTCTCTGCCTCAGTTCCTATCTGTAAAATGGGGAGAAGAGCCCTTGTTTTTATTTTGCATATTTACAGTGTGAGCACAGCCAAGCAGGGTCTGTCCCCTACACTGCATGTGTACGATGCCTACCCCAGTGTGGGTGTGGCCTTGGTCAGCACCTCAAGGTGCTGCTGCAGTACAGCCAATACATCGCAATCGACTAATTCAGGGTTCAAAACTTCTCCTGCTGCAATCAAGGGCAGGATGCCCAAGTCCCCAAATGACTTCGCTAGCACAGATAAGGCTCTTAGCACTCTCAGCAGCCAGCCCTCCCGAGCTGTCCATGACGGTGTCTGTGCTTTGAGATGCGTCTGCCCACTGTTCTGCGTGGTTCTGAGCCATCCGGGCAGGGTGAGTGAGGATTTTGTTCCCCTGCTTAGGTTGCATGTGTTTCCCACTGTCCTGTAGCATCAGTGAGGGGAGTTTCGGTGTGATGACTTGTCACATGTGGGCAACAGCCCTCCCCACTCTTTGTAACCTAGGCAACCAGGTGACACCTTTCTTCCCAGAGGAAGAGGACAGAGGCGGAATATAGCCCTGGCTGGTTTGCACTGGAACCGGGCTGTCGAGTGGGGCAGTCTCATCCGGCTAAGGAGGGAGGAAGGAGAGCCAGGGCCTCAGCTAGGGACCCCCTCTGGGCTCCTCTCCCCAAGACGATTTATGGTGCTCCTGCCTGTGCTCTCTGCTCAGTGGCTGCTGGGAGATACCCCTGATCAGGGCTGTCTCTGAGGATGCTGGGCTGGGCCCCAGCAAATGTTGGGGCACCCTAGGTGGCTGTGTGCTGCAGAGGCCTCACGCCAGTATTTAGGGACCCAGCAGAAGGGGTCGGGCTGCCCACTCTGGCGACCAGCCCCCTCCTCCAGCCACCCCCCGGCACTGCTCAGCAGCTGTTTTCCCCACAGGGCAGCTTGTTTTGCTGCTGGCTGCCTTGTTCCTGCTCCACACAGCTCCTGGAGCACAGCCCCCCCCCGCCCCGCCACCGCTCCCATGTGGAGCAGCCATCTGCCTCCCCCGCATCCTCCCAGCAGGGGAGCAGGCACTCGGGCTGCCAAGGCCACCAGAATCGGTAGGGACAGCCCTACTACCCCTTGGGCCAAGCCCCGTCCAGATGCCTGGTAAGAAACGAGCCCTGCCGTGGAGAGAGGCGCACAATGCACTGAGGCAATTGTTCCATGTACACTTCGATTTTGAATAAGGAAAAGCAAATGCATTATTTCTTCCTCCCGTCCCTTCTCCCTGAACCAATATGCGAGTCTGCCAAACCAGCCCTGAATGCAAATCCAATAAAGTTAGCATAATTGTCTCCATTACCAGGGGCTGGGACAGGCTGCTCTGCATGAGAATAAAGAAAAATAAGCCTTGGAAATACAAAGCAATCTCATACACCTGAGTCTGCGTCCCGGGCGGGGGGAATGGGGTGGGCAGGGGAGCACGCCTGTTATGAGGGAAAGAATTACAGCTAACACGCTGCATGCAGTCAATTGCAGGAGAGTATGTCGGGGCTGAGCTGCTATTTGCATGTAAATAAGTGTAAAGCACGCAGATCCCCGGGGTGGTTGGGGTCTAGACAGGCTGCAGAAGGCTCATTGGTCTCTAGCAGAACAGGGCCTGTGAGCGCAGCAGGCAGAGGCTGGGGTGTTTCTATTCGGAGGTGCAACCCCTGTGCTGAGGAACGCCCCCAGGGTTGGACATGACCTGCGTGCTCCTGTGCACCCCATGGTAAGCTCACGTGGAAGCAAAGGTGGATGGAGTGTCTGAGCTCAGCTGAGCTTTGGGGCTTTGTCTTGGCCAAGGGATGGTGCAGATTCTGTGGTGATCCTGTGCTGACTGAGACAGCTCCCCAGGGTTCCATTTCTTCCCAGCTTCCTGCTTGTTCTGCGGATATCAGTGTGGACCTACGCCAGCGTTAGGTAACTCCTTTTGTCTTCCATCCTACACTGGCTTGGTGGCCAGCAAGCAGGCTGGTAGCCAGGCACCCACTCGTCCCCGTCCATCTGCTCTGCCAAGGACGTATCTCCACATCCTCTCTATGGCTGAAGTCCGGGGCCAGGAAGCCCACTCAGGGACGCGATGGAGGGGCGTAGTGTTTTCACTCACCTGCCTGGGCACTAAAGCTGTTAGAGGCAGGGAAGAAATTTTCTGTAGTGACTCAGAGCCTTTCGGAGCAGTGTCCCATTGCCGGCCACTGGAGGTATTTGCCAACAGTGGTCATGGATGGGCCATGTGCTGTTGTGGGCAACCTCATCCTACTATCCCCTCCACAAACTTGTCCAGAGAATAACGCCTCTGCAGGCATTTCACCTGCTCCGAGAAGCTTACAACTGCAGATGGCTTACAGGTTAGATGGGGCTGCTGTTCCTCTGTGGAGCATTTTCCTATCCACATAGCCCGAGAGCAGTGCAGCTGCTTGTGGTGTAAGGCACTACCCAACACGAAAAATCAGCCCAACCGAGTCAGCAGAACTTTAAAAAAAAAAGTCTAGTCGTCATTTCAAAATATCCATCATGGAGGCTCCACCATGCGCGTGGGGAAGCTGTCCGCTTGGTGTTGCTCCCTCTTAAACATTTACACCTTGTTTCCGATCTGGCTGTGTTGAACTTTGTCTTCCAGCCAATGGGCTGTGTGAGACCTGTCTCTGCTCGACTGAAGAGCCCAGTGTTAACTCTTTGTTCCCAAAGACACCAGTCAAATCAGCCCTTATGGCTCCTTTGGTCAAGATGAACAGCTTGAGCTCCCTGAGATACCACTGGATGGCTTCTTCTCCCGTCCTCCAATCATTAGCCTTGCGCTTGGCCTGGGGAGGCAGCCTTCTCTCAGTATCTTTGGGTTTCGAACCTGCCAGGAACATGGGGCCTGAATTACTGTGGAAGCTGATACCCACCTGCCCCAGCTCCTTGTCCTCCCTGGCAGCAGTGCCTCTGAAGCTCACCAGAAGAGGGCACACCTCTCTGACAGCAGGAGTGCCAGCTCCTTCGTCTTCTACCCTTACGTATCTGCCATCGTATTTGTTCACCCCACCGGTGTCAACATTTTCAGATGTGTGCTAATGGTTTCTAGTCCATGCATGCTCTCTGAGGGCCGGGAGCGGTCTGCTGTGGGATCCCACAGGAGCTGCCAACACCCCCACCCCCGAGGATCCACCCCAGCCCTCTGCATGAATTCTTCCACCTTTGCCACCAACCATTTGCGTATTTCCTCTCAGCCTCCTTTTCCTCTCTTCCTCCTCTCTTCCTTCTCCCCATCCTGACTTCTTCCTGATCCCTTCTCCGACACCTTTAAGCAACCATTCTGAGCACAGGGTTCGGCTGTTCGGCAAATCACTCTTCATAGGTCTCCCATGCACCCAGGGCCACACGGACGAATGGCAACGCAGCTGAACAGCAATCCCTGCACTTTCCCCATCGTCTGTTCAGCTAGAATCTGAATGTATTCTACTTCCCAGCAAAGAATGGCCTTATGCCGCCCTCCAAGCTCTGCAAGCTGAATATGGGATTCAGTAGTCGCTAATATTAAACAGAGACTTTCAATGGCCTTCAATGAGCTTTGGATCAGGCTCCTAGAAAAACAGATATCCAAAGGTTTAATTTAAAATCTAACCAAGACCTGGACTTTTGGGCAGCGGACAAGGCTGTAGAAGACGACCAGGAGTCTGGAAATGCAATTGGTTCTTCTGAGCAAAATTGATTTTTTTTCCCCCCCCAAAGCTATTGATGTTGCCTTTGAAATACAACCTGCTGTTTTCATGCATTTGTATTGCCTTTCTCGGCGGGTGAGCCTTTGTTGTTTGAACATCAAAGCCAGGCTGTCCTGCTCTGCTAGGAAAATACTTTTCTCCTGCGCCTCAGCGTGTTTTTAGCCTTGTGCCCCGCTCTAGGAGGGACTGAAAACAATTATTCAGATCATTCAGTCACCTAACACCCTTGCTGGGATAGATACAATTCTGGGAACTCTTGGGAGGTATTCCAGAGGGATCCCTCTAATTATTTCCATCCATGTGGGGAATAAATTTTGTTATGTGCACCGAGGGAAGTGGGAGTATATGCACCAGCAGTAGAAACACACGATGCCGGCTGTGGATCCTCGTCTAGTCAGCTGGGTGACCACCCAAGCGCTAAGCTTACAGTGAACACATTTGATACGCTGCGAAGGGGGGCACCGATCGTCGCAGGGATGATGGCGCATCCGTCATTGCAACAATGCACGCCCGAACTTAACATGAGTTGCAAATGGTAGCTCCCTTCTGACTGCAGCGCTGTCTCTGGCGGTTGGGTCAGAGCTGTTTGTGCTTCCTTTGGCTTAGCCATTAGTAACATGGGTGGCGTCCTGCTGCTCTCCATCCCCTCGCCTCTGAGTTTATTCATTCCGCTGCTATAATGTCCCCTGGAAGTCTGAGGCTCCGGGTGGTCCCTGGTGTGCTTGCCAAGCTCTAAGAGTGCTAACATTGCCGAGCTCTCTGTTTAAACTCGCGCTGAGTGACCACACAGCCTGGCTTCTTGCTGTCTCCTCTTTCTGCCCTGCTCTCTTGAAAAGCTTTAGCCGCTTCTCTGGGCTATTGTGCACAGTGGACCTAGAAAAGGTTAAACCAATTCAAATCACCCAGTCTTTGAAATCATATAAATCTCTTCTAGCAGGAGAGGCTCTGAACTAAAGGATCTCTGCAGCCGGTCTGATTTCGGCAGCATTTCCCAAGCGATTAAAGGGGTGACCCCAAACCTCACATCCGCAGAGTGTGGTGAGGAGAGGCAGTGAAATCCCTTTCAAATGAAGTGCATCTTCCAAAGCAACCTCTCTTTTTGCTCCCTTTTTCGCCTACCTGAAAGAGGTGTGAATTGCCCTGCGGATACCACTGGGGGTCAGGGCAGCTTTCTTTCAGCTGTTCTCTTCTCTTCCATCTGCTTTCAGCAACTTGACTTCCCCATCAAAGGGATGATTTCCAGGCCTGCGAAGAAATGATTAGACCCCACGCATGGTGAATAAACAGAGAGAGGTCAGTTTTGTCTCAGGCTTTTCCTTGGGCATTTATCTTCCCGGAGTGGAATTTCTGGGGCTGGATGGCAAGGTACGTGAAAATGTCCTTGGAATAGCTTTACTTGCATTTCTAGAAAAGTTTTGTTTTTCTTTGGTGCTTTGTTGATTTTCATGTTCAGACCGGCTCTTACCTAAGTGGGAAATGCACATGGATGAGTGTATGTAGATGGCAAACGGAAAGAGTGAGGTGTTGCCAACTCTGGTGATTTTATCACAAACCTCCCAGCTGGTTGGTTTTCTTAAAGCCCCAGCTGCATGAAACTCCCAGCTTTCACTTGAAAAGCAAAGTAAGGGTAGGTCTACACCGTCAAGTTCTTTTGAAATTGCTATCCTAGCGTCTAGACAACACAACCGCTAGTTCGAAAGAATTTTGAAAATAGCTGGTGGCTTATTTCGAAATTGGTAAACCTCTTTCAACGAGGAATAGCTGTTTTGAAAGGTGGCTGTGTCGCTAGCGGCTGGAGCCTATTTCGAAATAAGCCATGCTGCATCCAATGGCTCATTTCAAAATAGGCTCTCTGTGTAGATGCTGTGGCTGTGTCTACACAGGCCCTTCCCTTTCAGAAGGGGCATGTTAATGAGGCACTTTGGAACAGGCTAATGAACCTCTGACATGCATATTCAGCATCTCATTAGCATCCCGGCGGCAAGTTGCGCTTCCAAAGTGCTGCTTGTGAAATACAGACTGGCTGTATGGATGCAGGCGCTTCAAAATTAACCCCACGCTTCGAAATTGCCTTATTCGCAAAATGAATTGGCACATAAGAACACGCAACATTGCTCCTAAATTTGTTGGATGCTGGTTTTGTGTGCTGCAAAGGGCTTCCTAACGTGCCAAAGAACAGCATTTGAACCCACAACCCACCGCTCTGCCAACATACCAGGGCTCTCACTTGCACCCCCTACTGTCTTAATGCTGCATTTCAAATACGAATTGCCTATTTTGCGGTTGACGAGGCTGAGGCCACAAATCTCCTCCTTCACTAGACGTGCGTGGGCTGCCCGGGAGCATGGAGCCCCACCAAGTAGAGCTCTGAACTTGGCAGTTCTTACAAACTAAACAGAGCTGGTCCTAGCCAGAATTAAGACTGGAAATCTCCCAGAGAATTCAAGCTGCGCGGTAAGTGGGGTTGGTAAGTCAGTAGATAAGAACAGCTAGCTCTCAGTTAGCATTTTCTGTCAGTAGGAATCAGAGCACTTTCAGAGGGAGGTGAGTATAATTAACCCTATTTGAGAGAGAGGTAAACTGAGGCACGAAGCGGGGCAGTGCTCTATTTGGCAGCAGAGCCAAGACTAATACAGGGGGTTTCTTAGTCACGGGCTTGGAAAATAAGTCAATTTCAGACATGCAATTCTAGATACGGCAATTGCGTAGCTAGAATCGACTTATCTGAAATCAACTTACCTGGCTGTCCTCACTGAGGAAGGCCCCTTCTTCCCTCACGAGGAGTATAGGAATCGACTGCCGACCCCCGATAGGTCAGTTTTGCGCTTCCCTACCAGGTGTGCAAGATCAAACCCTGGAAGGTCGGCCCTCAGTGGCCCGATCTTCCGGGTAATGTAGATGGGGCCATAGTCTATGCCGTGTTGGCCCTGCCCCTTGAGATGCAAGATTGGAGTCATTGCTCCCCCAGGTGGTACTAAATATGCATCTTTCTGAGGCTGTGATTATTCAAGGTGTGATACCTTACAGCATGTCAATGAGCCCCATTTCCTGGGTAGGGGGAAATGATCCCTGTACATGAGCGCTCTCGGGCAGGCTGGGATCCTGCCGTATTAAAGTTGCTATGTAACTGCAGGGCGTTGATTTCATCTCCACGAGTGTCCCCCACCCATTAGGTACAGACTTGCCGGACCCCTGAGCAAAAAGGTAGGGGCTCTGTCAGAAGTGGTGGAGCCTCAGAAGGAAAGGGCAGGGCCAGGGCAGCCCACCCTCACACCTCCCAGAGTATGCCACGTCAGCGCACCCCTAATGGACAATTCTCAGAGCTGCCAGGAGCATGCTGGGTGGGGCTCCAGTGGCAATGTAAAGGGCAGCTGGGAGACCCAGGACCTTTTGAATCACTAAGTCCTGGAATAGCTGCCTTCTACCCGCCTCTCTCTCCACTGGCATTCCTGGGCCTAGAAGCCCCGGTGCATTGCAGAGAAATCTAGCATCAGATCTGTTTTTAGCTCAAGTAGAAGTTGTAGACTTGATGAAGGAATCACCGGGGGAAATTCTTGACCTGTATTATACAGGAGGTCAAACCACATAATAACAACAGTCCCTTCTGGCCTCTGTATTGAGGATGTATTCACCAATTCTCTACAGGTTGGAGCTTTTTTTTCAAGTACCTAAGGTACATTTTAAATCGACTGCATAGTTGGATGCCTAATAATCAAGGCTTGGCAGACCCTAGTGAAGGTCAGCTGAGGTTCCCCTAAAATCTGGCCTGGTTATAGACGTGTTGGCAAACATGAACGTTTCAAAGTTTCTTCCATTTTCTGTTTCTGCACCTGTCTTGGCAGAGATGCCATGAACGGCCCAGATTTATTTAGGTAGTCGCAGTGTTATGTTAGCTGTGTTGGTCCCAGGATGTTAGTGAGACAGAGTGGTTGAGATAACGGTCTCTTTTATTGGACCTACTTCTTTTCTAATCCCTACATGGGGAAGTATTTCTTGTTTCAGGTGCTCCTTCCTAGATTGCGTTGAATGTGCAGGGTGGTTCCTCGGTTTTCCCGACGTCCTTCTGCAGAGCTCTTCCGTGTCTCTGGGGTCATATGTAGCAGTCAAAGGATAGAACGGTAGCTCTTTGAGGATGAAGCTTTGGGTCTTGCATTTGCCCAGGAAGTAGATGGTGCTTTTACTTTCAGCTTTCTTTTTGTTGTGGATTTTGCCTTTCAGAGAGCACAATTCAGTATCTCCCATTGCTGTGCACAATGCCGCTGGAGCCGTGTTGGTGCACTAAAAATATCGTCTCTCCAGCCTTGTGTCTCAGATTTATTTATTTGTACTCTCTCATTTAGGCTGGGCTTTTAGATCAACACTCTGTGCTTCCAAACTCCACTTCACTTGCAGCCAATGACCTAACTGTGTTCCCGCTGAAGTCAACAGTAAACTCGTATTTTCTGGTCTCGCTCCCTTGTTTGTTTGTTTTTGCAGGCGGGCCCCACATGCATGCGTTAGCATCTGTTAATTTCAATAAAACAGTGTCCTATAACATCGGTAGCGCTCGACATTGTGAGTTAAAAATAATTATTTTAAGATCCGTAAGAAACAGCAAAATCATTCCATTTGTTCAATGGAGAATGGCAATCTCTGAAGACAAAGCAATTTCCATTTTCAGCTTCTAAGAATGCCCTGTAAATAATAGGGAGTAAATACGCATGTGATATTAGAGCCGGTCTGAACATTTTTAGTCTTTTGAAATTGAACCAAAATATGTTGCTTTGTCCAAAACCAAAATATCAGGCACAGATGCATCCAGTTCAGTGATGTTTTCATTGGAAAGGGTTAAAGGAAGAGACTCTCCCTCCAGCTCCGTCAGAGGAGGTAAGAAACAGACTGAGGAACTTGTTGGGATTGATCTGGGATGAAAAACTCCGCCGTGGGACAGGGATTTGAACCTGGGCGTCTCCCATACCAATGCTCTGCCCCTGCAGACATACCAATTGCCGAGGCTCATTTTTAGATTTCATTTGGACAGTTTGTTTTTTGCAGCCACATTGAAAATCCACTGTACAGTGAAACCAAATTCCCAAACGTCACCAGTTGCATGAAGATGAATTGTCCTCTTCCTGTTAGATCTCTGTCCTCCTCCTCCTCTTGTAAGAGCCTCCTAAATTTTTGTTTGTTGTCAGGAAGACTCAGGGGCGGGTGATGGAAGGCTGTTTGGCAAGCAAAGATTTCCAGTCTAAACTATCAGAGGGGTAGCCGTGTTAGTCTGGATCTGTAGAGCAACGAAGGGTCCTGTGGCACCTTATAGACTAACAGAAAAGTTTAGAGCATGAGCTTTCGTGAGTTAACTCACTTCTTCAGATGCTAGTCCAGCATCTGAAGAAGTGAGTTAACTCACGAAAGCTCATGCTCTAAACTTTTCTGTTAGTCTATAAGGTGCCACAGGACCCTTCGTTGCTCTACAGTCTAAACTAGTGACTGGAGGTTTTCATAAACAACTCCATTCCTGGTCACACCAGCTGGCTTGTCATTGAGCAAACATGCCAAATGTTGCTCTTGATGTGTGTGTCTACACAACAAAGTTATTTCAGAGTCATGGCTGATAATTTGAAATAACTCTGCGAGCATCTACACATCACAGCTGCTGTTTTGGGGTAATTTCAAAAGGGCGGCGGGCTTATTTTGAAATAGGTAGACCTCATTCCATGAGGAATAGCACCTATTTCAAACAGATATTTCAGCATAGGGGCTGTGTAGAAAGGTAATAGGGGCTATCTCGAAATAAGATAGTCTGGAATAGTTTATTTTGAAATAAAGCTGCAGTGTAGACATGAACAAGAAGTCCCGTGGCACCCTATAGACTAACAGATAGTTTGGAGCATAAGATTTGGGGGCAAAGACCCCTTTGTCAGATGCATCTGATCGTCTATAAGGTGCCACAGGACTTCTTATTGTTTTTGAAGATACAGACTAACCCAGCTACCCCTCTGATAAGTGTAGACATAGTATTTTGGATTAGAGCAGGAGCTCCAATCTGAAGCAGGCTCTATTGTGTGTGAACAAGCTACTTCAGAATAAGTTTTGCGTATTCTGGGACTTCCCTGTAGTGTAGACACATTATTCTGGAATAGTTTATTATAACAACTCTGGAATAAGCTATTCTGAAATAACTCAGTAGTGTAGACAGACCCTATAAGGCCAGGGCAATAATCTTAAGAATGCCTAACTCTTATTTAGCACTTTTCTTCCATTGATTTTAATGCACTTTACAAAAGAAGTCAGTATCTTCCTCCCCCCGCCCAATTTTACAGATGGGAAAACTGAGGCACAGGGCAGCAGCATGGAGTATGACGTTGGTTGGTCCAGTCCAGTCCCTGGGAGCCAATTGTCCCCTTTATGACTGGAGAGGAGGGGAAGGTTGTTCTTCTGAGTATGGCCTTGGACTGGGCCATGAGACTTGTCCAGTTCTTGCCTTGGCTCCAAGCTTCCCATGTGACTGTGGCCAAGTCTCCAAACCTCAGCCCTGTCTGTAAAATGGGGATAACCTCAGCCGTTGCTTCTGTCTCTTTTCTCACAAGCTGTTTGGCACAGACACATTAGGACCCTGAACTGGGTGGGGAACCGCAGATGCTACTGCAATAATGGTGATACAAAGAAAGTCCTCTTGAATTGGTTCCTCTGCAGACAGGCTCAGAGGGTCAGTGGAGGAGTGAATAAGGCAATAGAATGAGTTACAGATTATCCCTAGCGGCTCAGGGCCGAGACAACCTTGTGATGCCTCTGTGCCCAGCCCATCTTCAGTAGAAGTAGGAAGTTCTATTACCAATCACTGCTACAATCCTGTGTCCAGCTCTGGTACCCACGAGCCACAGAGGACATAAATAAACTGGCGAGGGGTCAGAGAAGAGCCATGAGAATGACGAAGGGGTTAGAAAACCTGCCATGAAGTGGGACACCCAAGGCGCTCAGACTACTTAGCCTAACACAGAGACAGTTAAGGGTTGACTTGATCCCAGTCTGTAAGTACCAGCATGGGGAAGAAATCTATAATAACAGGTTCTTCGGTCCAAAAGAGGTCTAGTAAATCCAACAGGTGGAAGCTGAGGCTGGAAATAGGGTATATATTTTAATGGTGAATGTAATTAACCATTGGAATAATTTACCTAGAAAGAGGACTATCAAAAAATCCAGGCATTTATCAATAACTGCCTCTGTAAAATCCTCCAGATCCACTGGCCAAATGCCACCAGCAACCAAGCCCTGCGGCAACTGACTCACCAACTTGCTGCCAAAGAAGAAATCAGGAAGAGAAGCTGGTGATGGATTGGGCATACCCTCAGAAAACCAACCACCAGCATCACAAGGTAAGCCTTACATTGGAACCCACGAGGAAGAAGGAAAAGACAGCGCCCAAGAAACACCTGGAATGTAGACCTGAAGGCAGACACTAAAAAGGTGGGATACACCTGGTCAGAGCTGCAAAAGATCACGACCCAAAACAGGGGATGCTGGCAAATGGTCATCAATGACCTACGCTCCAAGATGTAGGAGTGGAAGTGGCTTACTACTGCTATTACCACGAGTGGATTCTTTGTCACTGGCCATTGTTAAGTCGAGTAGACTTTTCCTAAAAGCTCTGTCCTAGGGGTTATAGTGGGAGAATTCTGTATCCTGTGCCAGGCAGGAGGCCGGAGTAAATGGTGGCTTTGGATTTAGAAACACTGAAAAACCCTGCTGAGACTATACCCATCACGTGGGTCCTCCTTGGGTTTGCAGCAGAAGAGGGGATAGTCCTTCTCTTTTTGTCTAGGGGGTAACGGCCTTGCACGTACATGGGTGGGCTTGAGTGTGTGTATACTTCTCTGGGGATACCTCCCCTTGGGCTTTAGAAATAAATAGCAGAGGGTTGCTTGAAGATCCAAGATTGGGGAGCAAGCCCCCATTAGCCCCTGACACGCCAACAAGAGGCAACCAGAGGGGGAGATGGCCACCAGGTTCCCCTGCAGAGGGCAATGGTGAAGAAGGTGGCTGATGCAGAGCTTTTTGTGAGAAGAAGAGAAGGTCATTTTGACCAGTAGGTGGATTGTTATCTAGAGAGCAAAGGAGCCGGAGCAGAGGCTTGATTGTTGTAAATAGTTCATGATTAGGAGCTACAGGAGTCCCAGAGACCTTAACAAAGTGCTGTCTTCCCGCAGCAACAGGCCATGAAGCCACCGAATTGAGCGTTGCAATCAGAGCTGTCAGGAGACAAGTGCCGGACTGCTGAGGTGAGGAAGGTTGATCTTTTGGTTACAACAGTGGGCTGGGACTGAGGGAACCCGGCTTCAGGGCCTGACTGCCCCAGATGTTCTTGGTGCCCTTGGACACGTCTTTGAACCTCAGGGCTGCCACAGCCTGACTTGTTAACCCTCCTTTGTCCCACTTGGTGGCTATGCCTGTACCGGGAGTGTCCCAGCACAGGGATACCACTAGCACAAGCATGTCATGGAGCTCGTGCACCAAAAACAGCCATAAAGTCACACTCACGTGGGCGGCCAGGGCTAGCTGCCCTGAATACAAACCCACCAAGCCCCCTTGGTCCGTACACTGGGTGGCCGCCCCATGCCACTGCTGGGGACTGTCTCGGTGACAGCGAGCACAAGCCGGGTCTTCATGAGGTGAGTGTCACCTCCCTAGCGTAGACGGAGCCGGTATGGCTCCTGTGTTCAGAACGTAAGCTCTTCAGGGCAGGAACCGTCCATTGATGTGCTTAGCAGGAGGGGCCCTAAACTCAGCAGCTGCCTCAGAACGCCATTGCCTGCTTCCTCTGACTGGAACGTGTTGAGGGTTTGCCGTTTGTCTTCCTGCTGTGGGGCAGTGAAACGAAGACCTCCCCCAGACGTCTGTGGAGAGCGAGAGCCTCAGCCCCAAGCAGCCAGGAGTCTGGGAGTCTGCAGCCACTCACACGCAATGGGGAAGGCCAGCACGCAAATCCCTGCTGGAAATCATGGACTCCTACAGCCTGGGCAAGCACCCAATCCACCAGGCTGGTGGCCACTCTGGGATCGGCTGTGGGGCCCACAGCAAGGCGGGATGTGAGCCGTGGGCAGGGGCAAAGGTGGAAGGGGCAAGGCCTAGAATAGTCAGTGGAGCTGGGCTCCTGCCCCCCCAGAGACAGCGTGGAACAGCATCGCTCCAAGCTCCTTTGACATGCTGGACCCTGGGACAACTGCCCCCTTTACCCATTCCCGTCAGCCGGCCCAGGGATGGGGCTCCTTTTCTGACCCCAAATTCCATCCTGGGCCCAAGAAACAGTCCCACTAAGTATTCAGTTCTGACAAGTTGTCCCCAAACCCTTCTCTAGCCTGGCCCAGCCCTGGTTGTACATACCACTGCCACTCTCTGCCGAACTCACCCTTTCTGGGAGAACATCCTGGCCGACGTGCTTTGGTCTCAATGGGGAACAGGGGACTTTTCCTGCTCCTCATCTCCTGACCTTCTGGACCACAGCGTAGGAGCAGCAGCAGGAGACACCGTAGGAGAAAACTCAGATCCAGACCAGTCGTCCCTCTGCAATTGGGAGGGTGTCTTTGTTTCCTGCCCACTTTTCCATGTGCCCTTTTGCCCTCTTCTCTAACTATCCGCTGTTTTCACTTCCTGCCAAGTCAGTTCCCAGCATGGCCAGCCCAAGGCCTAACTCCACGTCATTCAACAGCATTGGGTCGGGGGGGTGGTTTGGGACCCCAGCTGGGGTGGATTTGCTGCACAGGATGGCATAAGAGACAGCTAGAAGGATAAAGCATCAGGTGACAGTGGCAGAGAAATACCCTTCTACGTAGAGTGTATTGAGGCCTGGGTGTAAGTTGTGAGGTCTCACTTTCACAGAGTGGCTGAGGGGAAGGTTGGAGGGCTCGGCAGGGAAACAGGCTGTGTTGTGAACACACCACCCCGGACCAATGAGGCTTGGAGAGGGTCATTTATTTTTGCTTCTCTTCCCTATGACACTGACACCGAGCGGGTGTCCCTACCAGGAGCCGCACCTAACCCAATGATGTTCTCCTCCATTTGTGACCTTTGGCCAACACCAGAGTACACATGGGTTTTGCTGAGTCCTCTTTTATTGGATCTGCTGTTCTGAGCACAACGGAGACATCCTCATTTCAGCTCTGCTCTGGTCTTGGCTTTGGCCATTCCCCATGTGGTGGGGGCCCAGGGCTGAGTGCACTAAGCACCGCCCCTTCTGCCATTGGCAATGCCCCAGAAAGGCCCCTGGCCCTGCGGTGGCTGTCAGTGCCACTGGCCAGGCTCTGCACTGACACAGCCAGCCACAGCCAGGGACACCCCCAGCTGAGTTATGTGAATGGTCTTGCAGCCACTCATGAGCCATCAGTAAAGAGGCTCCAGCCCTGCATCCCAGAGCTGTGCTGTCTCACCCTGGTCGGAAGCCTGGCCAGGGTCTGTTCATTCCTTAATGGTTTTCCAAAGGAAAATAACTTTTCAGTCAAGCGTCGCACTGGTATTTTCTTTCTTTCTCATGAAAATATTTTCAAGCAAAATTCTGTTTTGTGTTAGGGAGAAAATGTGGGAGGATACAAAAAAAAGCAATGAGGGAAACAAGGTTTTATCTCATATCTTCTTTTTTCAAGAGGAAAAAAAAATAAATGAACATAATTTCCCGCATAAGCAATTTTTTCGCCCGACTGGAGAAAAAATATTTCACAAAAAATTATGACCTGAATAAGAAAAGTTCCTCACTTTTTAAACTTTCCACAAAATACGCTCATCTTTTTGCAACCAACCCTAATAATTAGGGCTGTTGATTAATCACGGTTAACTCCTGCAATTAACTAAAAAAAATTAATCACAATTAGAAAATTAATCATGATTGATTAATCACAGTTTTAAACACATGGTTAAACATGATAATGCCAATTGAAATTTATTAAATGGTTTTTTTTGGATTTTTTAACATTGGAAAACTAGAGGGGGTGGGGGGGTTAGCTCCAGTGCCAGAGGTCAGTACTGTGAATCAGAAGGTTCCAGTTCTGCTGATGTGCCATGAAGGCATCAGGATGATGAAGTCCTGTTTTTCCAGTTCCTTTAAAAAATGCATCTAAGATAATGGCACACACACACATTATGTCAGAAGAATACATGTCCTCTGGGAAAAATAGTATTTCATTACATGATTATAGGCTATATAATATGACCTACTTTCAAATTAAGGTTGAACCGGAAACTTCAATGCTAGTATACGCTGACTTTTGAGTGCTTGACTTTATACCTTTAGTATTTGTTTAACATAATTTTTGTGGTTATACAACTTATTGTTTTTTAACGGGAAGGCCAATGACTTTAGTGGATTTTCAGGCAGTGTTCCTAGCCCCATGACATCCATCATTAACACACACAGACCCAGCCTCAGGGAGGGTGTATCCCCCCGAGGCTTTGGTTAGGGCTGATTGGAAAGTCTGATTACATAAAATCTTTGACTGAGTGTGTTGGCTTTCTTTGAAAACTTGATGTTTTCAAATTAGAAAACCATAAACTCAAAGGCTGTAAATGTTCAGCTGAAAAATGGTGTTTGATTTGCAGCTAGAACTTTCATTTTGGGGTGTGTGAGACATTTTTAGGGTCCGGGCAGTTTTTGGCCAAAAGCTTTTGGGTTGCCAACAACATTTTTTTCTGATTTTGGTTTTCCTTGGGGGAAGAAAAAGTGAAATGTCAGTAAGACCTGACCTTTTCCATTTACATCTACATTTTCAGCAGAAAAAACAAGCGTTCCAGCCACCCCTACTCTAGATACTTGAGGAGCACCATAGTCCCTTCTAACTGACTCTACCTGCCTTCAGGGCTCCAGGCTTCTCACCTGAGCGCTCTGCAGAGCTTTCTTTAGCTTCTAGGGAAGAAGCCCAGGCAACCCCACATGACCGTGTAAATGAATACACGTAAGCGTCATGCAGTAGTCTTTCTCCGGCCTTCATCCCTGCTTTGCAAAAGGGAGTGTCTGTTTTTCTCAGCAGGGCAGGTGTGTGTGTGGGGGGGGGGGGGGGCCTGTGGTCAGAGAACGCCTCTTGTAAAAGAGAGAGGCGCTAACTCAGGAATATAGCGTTCATGGCCTTCCTCCATCACTCTTGCTATACTCTTCATCCACAGCGAAGAAGCAGGGAGAAACCCCTAGGGCGCTGAGTTGGCTGGGCTTTTTGGCACCTCCACGAGAGTGACAACGTTGAGGTTTCGGCCCTGAACTTCGTAACTGAGGCCCTTCAGACTGGTCTCTTGCTGCCTGATATTCACACCCACCTCGTCCCCTGACCAGAAGCAGTGACACCAGCCCCATCACTCACTGCAACAACCACAGCTACTCACCGCCTGGGTCAGCACCTCCGTTAGCTACATCTAACGCTTCTCTTGGTGACATTAATGAGTCCTGTTCACCAGCAGGCCGATCCCCGACATCATTGTGTCCCATTCCTCAGCACGGTGCACCAAACAGGGAATTAGCTACCTTAGCACCCCTTTCATTTTTTATTAACCCCTCCCTCCCCAAAGGCTCCACTCTCCATAGACCATCTTGCAGAAGAATTCTCTCTGAAAGGATAGGTGGACAATATCTATCCCCCTCCAGGCTGCACAGACACACATCCTGTCCATCCATACTCCCTTCCCACCTCCCCTTCCTAGCACATACTCTATCCTGCCCAGCCTAGGCCTAGAACACAACCGCACCTTAGTGACAACACAGTGCCACCAGGTACCTTGTTGTTCTTGCTGAAACAGGTGAACATGGCTGGCTCCCTCTCTGAAACTTGTCAATATTGTGTTGCTTTTCTATGGCCCACGACCGCCCCACTTTCATGAGTGATCTGATTCCCTGGTCCTTTCTCAGCCTGAAACAATTTCCCTGTCTTTAGATTCAGTGCAAGGTGAGGTGGGTGCAGAAATAACGTTTCTCTCTCGGATTCTGGGACCCAGACGGCCTCCCCAGCATGATGAACAGCCATTGGAATTCGGTATCTGAGCAGGCGTTGAAATGAGCCTAGTTAGGAATACCAGGACAGCTGGAGGCTATTGACAGGGGAATGAAAGCCAGTGGCAAGGCTGTGTTGATGGACCCCAGGCAGCCAATCAATGCTAATTCCCCGCTGATCCCTGTGGTCGCTGGCCCATTGCTGCAGATAGAATGCTGCCCTGCCGTGAAGTGAATTTCTGCCCTGTAATTGGCGAAATGCTTGGCTAGCTGGTTTAGTGTTGCTAAATGGCAGAGCATCCATTTCCTTCCAGTTCTGCCAGGATTAAATCTCAGACGGCCAGCAAACTTTGCTCAAGTTGGGAACGCGCTTTTCTGATCAGCGCAGCAAAGCTGTGCCCTATTCTCAAGCCAGCCGTTGTCCTCAGTCCTTGCCGGATGCTGATGAGTAGGCACTTCTCCCCGTCATTCAGTGGCCCCTCCTAGGTAGGAAAAAGGAGGCATGAACACCTGTCCCCCACATTATAGGCATTCTGAGGTCTCGCCACTTCCTGCCCAGGGCCAAAGAGGAGCCTACATCACATTAATGGAAGTGTGGGTATATGAGCCCCTGGTGGCACAGCAGATTCAGTCAGGTTGTGTAATGATGTCACTTCAAAGTTGGCAACGGGGTTTGTTCCTGGGTTAGTGTTTCCGCGGGGTGGTGTGTCACTGTTGCTGTGTATTTTCTTGAGAATGGGTGGCTGTCTGTAGCTGAGGGCTGGTCTGTCACCCAGGGCCTGTGAGAGGGAAGGACCATGTGCCAAGACAGGTTGTAGATTGTCCGTGATGCATTGCAGAGGTTTAAGCTGGGGAGCGTAGCAGTGAGAAATGGGCTCCCTGGAGGAAATTCTCTGCCTGGTGTAATCCTGGAGATCAGATTAGAAAATCAGAATGGTCCCTTTTGGCCTTAAAAAAATCTAAGAATCTTCTATAAAAATCCTTTTTATTCTCTTGCTTTGTTCTGTTCCTGTGAAATGATAGGTCCCGACTGAAACAGAGCCCTGCACTTAGGATGGAAGACTCCCAAGCATTGTTACAGGCTGGGGACTGACTAGCTAAATAGCAGTGCAGCAGAAAAGGACCTGGGGATTGCAGTGGATGAGAGGCTGGATGTGAGTCAACAGTGTGTCCTTGCAGCCAGGAAGGTTAATGGCATCTTGGGGTGCATTAGGAGAAGCATTTCCAGCACATCTAGAGAATTTATTATTCCCATCTATTCAGCAATGATGAGGCCACATCTGGAGTATTGCATCCAGTTCTGCCCTGCCCCCGCCCCCGCCCCCGCCCCCGCCCCCGCTCCCGCTATAGGAAGGATGTGGATGTGTTGCAGCTGGTCCAGCAGAGGGCAACAAAAATGATTAGGGGGCAGGAGCACGTGACCTATGAGGAGAAGTTGAGGGATTTGGGGTTATTTAGTTTGCAGAAGAGAAGGGTGAGGGGGGATTTGATAGCAAACTTCAACCGTCTGAAGGGGGGGCTCTAAAGAGGAGGGAGAGAGGCTGGTCTCAGTGGTGACGGGCGGCAGAACAAGGAGCCGTGGTCTGAAGTTACAGAGGGGGAGGTGCAGGCTGGATATTAGGAACAACTGTTTCTGCAGGAGGGAGGTGAAGCACTGGAATGCGTTGCCTAGAGCGTTGGTGTAATCTCCGTCCCTAGAGGTTTTTAGGTCCTGGCTTGACAAAGTCGTGGCTGGGATGATTTTGTTAGGGATGATCCTGCTTTAGGCAGGCGGCTGGATTCGATGACTTCCTCAGGTCCCTTCCAGCCCTTGAATTCTATGATTCTGTGATTCTAAATTGCATGGATGAGGGGACACAAAAATAGGACACGTGTCAGAAATTACAGTAATTTAAAAGCCTGTACACTGCAAACTATAGCCTTGGAAGATTTGACTATAGAAGTGCTTTGAATGAAATAGGCTTAACATATCCAGGATAGATCCTAATCAGTTCAATTTTCACAAGTAGCAGCTTGGTTCAGAAGTTGTCATTTGGTTCACCTAACAGAAGAAAATAACCTTACTTCTAGGCTATTTCAGCTCTTTTCCAAATGTTGAATAAAATATTTGATGCTTTGAAATGGCTGGCTAGGCCCTATGCTATGCATTTAATTTCTACTCTGTATTCCCGTCGGGCTGCAAAGATTATTATGAATGGCTCTATTTCAGAACAGTTTTGACTCACCCATCACTTGCATGGCTTATTTTAAAAAGACCTTCGTTCCACTGAACTCCAGATTATAAATAATTATGGTGAAATGGAATCAGAGTGTGGGAATACGCTGCAATTATTGATCTGCCGTTAAGGTAGCTGTTGTCTGTAGTGCTGTATCCAGCAAATCATTGATGTCTGGCGGGCAGGAGCCATGAACAGCCAATCGGAGCACCATGCTTTGCATATTAACGTGGTCATGCCATGTAATGTTTGGAATGTTCTCCCGGTGTGTGTGATTGTAACCGCCAACAGGTGGACTTGAACGTGGGATCTCTGGAGGTTAGTGCATGAGATAAAAACCAACTGGCTCTCAGCTCAGGCTGTAGAGGGACTCTTTCTTTCTCCCTGTACGTGGTCTGGATGCCACTACTTACGACAGTGAACTGCACCCTGGCTCTGTGTGTGGGTTACATGATAGGGGTCCTCACGAGCCACATTTCTAAGAGCTCAGCATCCACAGCTGGGCCAGGTGTCCAGGAGCTCAGAGGGCCCATTTCAGCCAACCCCACAACTCATGTGAAACCTGACTCTACCTAGCTAATTCTTCTGTGACTAGCTACTACCTTCAATATACCCTCCCACATTAAATGGCTGCCTCAGCTACTCACTGGTTCCACACTCTGTTACCTCCCCAGCCAGTCCTTGCTCGCTCACTCCTCCTTCCTCCTCCTCAGGCCACCTGGAGTAATTGTTTTGATCCCAAGCCATGTTTCTTTGGAAAGAAACTGTTTCACCGAAGGATTTCGGGGGCCATCAGTCTACTGACCGCGAAGCGTGCTGCCGCAAACCGAATCACAGAGAGAGGAGCAGCACAGTCTGAGCTACTTACGTTAATAACACCACTAACACGCAGCTCTTGTAGAGCGCAACGCATCTTACAAAAGGAGGTCACTGTCGCTATTCCCATTTCATGGATGGGGAAACTGAGGCACGGACCACCCATGTATTTTGCCTAGCATCACCCAGCACACCATTAGGAGTCGTAGTCAGGTCTCCTAAACAGAGCGGTGCCAGTAACTGATTTACCAATTTGCCGGTAGAGCTGGAAAGCATATTTTAAAAAATGTTTCTATGACCCTGAATCCATCATTAAAAATAATAGTGAGAGGAGAAGCTGGGAAAAATTATTTTCTTTCTTTTTTTTTCAGGTTTGTTGCTTTGTTTTTGACAGAAACACGTGGACAAATTCAGCAGAGATTTGTGAAATCCTTCAGGCGGCGGGAATCTGTGGTTTGTTGGTGAAAAAGAGCTTTGGGTGACATATTTTCCCCAGTTCTTCCCGACTCCCAGTCAGGTGTTCTATCCACTAGGCCACGCTACCTCCCACTGTGGAGACCAAAGTAACTGACCTGTGGCAAAATTGCCCCAGCTCCCTCCTGTATTGGCCAGGCTGTGGTGGACAGAAGCAGATAAGCCATGCTCAGAAGCAAGGAACAGCTGGGCTGGTGTATAGGCCAGGGTCATGTAAGTTCCACAAGGAGAGGAGGAACATGCTGAAGCACCCGCTGGAGACAGCATGCCCGTCCTGGCTGACAGAGCTGTTGCCATGACGCACGGCATCCCAGGCCCTTACCTCCAGTCCGATGAGCCCCGTAAAGAGGAGATAAAGCTCCCATAGGCCTGGCAGGCAGGAAACTCCCATTATGTCCTTAATCCTGCTGCTAACCTATTGTCATTTCACGCCTCGGCGCCTCATCTGTAAAATGAACAGAGATTATTATCTGTAATAGGGGAGAGAGGCCAGGGATCAATAAATAATTGTATCTTAATATCCAGCCCCTCCAAAACCAGGAACGCGGCTCTCCATATTCCCGTTTATGGCAAAAATGGATTTAAAGTTACTTCGTTAGCTCTTAAAATACTAAAAGTGGCACTGGATCCATCACTATTTCCAAACCTGAAAAATCTTCAGTTCAGAATCCAATTAAGGTTGCTAAGTAACAACACTAGTGTTAACTACCCCATCATCTGTAAACCTGAGCACTTGAAGGTAGGCAATGAATAGGTAACAACATAAATTACACACTACCCATATATATGTAAACACATTATTCTTATCCAGAACAAAGACGTGTATATTCATCACAATACAACCCCTTTAACCCACGGATATTTTAAACAAGATTTAAGGATCTAAATATTTTCTAAAGTGGGAAATAATCATTACTTAGTAGACATATGAGCTGACAGTATAGACTTTTTTTGTATAGTACTTATCAATGCTGCATCAGGGAGCAGACGGTTGTTTAGTAAGTATTATGTACGACCATGTTGATAGATGATATATACCTTACGTGGCTAATGAAAAGCTTTTTGGCTGAAAAGTAATTTTGATAAAAAATGACTCCTTGTCAGAAGCAGTTTTGATCGGAAAGTAGGGAGACCGGAATGGGGGAGGTAATAAGCTTATTGCAGGGGCAACATGTGGTGGATACACAGAGGGGATACACACGTTTCCTAGTGCCAGCCGCACCCCTGCCCCACTCACCATCAAGACCATGCTGCTTGCAGAGGAGAGGGAGGGAGGGCGCATAGCAGGGGTGCATGGCCAGTGAGCCCCCTCTCCAGAAGCCTGGCTACCGGTCGCCACTGTCTTATTGCACCAACTTTAACTGGTGAGAGAGCCAAAGCTTTCAAATTACACAGAGCGCTTCATCAGGTCTGGGAAAGGCACTTAGCGTATCATGGTTAAATACAACAAGCTGGCTCACAGAGTTTAGCATAGGTAGTTAGCACAGTGTTCGAGATGAAGTCATTCATTAACACCCCGGTAGCCCTAGCAGAGAAAAGGGGAGGAAGTCAGGGGGTCACAGATTGTTGTAATACACCATAACTCCAGTGTCTGGATTGTTGGTGTCTTGCAAAGTTATGGCTTTGAGCTCCCAGGCCTGTCTTCCGGAAGTGCGGTGCTGATTTCTATGGAGGCTGAGGACCGATAGGTCAGGTACAGATTTCAGCTGCTTTTGTTTTTTTAACCATTTTTGAGTGTGAGCTGGATTGTCTGCGTGCTGCTGTATTGGATTCCCAGCAAACGTCCGGGCAATTCAAGTCTCCCATGAGAACCCGGGCCTGTGATTCGGAAGCTTCTCTTAGTTGTCTGAAGAAATCCTTGTCTGCCTGATCTGGTGGCCTATAGCAGACACCAACCGCAACATCACCTCTGTTGCTTATGCTCATAAGCTTAATCCAAAGATTCTCAACTGGCTTTTCTCCTTCCATATACTGGAGCTCTCAGCAGTCATCCTGCTCCCTCAAATACAGAACAACTCTTCCTCCTTTTCTCCCCTGCCCATCCTTCCTGAACAGTTTATACTCTTCCATGACCGTGCTCCAGTTATGCGAGTCATCCCACCAAGTCTGGTATTCCAGTCACTTCATACTTCTTTGACTGGGCCAGGGCGTCTGATTCACAGAATCATAAAATCATGAGTCTGTGAATCAGAGGCCCTGGCCCAGTCAAAGGAATGTGAGGTGATTGGAATCATGGACACTTGGTGGGCTGACTTGCATAACTGGAGCACGGCCATGGAAGAGTATAAACTTCCTATTTGTTTCCCAGGCATGTGTTTACAAACACCTGAGGTAACTAGCTGATTGGCCTACTTTCACCTTTCCAACCGGGAGTCCTCCTTTCTTGTTCCTTCTTCTTTCCCCACTTACCTCAGGGCTTGTGTCACCATCCCCCAACAAACCTAGTTTAAAGCCCTCCTCGCTAGGTTTGCAAGCCTGCCCGCAAAGATGCTCTTTCCTCTCTTCGTTAGGTGGATCCCATCACTCCCTAGCAACCCTTGTTCCTGAAACAGAATCCCATGGTCAGAGAAACCAAATCCCTCTCTCCAACACCACCTGCTTAGCCGTGCATTTACCTCCTCAATTTGAAGATCTCTACCTGGACCCCTTCCTTCAACAGGGAGGATGGATGAGATCACCAGTTGCACTCCATAGTCCTTGATCTTCCTTCCCAGAGTTATATAATCCACAGTCATCTGCTCAAGGTCATTCTTTGCTGTGTCATTCGTTCCTACGTGGAGAAGTAGGAAGGGGTAATAATCGGCAGGTTTGATGATTTTTGGAAGTCTCTGTGTCACATCCTGAATTCTAGCTCCTGACTTTGCCTTGTGAGAAAAAAGCAGCAAAGATCTTTTAATGCCCCTTTCACCTCCTGTGCTGGCCACATCCTTTACCAGCTCTTGAATGAATATGTTGACCAGCAGAGGTTCCAGGACAGATCCACGGGGGATCCCTTCTGTCTACCTCTGTCCATTATTAGAATCGACCATTTATTCCCACATTTTTAACCTTAGTGATCCATAAGAAGGCTTTTCCTGTTATCCCATGACATCTTGGTTTCCTGTGGAGCTTTTGGTGATGTGTGATGTTTCTGGGCAGTGGGATTATCTTTATTCCTTCTTGAAACTATATTGTAATCTATAACATGCAGTGTTTTACAACATGTTTTATATGTTCTTCACCTCACCTTTCTTGATGGATCCAAAAAACTTCTTGAGGCAAGTTTTGGGGGAAACCATTTAATCTCTGGTAAATGTTTTGGCTTTGAAGAAACTAGGTATTTTGACAAAAATATTGCACCCAGCTCAAATTACAAATCTAGCAGAGGTCTGAAGTGTTTCAGAGAGTCTCCCAGGGAAGGCCGCCTTTGCTGTCTGGAGGGAAAAAAAAAAGGCAGCAAAGTATTTCTTTATCTCTCTTTCTGGCCTTCTCAAGCCTAGGATAAAACAGCAAGGAAGGACTCTGGGCCAAGCAGATCCCTGTCTAGGTCACCTTGAAATGATGCTTTCCAGTATTTTCCTGAAAATGAGCTTAGGCAGTGCATTGCATGTGATTTGGCCTCAGAGGAGCGCTGGTGTGGAAGAGGTCTTTGTTTCCAATCCTGCATAAGCACAGCAGGCAGCTTCCCGGCCCTGCCCCCTTTTAAGAGCTTTACAGTAATTGAGATTTCTCAGTAAACACTCTCTCAGATTGACAAAGGTAAACTAGAGAGGTTAGACGCATTAAGGGTACCTTAGAGCAATTGGAAATAGAGGAGGGGAGAGGAAAGGAAGCCCATTAAGTGGATTGCAATTTACATTCTCTCTGCAGGGGTCTTGGCACAAGAGGTCTATTCCTTCTCAGCAAATGCCATTGTGCCCAATGCTTGGGATTGTTATCTGCCGGTGAAAAATGGGGTGGGTGGGAGAGGTTCCAAATTGCTAGGGGAAGTGAAAAATATAGAATACTAAATTGGTTTTCGTTCAACAGCCAATGGGAAATTGGTCTCTGGGAAGCATCGTCTCCTAGGGCAGGTCTGCATTAGATCTGAAAGTCAATCCTAGACACGCAATTCTAACTACAACAATTGGGTACCTGGAATTCACATATCTCAGATCAACTCACAGAGGAAGGCTGACGTGAGAAACTCCTTAGTTCTTGCAAGATTGAGGAGTGCCAGGGTCGACTGTTGAGCCCTGATGGTTCGATTTAGCACATTCCACCGAGGTGCACAAAATCGAACTCTGGGAGATCGACACCAATCGGGTCAATCTTGCAGTAAGTATACACATACCAAAGAAAAAGTAAGCCATGTCCAGGCCTGTCTCTGTAAGGAAAGCAAGGTCAGAGTTTCTCAAAAAGTTGGACCTTCTGGGTATAGTGTATTTTAACATCTTGTGGCACCAAGACCAATCACAGAGAGAGAAATGAGTCTGCTCCACAGCCTTAGCTAGCAGCCAGCTAGTGTTTAGCTTGTCCAGGAGAGACTCATGCGCTAAGTGCCGGAGATCCCAGGTTCCTCTCCGCCTGCAGATGACTGGGATCTGCTACCATTTGTGTGCGTGTACATTTCATCCCTTTCCTCCCCAGGAATTAATTGCATTTGATCGTCACTGAGTTAACTGCTTCCGAACCAGCCCTCTGTAACGGGGATGAACATGTCTGCCTGAATTTTCCTTTGAAGTGGAATGTTCTGTGGGAAGAAGGGACAGAAGAGGTAGGAATCTTTGGATGACATTCTGTGATGTTGGAAATCTCCGGGTAAATTATCAGACTGGCCCTACCTGGCCTTACAACCCACATCCTTCATCCTCAGGGGTGGTAAATTGGTGAGGTTTCAGTGATGCTGGTGGAACCATATTGGCTCATGTCAGGGGAGGAGAACCTGGACATGTGATGCATAAGGTTCCTGTAGCATCCCTGTCTCTGCTAGGCAGAAAAGCAAGCACACGTGATTGTGCAGAAGGCGCTCCTACTCCACTGACCTTGTGCCATGATACACATGCAGCCTTCCTGAAAGGTGGTTCACGGTAGCACTAAGGGCTGGGTTAATTTTAGATAGAGACAAATATAGCTATCAGTCCTTCCTGATAAAATAACTAAACCACCTCAATCTTCCACCAAGAGACTTATGAAAACAAAACATACACCGCCTGGGTGCCCTCCGCTTTAGGCTAAATTTCCAGATAGACTGCCCAACCCTGAGATGGCCATTTCTACATTACCCAGAGACTGACCCATTCAGAGTCAATATCCCAGGATCCAATTGCCCGCTCCAGGTGGAGATGCATGAAATCGACCTGTCAGGGGCCAGCAGTGGAGCCCCGTACGCTTGGCTATTGCAAAGAGTAAGGGACGTCAGTGGGAAAAGCTCTCCCACAAACCTTCCTTAGTGAGGACAGCCAGGTAAGCTGATTGCAGATATGTCGATTCTAGCTACTCAATATGTGTAATTAGAACTGCATGTCTGCAGTTGACTTACCCGTCTAGTGTAGACCAAGCCTGAAATGTAAGAACTTTTTGGCAAGCTTTAGAGGTGAATAAATGTCAGAGAGTGACTGGCCACTTTGAAAGACAACACGGTGACCAATCCCTGCTTGCCCAGTCGGGGTTAAAGGAGGGCAGCCGGGTCTTACAAAAGACTAAGTTGTGGCTGAGATTTGGTGTGCTCTGGGCAGGATGCTTTTGAAAGAGCTTGGTGGCTGGAGAAGGCTTTGGACCTGAGAAGCTGAGCCCTGAATCTCAACTAGGATTGATGGGACGTAGTTGTTTTGTGAAGAGCTGATGGTGACACCAGACAACCCTGCTGTGGTAGAAGATGCCCTAGTTGAATATGGCCATTTGAATGGTGGCGATGGGCTTATTTTGGGCCCCTGAGAATAGTTCTGGTACTGGTGCTACACAGGGGTGGTGCTGGCTGTGAGGAAGACTATGCGGCCTTCCAAAAGGGGCACTAGAGGGAATACAGAGGTAGGGTGGTACAGGCTACCCTTAGTCCTCAGTGGGTGCTTGGGAAGCAGCTCACCCAGTCAAGGAAAAGCACTGCTTCAGCTAGGGAACAGCTGGAGGTCAAACAGAATTCCCACACTGTCATCTCCAGAGTCAAACTTCGGCCCCACTGCGGCATGTCTCGTGGAGCACATCACCACCAGGGGCCCTGCTGCTGCTGCTGCAGCTTCATCTCTGGGGCGAGAACACAAACGGAAGGAGGATCCGTTCATTCCTTGGGATGTAAGATATTCTAGAACTTGCCTATAGAACTACCAAAGTGACTGGAATAATCCTCCCTGTGTCCCTGTGTGGTAGGGATATGCTGTCACCTCCATGTTATACATGGGGAACCAAGGCTCAGATGCTTAGACGTGTTTAGGCACATGGCTCCCATGGAAATCAATCAGAATTAAGCATCTATGTCTTTGAAAGGATCTTGGCATAAGTGGCTTGCCCAAGGCCACAGAGGAAGTAAGTGGCAAGCAAGGGAATTAACCCCAAGTCTTCTGCGTGCCAGGTGGATATCATCTGCGTGAGCTAGGACACTGCAATCCATGGTGCCTGTGCTCAAGAACTGGGAGTTGTTTGAAAATTTAAGAGATGCCCTTGGTCCAGTTGGAAGGGACTCGGGTCATGGCAGATTTTTCTGACGGGTGCATTTATTGATGTAAGCGATAAGGCAATGCATCAGCTCGTGTTTCCGTTAGCCACTGTCGAGTTCTGGAATGTCTTTGAAGCCACTGACCCAAGGTATGCTGAGGCTGCAGCTCTCATCAAGGGAATTAATTGGCTGTGAACACCTCCTGGGTAAACACCGCATTGCTGCAAATATTGGATGTAAGTGCAGGACTCCCTGGAACAGTTATTGTTTAGTGCAGGTGCCGTCATCCAATAGACTCTGGACTCAACTGGTGGCTGTGCAGGAGTCTCTGACGCGCACAAGGGCAGGTCAAGGACCCAGAAACCTGAGAAACCTGGGCTTCCTCAGTTCTGCCACCAACCTGCCGTGTGACCTTAGCAAACCCCTAAGGACTCTTTGCCTCAGTTTGCTCATCTGTGAAATGACGAGAACTATACCAATTCATCAGCACTTAAAAGCAATTAGAAACTCCTGAAAACAAACTCCAGACCCCAGCTCCAGCTCTTTAACCGGCAAAGAAAAGGTTTGGTTTAGATAATTCTTGCTCCTGCTTTATGAGTGCAGAGGGCAGGACGAGATGACCTCTTGAGGTCCTTCCACTCCTATGATTCTGTGAGACTGCAAAATACTGACCAAGACGGTGAACTCAGAGCCCCATCTCTTGTAACTAACCCCCGCTGTGATTCAGATCCGTTTCAAGTGATCTTGTGCTGATGGCCACTTTAATCTGCTCTTTAACAAGTTTCCATGCCTGCATCCTGTCTCAAAGGTGGTCAGTCTGAGAATGAAGAGTTAGTGGGATGCTTTACCGCTGGCAGACATGGACGTAGGGTATAAAGTTAGAATCTGGCACGGGATCGAGACGTGAGTTTTCCTGAAGCAGACAACATTAATAGTGGTGATACTACGATATGGGGAGAGGTAGATAAGTTGGAGATCAGGTCCAGAGTGACCTAGATAATTGGAGGACTGAGACAAAAAAAATGATGAGGTTCAACAAGAACAAACGCAGGGTCCTGCAGTTGTGACAGAAGGATCCCAAGCATTGTTACAGGCTGGGGACTGACTAGCTAAGTAGCAGCGCAGCAGAAAAGGACCTGGGGATTACAGTGTGTGAGAGGCTGGATATGAGTCAACAGTGTGCCAATGCAGCCAAGAAGGTTAATGGCATATTTGGGTGCATTAGGAGAAGCATTTCCAGCAGATCTAGCAAAGTTATTATTCCCCTCTTTTTGGCACTGGTGAGGACCCGATATGGAAAAGATATAGATGCATTGGAAAGCATACAGCGGAGGGCAACAAAACAGATTAAGGGGCTGGAGCACATGACCTATGAGGAGAAGCTGAGGGACTTGGGCTTATTTAGTTTGTAGAGGAGAAGGCTAAGGGGTGATTTGCTAGTAGCCATCGACTACCAGAAGGGGGATTACAAAGTCTGTTCTCAGTAGTGAGAGATGGCAAAACAAGGAGCAGTGGTCTCAGGTTGAAGTGGGAGAGGTCTAGGTTGGATATCAAGAAAAAAATATTTCCCTAGGATGGTGACAAAGCCCCTGGAATTGGTTGTCTGGAGAAGTGAACAAATTTCATTCCTAGAACTATTTGTGGCGGTTTGACAAAACCCTGGCTGGGACGATTTCGTTGGAGATGCTGCTGCTTTGAGCAGAAGGCTGGACTCAGTGACCTCCTGAGGTCTTTTCCAGCCCTAGGATTCCATGACTATTGATCTGAGCTTTAGAGGGTTCTAATTAAAAATGCATAACTAATTCAAGTGCTGCGTCACAGGTTTGCCTACGGATTCAGCCTTCAGCTGTGGAGCAGCACTGGCCAAGAATGCAGGAGAAGAGGGTAACGAGGCAAACGTCGTCGGAAGTCGGGGGGTCCCTAAGGTGTTCTGCACATCTAGCACAAGTGCAACCTTCTGCACTGCAATTCAACAGCTCCTGAGCCTTCGCCGGCGGCCTCAGGGCCACCAGTGGTTTGGGACTGCAATGTGGACACATCCATCACGGGCCTTTTTGGGGTGGGTGTGGAGTAAGAAGGACCTGAACTAGGAGTTGAAAGCGCCAGTAGGACAAACTTGGCTGTTTCTAGCGGTGCACAAAACTCTGGAGCCCAGTTTTCTCCTTGCTTACCCAAGCAAAACACCAGCGGAGTCCCTCCTGCAATGCACCCATGTGGCCCAACTCCTGGATTCTGCTTCAGGGCAAAGCCTGCAAGAGAGTTTGTCAGAGGCAGGATTCCCTCTAAGAATGGTGGGTCAGCTCAGGCTCCTGGCTGGCAACAGCAGGAGGTAAATTCCCTATTGAATTCCTGTCTCTATTTCTTCATTCTTCTCTGGGCAAATTAAATGTCACCACAGCCCCCAATACCCGCTCTTCAGGGAAGGCACCCCGGCTTGCAACGCAGCAGCCTGTGGGGTCCTGAGAACGATCCCCCGCAAAGGGTTAACAGCGGCGGCTGGGAGGATGGTGTCCCCAGCTGACACTCAGAGAGCATTATTTACTGAGGACACCAAGCTGACAATTGTTCTTTGGGAGAAAGTAATAAATCTTGTTACATCTGAGTGACTCCATCCCCGCGTTACTTGCAGCCGCAGTGAGGCAAGGCTGTGTTTATTCCGTCCCCTTGAATATTGGTGACACAGAGAAAGCTTCATTCGTTCCAGCCAGCCAATCCAGCTGGACATTGTAAGCTTTTATTTTAATCTGGTGATTATAAAGGTGAGTGAATAACCAGAACTGGGCACAGTCCAAGCGGGTGCTTTTCTGTTGTCTGTAACACCTCTGTCAATGGTCTTCAGTCTACTGCAGCTTTTCCTACTTCAGGTCAAGATCCCCTGGTAGTTGTAACAATGCTCTTGTTTTCTGCCCTGCAGAATTTCCCAATACAGGTCTCAAACAGAGCTCCTCCAGTGCAGGGAAGTCCTGACCTGTCAGTACCCCTGCTTCCCTAGCCTGGAGCCCCAAATGGCTCTCTGTTTGCAAGATGATACCCAATTGCAATGCAGAGGTGGTTGGGAAAATGTTTCCCTAGCTTGCGAAATATTCTTGCTGTGGGCAAAGTTTTAGAATCCCAAAATCAAAGGAAATGCTGAAATCTAAATTATTTTTGTAAACTGAAAATTGCCAGAAAAAAGTATTTCGCCTCAGTCAAAACATGGTTTGTTTCAATTTTGTAATGCTTTTAAAATCTTTTAAAACTTATAATTGGTTTGATTTTTGGAACACAGCGTTGCTTTGAATTTGAAAAGAGGAGGTTTTCTTTTTCTTTTGAAATGATTAAGACAAAAAGTTGCAGCAATTTCCAAATGTCTTTCAATTTTTTTCCAAGTTCAAAAAAATAAAAAATAAAAATGAAGTGAAGCTGACCTTCTCCTGCAAAAGCTTCAAATGCAGTGACTTGGCATTTTCTGACAAAATGCTCCACTGAAGAATCCCTTCCTTACATCCGTTGCAGTGACCTTCGTTGTACAGATGATCCAAAACTTTTCCACCAAATTTTTCTTTAATGGAAAAACTGGGGTGAGGGGGCTAAAAATATTTTTCATGGGCATTTTCAACTTTCTTCAACTTTTTGTTATTGTGTAACAAGCCTCAAGATCCAAAAGCATTTGACTACTGAAAAGATTTCTCAACCAGAAATTGGGCAGGGGGATAAATTGTGGTCATCCTGTCCTGGAAAAGATGAACTTCCTTGGGGAGTGGAGGGAAGTTCTCATCAGCTCTGTTGTCTTCGGCTGCCCTGTGCCTTTCTTCATCAGACACAGCCAGTGGACTCAAACACGGCAGTGAGCTTAAAATATGAAGAGACAGCAACAGGGAAAACCTTGGGACCACTACATCGCTTATTTCAATCTGATTTACATCAGTATTTAACCAAGTGTCCAAAGGTAATGAACCATGGCAGTTAGTCATTGCTTCGTGAGACCATCTTGTGTCTTTTTTTTGTTTTGTTGTAAAGCACCGCTAGTGCTATGGTTGTACTTTAATTTATTTCCTTTGAGAAGAGTCAGCAGGTCTTTATGTCTAGCCCGGGGGTGGGCAGTATTTTTTGCAGAGGAGCCAGTCCTCGAATTTTGGTGCTGGTCCGGGGCTGGCTCTGGGCCACCAAAAGGGGCGGTCCCTCAGGCAGAAGGGGAGGGGCTGGGCCTACAGAGAGAGAGAGAGAGAGAGAGAGAGAGAGAGCAAGTATGTGAGTGCGAAAGAGAAACACTTTGTGTGTGAGAGAGATTGAACGTATGCTGCAGTGCGTGTGTGTGGCAGTGATTGTGTGTGTGGCACAGGCTGGGCATTGCACTGTGACCTTCTTCAAAAGTTGTGGGGAGGAGCCCAGGCCCCACCTTGTTCCCTGGAAGCTGAGCATGTGAGCAGATGCCCAGGAGAGATTCAGGTGCCACCCAGCTCTCTAGCAGAGCGCTCACAGCTGCTCAGAGTCAGCAGCATGTCAGAAGGCCTGTGACGGATAAGTTTGCTCGTGTGAGTCCTTTGTTTCCAGCTTTGCCTACTTTGGACAAGTCTCAGCCTAGAGCTGTGACTGTGCCTCTGTATCGCTCTATTGTAGATGTAGGGCAAGCAGCAATGGGGCTTAACTTGCAGCCAGGGAGGTTTGGGTTGGACATTAGAAAAAACTTCCTCCCTGTCAGGGTGGTTAAGGACTGGAATAAACTGCCTAGGGAGGCTGTGGAATCTCCATTGCTGGAGATATTTCAGAGCAGGTGAGACAGACATTTATCAGGAATGGTCTAGGTGGTTCTGGGCTTGATGACCTCTCAAGGTCCCTCCCAGTTTTAAGTATCAGAGCAGTAGCCGAGTTAGTCTGTATCTTCAAAAACAACAAGAAGCCCTGCGGCACCTTAGAGACTAACCGATATTTTGGAGCATGAGCTTTCGTAGGCAAAGACCCGCTTCATCAGATGCATCTGACAAAGCAGGCCTTTGCCCACGAAAACTTATGCTCCAAAATATCGGTTAGTCTCTAAGGTGCCACAGGACTTCTTGTTGTTCTTCCAGTTTTAGTATTCTGTGATTCCTCCGACACTGAGGGAAGGGGTTCCTCAACTGATGTAGGTCATTTAGCTCTCTGGAGGGTGCCAACGAGGGTCATGGGAGGACGAGCCCCATGGATATTTGGGGCTAGGGCACCCTAACTCCTTTGCACGAGGGGTGATATTTTTCACAGCTCAGAGAGATGTGGGTTGCTTGAGCTCGGTTTTATGGCTAAACCAGGTCTGTCTTGGTACTTGGCTGTTCCTGCATTTCTAACTTTTGCATGGTTACTGGAACCATTAATGGCTAACAGGAGCAGCAGGAGAAACAGCCTTCAGTGCCTGCCTTTTCTGTGCTTTGCTCTCTCCAGTCCAGTTCTTCCACCTGCAATGTAATTTGCAGGTCTCTTTAACTGCTAAAAAGAGAGAAGTGGCTATTAAGAAAGACACTGAAGCCAGACCTTGTATTGAGAGATTTGGGTCATGTACAGCAATCTCTGCTGATGGAGGTGGGGACTTCACATTGGATTGCTAAACACAACCTATTCCACTCCCAAGAGGGTTGTTATTAATCGAATTGAAAAAGACAAATGACCATTAACTCAATCTCCAAAGGACAATAACTCCACTTATAATGAGGCCCAACTCCCTAATCGTGATCTCTGATATCCGCAAAGTTGCATAATGGATGGGATTTCATTAAATGAGAGGGGATTGTCTGTAATAAATAGGGAGATGGTTTATGGCTTCCACAAGAAATTGATGCTTAAAGCAAAATTTCAACACGAGGCTTTTTTTTTTTTTTTTTTTTTTAAACCAGCCAGACCTCCTTGGCAGCGCTTTCATTTAATTTCATTGCCCCCGCCCCCACCCCATCCCCGTTTCTGTTTTAGAGGAACATTAAAAGAAGTGATTGCACACCCAGAAAGCTTAGATGACTGCAAACTATTCCACTGCACTATAGTCAGCTATTGATGTGGATGGGAAACATTTGCATGTGCTGATTGTGGGATGTCTGCCTGTCTTCCTTGCTGCTTAGCTCCTGAAGGAACTCGGAGACTTATGCTGGACTCAGAAATCTCCCTGCACCATCTGTGTATATGGACCCATGGGGCTAGACTTCTTGTAAGTCTCAGGGCCATATTTTCCAGAACTCCGCACCCAGAGCTGGGGCCAGATTTTCAAAGAGCAACGCTCAGCGCCCCACACATCTGCAGTGTGCTGAGCTCTTCAGAAGAACCTGCTGCTGGGGCCAATGTGTGATGCAGGCACTGAGCACCTCTGCCGGTCGGGAGCATCCTGGATCTGCGTATCACCCAGGTGTTGGCAAGCTCCTTGTGATGCATTGCACGGTGGGGATGCCGTGAATTCCATTCATCAGGTACCCCAGCCAGGCTCACAGGCACTCTGCCCATTGCTCCATACTGCTTTGAACTTGCCAAATCTCTAAACTGCTTTCAGCAACTACTCAACCTTCTACAGGACTGAATCAAATCCAGCTGGGGTGTGCACGCTGCTCCCTGAATCCGAAGGTGTCTATTGGGGAGCTGTTTGCCCCGAACCCCTGTGTGTTATGGCAGAGGGATTCTTCCATGAGCCTCAGTGTGCTTCTTCCCGTGGCCACTTCCCCAAATAGCCCAGTGTGTTTTGGGGCACTGCTGCTTGTCCAAGAAGCCCCAGGCATTGCCCTGCAACCAACTGTGCTTTCTGGTAATGTTCCCCCAGGTAATTTTGTCTCTAGCCCTTCCGATTAACTATGGAAAATAGGTTCTGTTTTCATGAAGTTTTTATGAAATACCCTGTCCCGGCCGTTCCCCAGAGGTAGAGAAAGCAGCTGCAATCCAGGGGTCTAAAAAGCCTTTAATAATCAATACGATATCAGCATTCTTTCATGCTTGTAACTGTTCATGCTTGAGTGAGCTGCCTGATTCTCTTTATGGGTTTGTTGAAATATAGAGTCTGAGCCCAGGGCAGAGCAGTTCTAAGCCTGTTGGGCTTCCCCTTCCATTCATTTGCTGTCTCACTAGCCGGCCCTTATCAGGTGCAACTAAACTTGTATTTATGTCAGTGCAGTAGTGACCAAGCCTGGAAGGCGGTGAACAATACCTACAAACCCAGGAGTGGGATTGGCCTGATTCTCAAAGGTGCTGGGCACCCAACAACATGCATTGATGGTCAGGAGAACTGCTGGGTACCCAGCAGTTTTGATGGAAAGCGCTAAGGACTGGCCGTTCTTTCCTCAGAGTCTTTTCTCAGATAAACCTTCTCTCGACTTCCCCTGGGGTTTGGCCCCATAGGAATGACCGTAATTACCCAAGCACAAAGGACAACATAGAACTTGTCTTACAAAAGTTGATGTTTGTGATCTTGGTGACAAAGTGGGAACTTTTTGTAATATTTTCAGGAAGCTTATGTGTGCCTCAGTTCCCCTCTGTACCGAGCATTGCTTCCCAGATGGGGCAGGAATGGTTAAGGAGGTGCATGTGTGTTGCCTTGCTGTCTGGGGCACAAAGAAAGGATCATTGTCTGGAATGTGCTGAAAGCCACCCATATCCCAGATGAATATCCCCAGCGACCACCACAACAACATCCAGCACCACCAATCCAGCAATCCAGGACCCAGCAGGGAGGAGATGTCCCCTCCCAGGCACGCTGCTCAGCAGAAAGGCTGAGCCGGGTCTGGCCTGGGAACAGGGAGGAGCTAGGGAGGGGGAGGAGTGGTTTCTGGAAGAGGCCAGCTGCTTTCCCCTGGGTCCGACAAAGACTCAAGGAGAGACAGATTTGGAAACACCACCCCCCACAGCTTGGCCAGTGGATTGCCCTGGCATGGCCAAGTGCACCGTGTCTTCACCCGAAGTTCTCGGGGCTAAGCTGCCGATTTTCGATGTTGGGTTCCAGTTGGCTAGTGAACCTACTGCCCAGTGCCTGATGTAGCTGCAAGCCCTTGCTGATGGCGTTCAAGCCTCCGGCTTGCAGGCTAACTCTGCTGGACTTACAGGGCAGCACTGGTGCTGGGAAATACGAGGGGGACCCTGGAGGGGTTGGTGGTGGTGCAGGTGGTGAAGTCTGTGCTCTAGCTCAAGGCCTTGTCAGGAAGTAACCGTCCGCTCCCTGTAGCTCTGCCGGCTGCTGCTCTGACAGGCCACCAGCTCCAAGCAAGGGCCCCCGAAGGACACCGCCTCGGCCAGACAGTCTTCCTCTGGGCCTTCCTTCTGAAAGCCTGGCCCAGAGGAGGTCCCCGATGGCAACCTACACGGTCTCCATGGCAACGGTGCTTTGATCAGCTGGAACCCCGGAGCACAGCAGCTCTTAATTTGAGCCGATATATCTTAAGGAGTCCACGTTGCAGCTGGGTGGCTCTGAGGGCCCAGCTCTTTCTCTGTCTGCCGAAGCTCTGCTAATACCGGCCGCGTTCACCATTCTTAAGTCCCTGGTCTGCCACGCCTCCTTTTGCTCTTGAAGGCTATTTGCAAAGAAGAAGGGGTTCCTTCTGCCCAGCTGCCCCTCAGGGCCCCCTGGTTCTGGGATACTACCCGCCTCCCCTTCCCCAACCGGTCTCTTGGGCTCCAGTTCAGCCAAGTTTTAAGGGTGAGCTTAAATCCCAGTGAAGTCAATATGGGCTTGAACAAGTGCCTCAAATGACACATGCTTAAATGCTCTGCTGACCCAGGCTGCACCTTCTCACCAGCTGCCATGGGTCCTTTGGGTTCCAGCATTTCATCCGTCGTCTTATGAACCTCGCTGCTGTTCTCAACTGACTCTGAAATGGTCTGTTGCCTGGGGCTGTGCCGCCTTGTGCCCCTAATGGTATGCTGCATGCACAGGGAGGAAAGATGAGCCAGACCTGACAAAAGGGGGTGCAAGGTAAAGTCCCGATCCCCCAGTCTGAGAACCCCTGGGCTAGCAGAATGGTGTCAAGGAGGCAGGGCTGAATCCTTCCAGAGTCAAGGGAGACGTGAGGGAGGAGAAAATTTCTGCATGAGAACAGATGGTGTGTTAGGAGTAGGTGGAGGAGGAGGCCTTGAAGGCCCCCGGGGTCCAGCACAAAATGGCTCTGTGCAGGATTGCTCTTCATCCCACCACTGGACTCCTACTCAGCTGCTGAGGGAGACAAAGGGCGGGGAGGAGACCGTCTGAGAGGTCAGGGAGCAGTTCGTGTGGTGGCGGTTTCCGGCCTTCGGTTTGCTGAGGTGGCAAAGGGAGTTGCAGCAGGGGAAGGAGAAGGCATGAGCCAGTCTTGACCCCTTCCATCAGGCACAGGCTTTTTACAAAACACGAGTGAGCGAGGGCCCTTTTCCTCCTCTGTCCGTGCGTCTGCCCAGCGGGCCACGCTCCCCCCGGAAGGACAATTCCGGCAATGTGTTATGGGCGCTGGAGAAGCCGGGTGGGATCGTGCCTCCGTTGCGCAGATTACGGAGCCCAGGAGGCGAGGCAGCTGCCCTGTCGAGACGGCAGTGCTGAGCGAACTTCTCTTTGCACGCTAACGGCTTCTCTGAAGCTGGAAGTTCAAAGAGGACCGAAAGTGGGAGGAGACAGGCTGCTGCTGAGTTCCGCCTGCCGAAGGACACATGCTGGGCGTTAGGCGTATTTCAGGAAAGCCTCTCTCTGTCAAGCAGTCGAGCCAGGGCCTGATGAATGCTTGAGGACTGACCACGGTGTCTCTGGTCTTCCCAGTCAGGCTGTGGCCCAACTGGGTCCAGCTGAGAAGCGGTGATAATTACCAGGCCGGTTCTGCAGCTTTGGTGAAGTGCATTTCCATTTAAATGCACAGTCCGACCTTCCCTCTCCAGCAGACTAAATAACCAATAAATTATTCAAGGGCTCATTCAGCGTGGGTGAAAATCAGCACTCGTGCTGCACCTCTGACGCTGGCAGGCAGCTGGAGCCCCAATTCAGCACGTTTCCTGCTCCAAGGGGAGAGTGGGAATGTGGCTGTGCCCAACCGTTTCAATCAACAACTCCCTCAGAGCCCGCGCTCACGGACGTGCCCTGCAGAGCACACAGCCCAGGCGCATGAAGCGGAGGCCGCAGAGTGCAAGGAGAGCTGGCAGTAACAGCAGCGGCCTGACTGCTTAGGGTGGGGCGAGCCTGGTTCAGCTTTCAGGCAGGCTAATGAGCCCGGCTGCAGCAGGACTGCCTGACTGGTGGGCCTGCCCCTGGGTCTGAGAGGAGGCACCGGGGCTGCATTTCAGCTCAGCAGCAGCAAAAGGTCGCTGGCTGCTCCATGCTGTATCTGAAACTGTTCTGCTACTAGCCTCGCCCAGGGCCTGCCGCCTCACCTCGCTTGTGACCCTAGTTATTGGCTTCTGGCTTTGAGCTGGGGCTTGGCTCCTGATTCAGGTTTGGGCTAGTGGCTCTGACTGCTAGGTCAGACTGCCTGCATTCCTAGCTGGGTGGGAGGACAGCAGGGCTGGGCTGCGGGGGGTGATGGTTGTGCTCTTTGTCCTGCAAGGGGGAGAAGGTGCTGAGGTGCGACGGGTGGAGGGGAGCTTGCAGGGCCATGGTGGCTGGAGATGCTGTAAAGCAAGGATGGGCAAAATAACACCTGGGGGTGGGGAGGCTGGATGCAGCCCACCAAACATTTCTCTCCAGCCCCCCCAGCTGATGAGCGGAACGTGCGCTCTTCCAGCCAGCAGCGTGTGTTCAGCTAATCCTCCCCTCTCCTTGTTCCACCTGCACCCGAGCAGCTCCTAGGATTCTGCTGCTGGCTGGGTGCAGGGGAGAGAGTGGTGCTGAAGTCAGGGTGTACCCCTGCCCCTGTGCCCTGTCTCTGCAGGGAAGGTCTCGGGGAGAGGAAGACGCAGCGGAGCTGCTCCTGTCTGAGGCATGGATGTGACTGAGGAGTGCAGAGCAGGGTTTGGGGAGACAACAGAGCAGGACAGATTTCCCGTAAGGGGACAGAGGGTGTGGCCTCTCGGAAACTGACCCAGCAGCCGCCAGCGCGCGCACGGTCTGTGTCACTGCTACACACACCCAGTCTGTTGCGCACGCGCACACACACACTCGATCTGTGTCACAGTGTCTTTCACACACGCAAAGTATTTCTCTTTCCAACTCTCTCACTCTTCGTCTCAATCTGTAGGCCCCCAGCCCTGCCCCTTCTGCCCAAGGCCCCTCCCTTCCAGGTGGCGCACACCCATTCTGCGACCAGTACCAAAATGCATGGAGCGGCCCCTCTGTGAAATGCCCACCCTTGCTGCAGAGCATGAGGCAGGGGTGGCAAAAAGAAACAGAAAATTCACAGGTTTACTTCTCCACTGGCGTGTACCCACCCCTAGCAGAGCTACACTTGTCGGTCATTGGACGATAAACTCAGTAACCTTAAAAATCCGGGGGAACAAAACTACTTCAGGCCTGTGCAGGGCCCATCTCTGCTTTCCTTCATTGCGCTGTTAAAACACGGCTTTCGTCACCATAGCGTCACTAGCCACAAGACCCAAGGCACCCGACCGTTCGGGTTAAGTCCCGAGAGCCTCTGGCACTCCCATCTCTGAAGTCTGAGCATCAGGTTGTCCAGGAGGGCGCCCACCATAAGCCGTGTGCTTGCGTGGCCGCTCCGCAGAGAGTGCCGTCCTGCCCCACTGATTAGCGATGCGCCCGTAGCTGGGTGTTTTGTTTCTACTGGTGGTGCAGTGGCATACGCCTCGGTGCGCATACAACATTATTCCACACATGGAAAGAAAATATCTACACATGGACCGGAAAGATGAGAGGGAACATTCCTCAGCATGGTTGTGTTTCGGAGCCCACTCTTGTCTGGCTCCATGCGTAATGGCGAAGCCACAGGCTGGTCTGGCCACGCTCGGCGGTGTATTTTGGGGCTAATTGATCACCGGGGCTCTAGATGCAGGTTCTCAGGTGTTCTCAGGTGGATGCTCTGATCTTCCCAGTCAGATCTTTGCTAGCATGGGGTCACCGGCTCCATCTGTGGACCCTGTGGTTTGCACGGGGAGACGTTCTTTCTTTCCACCCTAGTCCAAGAGCAGCACGAGGGTTACTTAACTGGGGAAGAGACTATTATTCCGTCAGGTGTCAGAAGTCGCCCTGACGGAGGGAAGATATGAAATGTACATAATGCTGTGCTACGGAGTATGGGATTCAGGCATTGGGTTGACATTGCTGTCTGTCTGCGTCTTCTGTGTGCTCATTAAAGCGGGACAGCTCCCCTGGTGGCAGAGCTGGGTCAGACTGGCTGGCCCCTGTGTGTGACTGAACAGCTGAATACGATGTGGAGAATTAATTATGGTGAGTGAGTCCTGCTGGGGCACCCGTGATGCCTCCATAAAGAGAGGGGAGGGCCCAGTCGAGGGAGGCCCTGGAGAAAGCAGGAGAGTTGCTTTCTGCTGCCGAGGGCTGGAGAGAAGTGGAGCCCGGAGAAAGGCGGGGATGAGTTGCAGCTGGCCTGAAACACTGGAGAGGAAGGTGCAGACTGGGCAGGGCTTATGAAGCGTAAGCCCTAACCATGGAACCATAGGGCTGGAAGGTACCTCAGGAGGTCACCAAGTCCAGCCCCCTGCCTGAAGCATGATCGACCCCAACTAAGTCAAGCCGGTACTCAAAGGCTGGCTCGTACGTGCCTCGGCGCACATAAAATAATTATTCTATGCGCAAATGGAAACAATGAGAGGGAACACTGGTCTACACCCTGAAGAACGTCTCCAGACCTGGGTTCCACCGACCGTGGGTATGAGCAACCTGAGGCAAGGTGCGTCCCTGCTTTGTGCCTCAGTTTGCCGATTTATATATTGCGCGTAATTATGACGATGTAGTCTGCAAGGAGCTTTGCCGTCAACTGATAGCAGCTAGAGATGGTTGTAGCTGTACGACCTGCTGGTTGCCTCTTAATCAACATAGCATAAGTCACTTTTTTAGCTGTAAAAGCAAAATGATATTTTTAGCAGCAGTGGAATTATTGTTGAAATAGAGATGGGAAATAGCCTGTGAAAGGGAAGCCAAACACAACACAAATGTTACCCATATTTCATTGAAAACAATAAATTCCCTGAGTCTTTCTGACAACATCCTTCCTCTTAAATGATGGATTTTCACAACATTCTGTCATGAACGGTCACATCAGTACATGACTCAAATGACACAGCGGACTCGTTAAATAGGAATTGTTTGGATTCAAACTTTCTCTAACAGGGCTCTGCAGGCTTTGTCTTTTCAGCAGCTTTGCTATTTTTTTGTTGACGATTGGGGCTGGTCATAGATTTTCCCTGAACTTGAGGTTTTTTGCTGGAAAATGGAGTCCTTTCTGATTGAAAGAAATGATTTGCGCAGAAGCTTTCTGTGAACATTTTTGAATTTTCGTCTTAGTACATGAACCCGAGTATTTTGTCCAAAAAATGTTTTTGGTTTGTTTGTTTGAGGAAGATGCTGCTATACCTCATGGGAGCTGTGGTTTGCCTCATGTCTCAGTTTTCCTGCATGGATTAGTTCCCAGATAGACTACTTCTACCGTGACGCACCATTCTGTGGTCTTCCCTCTTAGAAAGGGGAAGGTGTAATCTGACTAGTGAGCAGTCTGTCCATAAGAATATGGCCCTTTAGGCACCAAGACAGCATTTCTCAATTAAAATTAAGATATTTAAATTTTTGACAAGCTGCCGCAAATGGTAAGCTTGTGTAGAAGACAGTTTTGTTTTTCGATTGTCCGTCTTGCTTGCAGTGGGGGCTGTTCTTTTTATCAGCTTTAGTTTGAACAATTTGACCATGTCTGGAGCATGAAGTTTTGCTTAGGAAACAACAGGTGACTAATTGGCTCACTAGCATTTCTTTAAGAATAAGCTGAATGTAGGGCATTGTGTAGTGACTGCTCTCTTCACTAATTCATAATGGCTGTAGATTTCAACAATAAGCTCCTGGTGGTTTAAATATCCACAGGCAACAAATATTATGGCCCCACTGATACCAGATGAGTAGGTTCTTCAAGTCATTGATATCTGCTTCATATCTGTGGGCATCTGCACATATGTATGCCGATATCCACAGCTCATTTTTGCAGGTACTGTTGTTGATACCGATTTTACGTCCATGCAGGGCTCTAGAGATGAGCAAGCTTGCTCTGCTGTGTCACACACAGTTGTGTGAACCAACACTCACTTTTGTGGTATTTGAAAACCAGTTTTGGGGAGAGCTCTCCAAAGCACCAATGAAGTGACAGAGCAAGCCGCTTTTCAAAAGTGACCTAGGCAAATTCCATCGTCCCAGACCGTGAGTTGCACGTCATTCACTCAGGCAACAACTATACCGTGGAACTTGCATGACTACAAAAATGACCGATTCAGTCTACAATTCACATTGCAACTGTGCATCCAGTTGGCAAATGTACTTGCCATAAATGTTCAAGGACTGGAGCACCTGTGTGACTTGTCAGGAGCAAAAGTAACATTCTGTGAGTTGCGACTCATTCCACGATCGATATAATACCGAGCTTGTTCCTCCCTCAGGTGGTCCACACCACGCACCAGAAGGCCTGGCACAAGTTCTAAAACCTTATGGGCCTGAGTCAAAACTTATAAAAGATTGTGGAATGAGCCCAGTTGACTCCAATGGGCTTTGGATCAGAACCTGTTGCCTGGGTGCCTTGGAACCTAACACAAGGCCATTTTGAGTCACTGATGGGTGCTTCAAATTGTCTGCTCACCCTCTAATTGTGAAGGACTATAACCAAATTATACAGAACAAAGTGCTGTCTGACTGATATGCCAATGACTCACTACCAGTTTTCCTGGTGTTCCCCATCTTCTTCCACAAATAACACCAAGGGATGGCATTGCAGAGTGCATGCCGTTCTCTGAAGTTCACCCAAGCGGCTGGAGACTAGGTGAAGAATGAGAGAATTATAGAATCATAGAGTCCTAGAATGCTAGACCTGGAAGGGACCTCAAGAGGTCCTCAAGTCCAATCCTCTGCCCTCACAGCAGGACCAAGCACATCTAGATCTTCCCTGTTAGATATTTATCCAACCCGTTCTTAAATATCTCAGTGATGGAGATTTTTCAACAACCCTAGGCACTTTATGCCAGTAATTAACCACCCTGATAGGAATTTTTTCCTAATGTCCAGCAGAAACTTCCTTTGCTGCAATTTAAGCCACTGCTTTTTGTCCTATTTTCAGAGGCTAAGGAGAATATTTTTTCTCCTTCCTCCTTGTAATACCCTTTCAGGTACTTGAAAGCTGCTTCCCTGTCCCCTCTCAGCTTTTTCTTTTCCAAACTGCACAAACCCAATTCTTTGGAAGCTGTTACAGAAAAGGAAAAGCAAATGTCCTTGCTGGAATAGACACCTTTCCGTAAGGCAGAGCCACTCTCATTGGCTTCCAGCAGTAATATCGGGCACTTATCTCAATGGGGATGGATGACAGCAAGCAAACTAAGAGCTGTCTATGAACTATTGATTACAACAGACCATTCTCTGTCTAACTCCCCTCCCTCTCAGCCCCTCCACATATTGAGATAATCTTTTAAATACATGCATTGCTCTCTCACAGCTCGACATCCGTTATCTCACTGCTGCTTCGGCTTCTACTGTTTATCTGCTCTCATTGCATATAAGCTGAAAGGGATCATCCATCAGTGCAGCTCTCTGCATGTCGCGCCAGGGAGGGACTCCTGCAGGAAGATGTTCTTACAGAGCAAAAGAGGCCTCGCCACAATGCTTTAGAAGGGAGCAGGGGAGGAGAGGGGACGTACCTTGGGGAGCTCTGCAGAAGTACCTTACTTTTTCTCATCTGCATCCCCTAATATGTGTGTAACACTACCATTGCCTACAGACTGCCCCTCAACCTGAAACAAATACTCTCCTACAGCCACACAACACCACACAGAAGCACTAATCCGGGAACCTATCCCTGCAACAAACCCGACTGCCAGCTCTGCCCACGAGTCTATACAAGTGATGCCATCAGCCACGCCATCAGGGGCTCAGCCACCTGCACAGCCGTTAACGTGATCTATTCCATCCCACCTGCCAGCGAGGGCCCTCTGCCATGTATATTGACCACTCCAGACAGTCTCTGCACCTCAGGATGAATGGATACTAATCTGACGTCAGGAATGGGAACATACAAAAGCCAGTAGGAGAACACTTTAACCTCCCCGGACATTTAGTCATGGATTTAACAGTAGCCGCCCTTCTGCAACAAAACATCAAAACTGCATCACGAAGGGCGGCAGCTGAATTAGCGCTTATTTGCAAATTCATCACTATACAATTGGGTCTCAATAAGTGTCTTAATCGGTTAGCAGTCTACAGAGGCAACTTTCTCTGGACGGGCATTCACATCTCCCCATCAGCTATACTGAATGGCCACAATCCCTCCGCTGATCACCCCAATTTGCAATGGAGAACAACTTCTCTCTTTTGCAGTAATTTTCCTGCATACGTGCCTGCCTTTGTATTTGCACTCCTGTCCATCCGAGGAAGTGGATTTCACCCACAAAAGCTTGCGCCCTAATAAGTCCATTAGTCTAAGTCTTCTATGGTGCTGCAGGATTCCTCCTTGTTACTACTGTTTGAATGCATGATTAGTAACAAAATAGTGCTGTGTGCCTCGCGGTCCTTCTCATCCAGCTCTTCCCTGGACTGAAAACAGCAATGACACATGCGAAGAGGGCATTATTTCAGGAGAGGCGTATTAGGAGAAGGCAGTGGAGAACTGCTGGAAAACGTGGAGCACTTCCCATACCTTGGAAGTCATCCTTCTGCTAAAGTCAACGTTGATGCTGAAATCCAGCATTGACAGAGCCAAGCAAGCTCTGCTTTCTCCTGCCTGAGACAAAGGGTCTTCAAGAACAGGAAGATCTGTGCAAACACAGAGCTCCTTGCATACCGTGCAGGGGTTATTCCAGCACTAACATATGCACCTGAAACCTGGACAACACACGAGCATCATTTGAAGGTGCTTGAGCAATATCATCAACGCTGCCTCAGGAGAATCCTAAACATCTCTTGGGAGGACAGGCACGCGAACGCTAGCCAACACTGAAGCCAATATCATTCACCAACAACTCTGTTGGGCTGGTCAGCGCCTCCCAAAACAGATTCTGTCTCCTGAGTTGGAGGAAGGACAGAGGTGCATTGGAGGCCAGAGGAAGCAATATGCGGATGTGCTGAAGGCACACACGACAATGTGCAGCATCGGTGTCGACACTTGGGAGAGTCTTGCCCAAGACCATCCACTATGGGGAGCGGTAATCCGTGAGCGGTTGGAACAATTTTAGAGGCCCTGCTGCAGTGCAGGCAGAGAGGTAGAGAAGAAAAAAAGAGCAGCAAAAACTGCCCTGTTCCCTTCCGACAGCTAGCAGCACCTGCCCCGTCTGTGATAAGACCTGTGGCTCCAGAATTAGCTGATCACTCAGCAACAGGCTTACAAAAAGGAGGGTGACATGAAGGTGCCCTACTCGTTCTTGAATGACCACTGAGAGAGGGACAAAGGCTTTCTGCCAGAGACAGTGATAAACATCAGCCTGCACTGCTTGGTGGGTCATTGATTCTCAGGTATCGCTGGTCAATTAGGGCAGCCTGTGGCCACACCACAGACAGTAATGGGTGAACATTTCTTCTTCACAAGCTACAGAAATTTAGTTCTGCTTCCTCACTTTCCAACTACTCCGTAGTTGCACTGGTCCTGCCATTTGGAGATGGGGTCCCACCACCTGCTCTTCACCAAGGATAGTACAAACCTACATAGATCAATACAGGGGATATCTCATTACTTACTCTTTCTTGCTCTGCGTCGTTGCAGCTTTTGTTGCAATCAGGGCCACCAGGTGTGCTAAAAATTCACTGCGGCAAGTTGGCATGCCCAGCCACAAGGCATTGTGCATCTTGCCTGAAGTGGTGAGAAATCACCACCTTACCTGTTAAAACAAAAAGCAGTCAAGTAGCACTTTAAAGGCTAGCAAAATAATTTAGTAGGTGAGCTTTCATGGGACAGACCTGCTGAAGAAGTGGGTCTGTCCCACGAAAGCTCACCTAATAAATTATGTTGCTGGTCTTTAAAGTACCACTTGACTGCTTTTTGTTTTGATAGTGTGTAGACTAGCCTGGTTCCCCCTCTGTTTCTATTCACCTTACCTGTTATTTGCTAAGCTGCCTCTCTAATGGCTGACTAGTTGGCAGGCCAGCCAGACATTGGTTTGCTGTATGTGTAAGTGCTGGCCAGGAACATCAAGTGAAAGAAGAGGGGGTGGGACCTCTTGGGAGGAACACTTTAGACGTTCAGCAACAGTTCAGCTGTAAGCGCCTCTGCTCACTCCTGGCTTGCTGTGGCCAGTTGCGAAATACTCAGCCTCCTGCAGATATGGCCAAACCAGCATGCCGAGGCCTGCTCCCAATTAAAATTTGGGTCAGCCCGCCCACATAGCTCCCTAAGGTTGCCAACTTTCTATTCCCACAAACGCTCTTGCCCTGTCTCACCCCTTCTCTGAGGACCCACCCCATCCTGCTCCTTCTCTGAGGCCCACCACTTGCTCGCTCCATCCCCCTTCCCTCCATCACTCACTGTCTCCTCCCTCAATAGCTCATGTTCTCCAGGCCAAGTCAGGTGGTTGTAGTAAGCTCCCTTGAAGTCACCAGGGCTTCTGTTTTATGAGAAAACAAGTATAGAATGGGGTTCCCTTGGAAGAACTGAGTTATGCTGAAGTAATATAGGGAATAGACTTATGGCATCACCGTTATGGTCTGTGGCCATGGCATTCCACCATAAAGGGACGTGTATTCTGTAACATCAAATAAGGAAATGATGCTCCGTGGCAATTGCAACTCTGGATTTCTCTTACTGCCTGCGGCTTTCTGAATTGTATATGTGAGTGAGAGATTCTACACCTAGTTAATCCTTATGGCTGGTTTAATTAGTTAACTAAGCTAAACATGTTTTCCAGCAACATCGAACATCTTGTGAATTTGCTTGTCAAACTATATTTGTACTGAAAGGCATAAAGAGCATATTGCAAAGTGAATTATTTCAGTTACGAACCAGTTGATCCACTCAGCCATATCCACATCTTCATCCACGCCATTTTCTCCCCATAAGCAGTTTTCCTCATGCTGTTTCATTCTTGTCACTATGCCCTGCATCATCTCCTTGCACTGCTTACACTTGACGCATTTTCCTTTTCCTCGGAGTTCTTTCTTTCACCCAGAAACCATGACAATTTTTCCGTGTAAAAACATGGGGTAATATAGGAAGCTGTGTGTGTGCTGAATAATGTCTTCCCTTTTTCTTTCAAGTCCAGCTCCACTGTTCCTTTCTATGCTGTCTCTGTCCTTCCCTGTACATTGTCTCTCTGGCTTTAGGAAAATGTCTTAACTAACTCCACTGCCGGTCATGCCCAAAGTCCACCACCACATAAGCACAAAACAATAACAGCCCTATCCGTCTTGTGTATCTTTTGCACGGGTTGATTTTTAGTTTGCAGAGAAACAGAGATTGAAAGCCCAGAACTTTCGAGAAGCGAGTGCTAATTGTTAGGCTGGACAGACTACAGCCATTGATTCATTTTTATGAAATCAAGTGTACATGTAGCATGTTTGTGATGAGATTTAGTTCTAATTTTTAAATGAGAAAGTTAGTATTTTATTGATTTATATTTTACAAAATAAATCTGATTTAAATAACAAATCCAAATTTTAATTTTTAAAAAAAATATTTTTATCTACCTCACTTTCAGAAAAATTAATTTAAATCAAAATGGCTTTTTTTTTCTGGAAAAATGTCTTCCATGAAACTCTGTTTTGTAATGAGAACGGAGGTCAATTTTTTTAACCATTTTCAGTTCTGTTAGTCACCTAGTCAGACCCCCTGTGACCTTTACGTTGTCACCTGCACTGGTGATGTTCTTACGCCACTCAAAGATGAGACTCCACCCCAGTGATTCATCTGTGGGTGAGAAATACAGATGGAAGAAAATAGTTACTATGGAGATTTTCCAGAAGCTGAAAGACGACCTAAACCCCCAGACTTCATTGGCTTTCAGAGGTAGTTGGGCATCTAACTAGCCCTTGGAAAATCTCCTGTCTAAGGGTTGTTGGCACTATGCTCAGTGTGGAAGGAACAGAATATTCCCAGCTGTTACGGTCATCCATTGCAAAACAGACTGTCTCTAAACGTTGGGGTAATCATTTAAGTAAGTGTGACGGCTGTAATCCTGGTGATGCCACATCTCCCACAAAGTGATCAATCGTTGCAGCTGGGAGATAGGACACGTCCTCCTGACAGGCAAACCTCAACACTGTGGTAGGTAGCAGACTTTCCCCAGCGATGGAGACAGTCTCTGGCAAGTATCTTGAAAGGGTAAAGGGTTCATCTGTGAGTCTTAAATGTCACCTCCTCCTGTAGCGCCATGCAGCATTAGCCAAATCCTTCTCAATCTTACATAACATTAGTCTGGTGTCGGAAACTAAACAAACTGAGGGGTAGGTAGAAAGTGACTTGGGTTCCACAGCTCAGGAGATATAACTTTCCTGGGACTTTTTGCAGTGCTTCCAGTCAGAAGTGTCGCGGTTGACTTCCACCCCCTTCGCTTGCATTCACTGGTAAATGTTGATTGAAGAAGCTATTTTGAGTGGCATGTAAATCTTGCTTTGAATTAAGCAGCAGTGAGCTGCTCTGGCAATCAAATCAGATGTGTTGAGGCTAAACATGTTTGTTACCATTCCCAGTGTTGAGAAGGGGTTTGAGTGAAAGCAATAAACTGCATTGGAAGATTATGCATTAAAACTGTAACTACGGAATAATGCAAACTGATGATTTGTGGGGATCGGGCCTGCCCGGGGGAGACATTCAAGAGCACGTCAGCTCCCTTTGAAAGCCTCTTGCCAGTCTTCCCACTTACACTCGTGCGCATGTGGCTGTGGGGGGCAAGAACTGCAGCCCTGGGGTGCACAGCACAGCTCTGTGAGGGGAAGTACAGTGCACCCTTTGAAGGGGAGAGGGGTAAGTGAACCCTTCCCTTGGGCTGTCAGCCCTGTGGTAACTGAGGCCAGACATGCAGTTACACAGAAGACAGGTTATTGGGTACTGCCCTCCACATGTCTCCAGAGTCGCTTGCTTTGCTTCGTTTAGTCAGAGAAATTCTGCTGTGTGTGTGTGTGTTGTGAAGTGAGGCAACCCTCAGAAGCTCTAACGTGTCTCGCGTCAGGCAAGAACTTGTCTGTCCCTGTGATACCTCTGCAGTAGCTGCCAAGGGAAGCCCCGTGACAGCAGACCTACACGTCTGAGGTGGGCCAGGCAGGCACTGATAGAGGCTCCTGCTGTGGCATCAGGCCTACACCTTGGCAGGGGTGGGTGTCTCAGAAGTTCTGAGCACAAATACCTCATTCTGGGCAGTGGGAGAAAGGTAGCTAAGTGGTTAGAGCATTGGCCTTGTAAGTAAAGGGTTGTGAGCTCAGCCCTTGAGGGGGCTTTCCCAGGGTCTGGGTGGGGGGAAAAAAAGTCTGTCAGGGATGGCGATAGGTCCTGCTGTGAGGGCAGGGGTTGGGCCTCAGTGATGATGTCTCAAGGTCCCTTCCAGCTCTATGAGATGTGTATATCCCCATGTTTCGCTTCTGGCTGGACACTGGTTCTCAGGGGCGTTGCTTTGGCCTGCAGGGCTGCTTGGGATGCCAAACTCTCATCCACATCACATGAGTGCTGTCACCTCAGACCTAACAGCCAGGAGGAACAGGGAGAGGTGCCCTGTGCAGCCACTCCGAAGAAGGCAGTTCATGAAGCTGTCAGCCAAGCGTGTGCCCAAGCCCTTTTCCAGCCAGGGGCATGCAACTGGCTTCCCTCAGATGCACCAGATGATTGTTCACCTCGCTGTGGAGCAGAAGTGGGTTCCATGGGTGCCTCCTCTCTGCTATTTCTAGCTCCTGTTATCCAGGCGCACTCATGACCTCACAAGGGCCATGAAAGAGGAACTGACCTCACAGGGCCTATGGCCTGACATCAGGCCCACAGGGCTTGGTCAGCAAAACAGGGACTTCCTGGAGCCTCGTGTCCTCCACTCAATAGCCTTTAGCTTTTGGCCTGAGCCTTCAGCTTTGAGAGACATGATGAGCCCTCAGAGCTACCTCTCTCCACAGCCACCCCTTCCACAAGCAGCACAGTGACACCAAACAGCGGCGGAAGCGCGGAGTTGGCTTTGGCTGACCGAGTCCCACCAGTTCACCCAATTCTCCTGAAGGAAGGACTGTTTTTCTCCTCCTTTCGCTTACGTCCAGCCTCCCCTAGGCAAAGGGATGGACGCAACCTGCTGGTGGCCTATTCCCACCTGAGATTTCTCGGGCCTCCTCTCCTCAAAGGTTCTAACACTAAGTTTCCCCCTGAATAGAGACGCAGCCTGGGCAGGGAATGTCTCTTTTTATTAGCCCATCTTCTGTTGGAGAGAGAGAGACGAGCTTTGGGGCTTCCCCTGATTGTGAGATATGGGTTCAAACTGCATTAGCAGGCCCTCCTTCTCATTAAAACACACTCCAGCCTTCCAGAAGAACACTGCCACCCTGGTCCTTACAGAAACCCTGTAAAAGTCTAATAGTAACCCAGACACCAGCTGAAGTGCGTTATTCAGTGCTGGTATTTCCTTTGCCTGCCTTCTCCTGAGTTTTTGGTTCCGGACAGTGGCAATTTTGAACAATTTCATCCACCAAGCGAAGAGACAGCTGCTGAGAACAAATAAATAAGCTTATGGAAGGAGCTGGGCTGCTAGGGTCTTCTACCCCAAGCAACCTGACCTGTGCTCTTTTCTGTCTCCTTTTAATCTTTCTCTCCCTCTCTGCGCCTTTTCTTTCGATTCCTCTCCTCTCCTCTGTGGGCTCGTTCACATTCTTCCCTGACCCTTTATTGCCACTTTGGCTTCTTGCTCTTGATCGCCAGTGAAATCGTGATGTCAGTGGCACAATGCTAGGCCGCAGGTGGGAGGTAGGAGATGGATGTAGTTTGTCGGGGGAGGGAGTGAGCTGGATGTGGTTTGTCACACTTTCTGCATCGTTAACGGTAATGCGCTTTCCAGAGGAGCCAGCTTTTGAAGACACCCAATGAAACAAGGAATAGCTAGAGGGGGAGCAGGTTTTTTTTTTTTTTTTTTAATACTGGCAAGGGGAGGGGGGTGGGACTGAAATTCTGCTACTATCACAATGGAGGTTGAATTCATCACAGGTCGCATTCTCTTTTTCATTCTTTTTGGGTGAATGATGTAGTGCCGATTCCTGGTGTGGTCTGGGAACCCTGCAGTGCATCTCTCTAGACTCCACGCTGGTATTAATCCTGTCTTAACTGTGATCTGTGTAGAATAATAACCGTGGCACATGGGCATGTCATTCTATACCTTGAGGGAGCCTCCATACTCCTTGTCTGGACATAATTGTGCTATTGTCAATAAAGCATGCCTGGTGAGCTCGTGGGCAAAGGTTATGATCTGCTCAAAGTCATCTCTCCATCCATATATTGTTGTCACTGCAACAGGCTTTAAACTGGGGAGTAAGCCAGGTACAACTGGTTGAACCTCTCTTATCCGGCGCTCCTTTGTCCAGCAAAATCTATAATCCGGCATGATTTTAGTTAGCTGGATGTCCACTTATCATGGGTGTGACCATGTTTCCTGTGGTCCCGTAAAATTTGTTAAAGCCACCAGTCCTGATTGTCAGTGTTCTGTGCTATTATTTAGCTACAATTTACACTTAAATGTCTTCTAGGACCCCAGCAAGCAGTGGAAGTGTTGGTATCGTGCTAGACAATATTGACCTCCTGTGGTCCAGCAAATTCTCTTGTTCAGCACCGGTCAGGTCCTGAGGATGCTGGACAAAAGAAGTTCATCTGTAGCCACTTAGATTCTATCTTTGTGATCGATAACTTTCTTATACTGTTCAGTGAGTTTGAATGAAACATAGTTATGAATGACTAATCTGCTTAGGTTTTACAAAGGTTTGTGCGTGTTCACTTTCCATTAATGAAGCAGTAACCCAATTAATAAATTAGACGTCTATACTAGGAGCTGCAGGGGGTGAGAGTTGGGGTGGCTGGTGCCTTACTCTGAGAAATTCAGGAGCTCATTCTTGGGGGTGGTGTGTTCAGATTTTTGGAATGCGCCAAAAAAAAACCCAGAGGAGGATATCCAGATGATTGTACTGGATTGTCCTACCCCCACACCCCTCCCACTGCAGGCTGGACAGCAGCGGGCACCTACAGCAAGTTTCATGGGCCATCCCAGCCATGGGGGATAGAACCCTAGAGCAAATACTTCTCTAATGACACACAAGGAGAGTGAAGATGGGGAGTCCCTGCTCACTAAACCTAATAAAATCTAGGGCTGCTTGAGAAGTTTTCTGCCAACTTTTCCAATGCACAAAAAAAGTCTGTCATAGAAAGTGTGTTTTCCTGTAAATAAATAATATTTTTTTTCCCAGAAATCAAAAGCTTGACACTTTAAAATTCTTCATCCAAGAAATCAACTTGAACTGTTTGGCTTTTCAGCTGAGAGTTTTCAGTTTAAATAAAACCCCCAAATTTTCCACATAAAAGCTTTGGAAAAAACATAGATTAAGTGGTATGCCCTTTGGGAAAAGACCCCGTTTTGCAAGCAGCACTCACAAAAGCATTTCACAGGTGTCTGCAAATTTTGAGAAACAATTCCAAAAGGCCCTGGGTTTGAGAAAGGTGAGGATCAGTCCCGTGTAACATCTCTGGTGTAGCTCAGAACTTAACCACTATTAATATTGTAATGTCGTCTTCTTTCATTTGGGTCTTGTAAGCTATATTTACTCATATAAATAGCCTCCTGGGCCTCTGCCCTATTTGCATGTATTATTCTGCTCCCACGCACGCTGCACATAAGCCACTTTCTCATTTCCATTTTGTACAGAATCTCCTCGTTGCTTTATTATTCTCATTCCTGACAGATTTTGTTTTTCTTTTCATCTGTCCTTGTGTTGTGTTGCTTGCCCTCATCACTACCTATTCGTTTGTTATTCCTTATTGAGAACAAAGGGTCACAGTGATTTCCTTCCATAATAAGCTGTGGTTCAGATAGCAAGTGTTGTTCTTTTAATCCACAAAGCTGGCTTATCACAGACATCCAGTGGGCGGTTTCCATGCACATTCAGAATGTGGAGAGAAAATGCCAAGTTTCACTCTTTTAAGAAGAGTTCTTTCCACAGATCTCATGGGTTCCACCGCAGCTACAAAAAGAGGCAGTTCCCACAAACACCTCCTTGCCTAGGGACCTGGATGTGGAACAACCGGTGTGGCCGGGGATTCTCAGCTGGACGGCACCATGGTAGATGCAGAAAGCCTGGGGGCTCACCAGGACTGCGTTCTCCAGGGCTAAGGTTACACTAGCGAGTTTTGCTGACAAAACCCCAATTTTCTTGACAAAACTGGTGAAATGTTCACGCAATGTGTTTTGTCAACAGTTCGTCAACAAAACCCAGCACTTTTGCTGCCCGCATTCTGCCTCTCTGCCATGAGGTATAACGCGGCCATCCACAGATTCTGTTGACCAAAAAAACTGTGCGGACGCTCTGGGGGGCCTTCTCTCAACAGACAGGGCATCCAGAATAATGGGCAGCCCTGTCTGCTGTGCTTCCGGGTGCCTGTTTTGTCTCAAGAGAGTCTGCGCTGTCCAGCTGCTCTGTCGACACAGGAAAGCGCTCTTCCGATTGGCTTTTGTGTGTGGCTGCACTCTGTTGACATGATTTCGGTCAGGAAATCTCTTCCAACAGTGGCTTCTGTCGCTAGATCGCCGTCGTGTAACCGTAGCCCAGGAGGTCGTCTTTTACTGAAGGATGAGCTTGGGGTGGATTTGAAAGGGAAAGTAGCCAATCTATGCAGCACCATGGCCTTTTGAGACTTGCAGTGTCTTCTAAATGTGCTCAGAAAACTCATACTGAACCAGCACTTTGCCTTTTTTTTTTCTTCACACACCCTCATCCCACACCCATCATAATTGTTCCTTTTATGGGCTTGTAAAATGCTATTGATTATAGGAGCAGTAAATCAAAGACTGTCGCTGTTTTTTTTGTTTTTGTTTTTGTTTTTTGCTCAGTGGTTTGAAATATGTTGTAGGATGGAAATTTCTGAGGCAGGTTATGGTATTCTGCTGAAGACCCCTGTTTGAACCCTAGTCTGGAGCAGGCCTACAAGCCTATTGCAGAAACCCAGTTAGCATGAGCGGAGCGATACCTCGCTGGGCCCTCCTCCCTCATCTCACTCACAAGACCCAGGGAAGGTCGTTCCAGCTCGGATGGGACCTTGGAGTCTGAAGGGAGGGATAGTCACCTCAGTAAGCACATTCCACAGAGAGGCCCTGCCTATGAGAATGTAATTATGTGTTTTCTCCTCTGCCATCCCAGAGCGGTACTCAAAACCAATATGTTATTGCTCTATGCTGTTGACAGCTTTTGCTTTAATCTTCTAGATAACACACCCCTGAATGTGCCCACGTAAAGGCGCCACCATTGCCACATCCATCCATCCAGTTAGACACATAGATGTTATTGTACGTCTACTTTACTTAAGTAACTTGTTAAGGAAAACCACTTGTACTAGAGATAAGATGTTCTATAAGCAATGGGTGGGGATACTTTGTAACCTTTTCAGATTATCGGCTTATTGTGCTCATTTCATCTTGCTGCTAGGACCTATCCAGGCTTGGGTAACACCCCTGCCATAGTTTCGCCCCGCCCACTAATAATCTATATAATCAATTGTAACCTATTGTCTGGCTGTGCTCCACTGAGTCCTGAAGGGCGAAGTGGCACTCCACCACCGCTGTGTGTAATAAACCCTCCAGCTTGCTTCGGACAGTTTCCAGATTTTGTTCTAACAGTGTCAACTGGCTCTCACCACACACCACCTTCATTTTAAAAGCCAAGCCATGAAAGGCCTTACTCCCCTCATTTACCTCAGCATCACTTGGCAGTAACTCCATTGGAAGATGTTGGTCCAGGCCTACAGCGCCTAGAGACAAGCTTCGATCACTTAAGTCGTCAGCATTGAAAGGTTTCCTTTATTTGGATGTGCTCGTAACTGTTCCAAAGACATGAGGTCAATCGCTCTGCTGGTGTCAGAAGACAGCGCCATTTGCCTTAGACAATGTTGTGTATATCTGTACCAGGTGAGGCTCTGGTCCATTACGTCACAGCCAGAGGAGGTGTTGAAATGAGACTGGAAAGTTACACAGGTAACTAGAATACCCAGAGTTTGAGAAAGGGTATTCAAAATCCTTCTTCAGGGCTCAGGCCAGTTTCTAGCTATTAGAGATAAGGGTGAGACTTTTGAAGGGGGCAGAATACCCCACATCTGATATTGCAGGGTTCTGGCACTTTGCACTGAAGCATCTGGTATGGCTGAGTATCAAAAAGGGGATACTCCAACAGATGGCCCTTAAAGCTGAGCCAGTCTGGATATTCCTAGGGTCCCATGTGATGCTGATAGAAATGTTTCAAACCTGAATGGAGTGAAGGCACAGAACCTTAGCACCAAGGCTGAGAGACTCCCTGCTTCTTAAGGGCTATTCAGTTTATTTCCTTCCAAAGATTATACTAATTGGAAAAAAGAGACATTTTTTAAAATGAATCATTTTTACCCAAAAAACCCTTACCCACCAAATATTGAAATTTTGTTTTTCCATCATATTTGCCATAACCATTTAACAATTGATATTCTGATATTTATTGGGCTTCAGTTGTTTCAGAAAATTTTTTTACTGAAACCCCACTCTTCACTTTCATATCATGGACCAATTTCAAAAAGATCGAGAAAAGTCTGTCTGGTCCATGAAGGGCAACTCTGCAAAATGGACACAATTTGAAAATTTCCTGCTAATTTTTCCATTTTCTCACCAGCTGTACTTAAGAGCTCTGGTTTTATTTAAACTTAGAAGTTTATAAGGAGTTTATCTACTATATATTTTAGAGAGTCTGTCTCTCCATTCATCCATCTGTAGGTCTGTTCAGGAACTCCTCCTAAACAGTAGGGCTACATCTACACTGGAAGCATCTGCCTACAGAAGTTACTGTTGGAAGAGATGTTCTGACAATACTTCTGTCAACAGGTTGCGTCTATACATAAAAGTGGATCAATCTTTTGATCTGCTCTGTCAACAAAAGGGCTCCCTGAAGCATCTATACAGCTTTTTTTCCCAACAGTTTCTGTTAACAAAATGCATTTTTTGTGTAGATGCTCCACAAGTTTTGTCAACAAAATCCCAGTTTTGTCGAAAAAATTCTCTAGTGTAGACATAGCCTAGAAGCTAAGATCACCAAATGTGTTATACAGCTTCCTCTTAAAGCAAGGTGAGGGTTCAGTTGTGCCAGGACAATGGGATGTGCCTAGAATCCAATTGTTTCTCGTCAAAGAGAACACACACTCCAGAATGACCCCGGGGGACAGCCAGTGCGCCAGCACCATGGAGCTGTTCCCAGTACAGTTTCTGTTATCCCAGCTGGCCCGATCCTCCCCACAACCCTCTGCCCTGACTCCTGCACACTCACTCCCAGGCACCGAGGCTCTTCTAGGACCTCCAGGTACTTTTCCACAGTATTTCTTCTTAGTATCATAGAATCCCAGAATCTTAGGGCTGGAAGGGATCTTAGGCAGTCATCTAGTCCAGTCCCCGCCTCAAGCAGGATCATCCCTCACTAAATCATCCCAGCCAGGACTTTGTCAAGCTGGGACATAAAACCTCTAGGGAATGGGATTCCACCACTTCTCGAGGTAACGCATTCCAGTGCTTCACCACCCTCCTGGCGAAATAGTTTTTCCTAATATCTAACCTACACCTCTTCCTCTGTAACTTCAGACCATTGCTTCTTGTTCTACCATCTGTCACTACTGAGAACAGTCTCTCTCCATCCTCTTTAGAGCCCCCCTTCAAGAAGTTGAAGTCTGCTATCAAATTGCCCCTCACTGTTCTCTTCTGCAAACTAAATAACCCCAAATCCCTCAGCCTCTCCTCATAAGTCACGTGCTCCACCCCGCTAATCATTTTCCTTGCTCTCAGCTGACCCTGCTCCAAGGCATCCACATCCTTTCTATACTGGGGGCGGGGGGCAGAACTGTATGCAATACTCCAGGTGTGGCTTCACCAGTGCCGAGTAGAGGGGAATAATATCTTCTTTAGATCTACTGGAAATGCTTCTCATAGGCTACGTCTACACGTGAAGCCAACATCGAAATAGCTTGTTTCGATGTAGCAACATCGAAATAGGCTATTTCGATGAATAACGTCTACATATCCTCCAGGGCTGGCAACGTCGACGTTCAACTTCGACGTTGCGCGGCACCACATCGAAATAGGCGCTGCGAGGGTACGTCTACACGCCAAAGTAGCACACATCGAAATAAGGGTGCCAGGCACAGCTGCAGACAGGGTCACAGGGCAGACTCAACAGCAAGCCGCTCCCTTAAAGGGCCCCTCCCAGACACAGTTGCACTAAACAACACAAGATCCACAGAGCCGACAACTGGTTGCAGACCCTGTGCCTGCAGCATGGATCCCCAGCTGCCGCAGCAGCAGCCAGAAGCCCTGGGCTAAGGGCTGCTGCCCACGGTGACCATAGAGCCCCGCAGGGGCTGGAGAGAGAGCATCTCTCAACCCCCCAGCTGATGGCCGCCATGGAGGACCCAGCAATTTCGATGTTGCGGGACGCGGATCGTCTACACGGTCCCTACTTCGACGTTGAACGTCGAAGTAGGGCGCTATTCCGATCCCCTCATGAGGTTAGCGACTTCGACGTCTCGCTGCCTAACGTCGAAGTTAACTTCGAAATAGCGCCCGACGCGTGTAGCCGCGACGGGTGCTATTTCGAAGTTAGTGCCACTACTTCGAAGTAGCGTGCATGTGTAGACACAGCTATAGTGTACCTCAGTATGCCATTAGCCTTCTTGGCTACAAGGGCACACTGTTGACTCGTATCCAGCCTGTCATCCACTGTAGTCCCCAGGTCCTTTTCTGCTGCACTGATCCTTAGCCACTCAGTCCCCAGCCTGTAACAGTGCTTGGGAATCTTCCATCCCAAGTGCAGGACTCTGCACATGTCCTTGTTAAACCTCATGAGATTTCTTTTGGCCCAATCCTCCAATTTGTCTAGGTCACTCTGAACCCTATCCCTACCCTCCAACATATCTACCTCTCCCCCTAGTTTAGTGGCATCCACAAATTTGCTGAGGGTGCAATCCATCCCCTCATCCAGGTCATTAATAAAGATGTTGAACAATACCGGCCCTAGAGCCAGTCCTTGGGGCACTCCACTTGAAACTGACCACCAGTCAGACATTGAGCCATTGATTGCTACCTGCTGGGCCAGACCATCTAGCCAGCTTTCTATCCATCTTACAGTCCATGTATCCAATCCAGACTTCCTTAACTTATGGGCAAGAACGTTGTGGGAGACTGTATCAAAAGCTTTGCTAAAGTCGAGGTATATCACATCCGCTGACTTCCCCATGTCCACAGAGCCTGTTACCTCATCACAGAAGCTAATCAGATTGGTCAGGCACGACTTGCCATTGGTGAATCCATGTTGACTACTCTTGATCACTTTCCTGACTACCAAGTGCCTCAAAATGATTTACCTGAGGATCCCCAACATGATTTTTCCAGGGACTGAGGTAAGGCTGACTGGTCTATAGTTCCCTGGTTTGTCCTTCTTTCCTGTCTCAGAAAAGGGATGCTACATTTGCCTTTTTCCAGTCATCCAGGACATCTCCTGATCTCCATGATTTTTCAAAGATAATAGCCACAGGCTCTGCAATGACATCTGCCGATTCCCTCAGTACCCTTGGATGCATTAAATCCAGACTGATGGATTTTTATTTGTTTAGCTGTTCTAAACAGCTCTTAATCTGTTCTTTCTCCACTGAAGGCTGGCCACCTCCTTTCCCACACTGCGTTGCCTCGTGCTATAGTCGGGGAGCTGACCTTGTCTGTGAAGACTGAGGCAAAAAAAAACATGGAGTACTTCAGCCTTTCTCACATCGTCTGTCACCAGATTACCTCCCTCATCCAGTAATGGCCCCACACCCTCCTTGATCACCCTCTTATTGTTAACATGCCTGTACAAATCCTTCTTGTTACCCTTTACATTCCTCGCTAGCCGCAGTTCCAATTGTGCTTTTGTTTTCCTGATTACTCCCCAGCCTTCTCCAGCCATATATTTATACTCCTCCTCACTCATCTGTCCACGTGTCCCCTTCCTATATGCGTCATTTTGAGTTTAAGCTCACCAAGGATGATCAGTTATTGGCTCAAATAGTTTGACAGAAGTCAACAGGCCTGCTTATGTGAGTAACCTCCCACCAGTGAGAAGGAAGGGGTAACAATTCTGACCCCTTGCACTGACAGCAGCCATGCAGCAGGTACACTTTTCTCATTCGATTGCATGAGGGTCACATGTTTGACTTGGTTTCTTCTGGTTAAAGCTATCTTCATAGGTAAATTGCAACTTAAATTGTAGCCCTCTTTTCTCCCCACATAAACCAGGTCTTTTTAAGGCTATGCAAATCCCCTGTGCCCATCATCGGTGGCAAGAAAAACATTAATAACACCAGTTATCCTGCAGAAAACCTGTCACCCTCATTCATTCTCAGTTCCCTTTGGATAATCATGCTCCAGTTCTAATTACAGCAGCAATTTCCTTTCCTCAAGTGGCCAGCATGTGGGGTCAGCTCTCCTGCTCGTGTAAGTCTGTTCAGTTCCATTGCCTACAGCTCCAGGCCTGTTTAGGCAAGAGGAGGATCTGGCCTTTCCCGTGTTATGTTGTTTTGTTTCAGCTTTTTGTTTACTACTTGAGAGAATATCGCCCCCAACGAGTCCTGGTTTAGGGCTGGCCTCAAAGCCCATCAGATTTAGTAAGTGTCTTTCTATTGATGGCGCTGAGGTTTGCATCAGCCCCTTTGAGAGTCAAACTGCAAGGGCCATTCGTAGGTTCCTAGGACAGAAGAGACCATTGTGATCGTTCAGCCTGATCTCTGCATAGCACAGGCCAGAACAGCCCCTCAAACAGCTCTTTCAGGCAAACATCCAGTCTCGATTTAAAAATGGTCAGTGCTGGAGAATGCACCATGACCCTTGGTAAACTAGTCCAATGGTTCAGGACCCTTTCAGCTACAATGTATTTCCCATCTCAGTTTCTCCAGCTTCAACTTGAAGCTCTTCGATCATGTTAGATTGAACTGCTAAACTGAAGAGAACATTACTAAATATTTGTTTCCCAAAAATAAACACAGCGACTTCAGTCAAGTCACCCTATCAATTTCTCTTTGCAAAGCTATAAATCGATAGAGCTCCTTAACTCTTCGGCTCTAAGGCAGGTTTTCTACTCTTGCAATCATTCTAGTGGCTCTTCTCTGAGCCCTCTCCAATTTATCAGCCTTCTTTTTGAAATGTGGGCACCATAATTGGAGCCAGGATGCCAGCAGTGGTTGTACCAGTGCCAAATACAGAGGTACAGTAACCTCACTGACCAACTCGAGATTCCCCTGTTTGGGCATCACAATATCACATTAATCATTTTGGCCAGAGCATCATGTTGGGAGCTCATGTTCAGCTGATGTTCCACCAGGCCCCCCCCGCACCTATTTAAAAAGTCACTGCTGCCTGGGACTGAGTCCCCATTCTGTAAGCATGGCCAGCATCCTTTGTTTAGAGATGTATTTATTTATTTATTTATTTATAGATATATTTGTTTCTAGATTGTTTCAACATGTAATTCCTCTTGTTTTCTTTGTGCCCAGCTTCACAAATGGCCCAGATCACTCTACATCAGTGACCTATTTCACCATTATTTATATCATTGGCAAACTCTCATAGTGATGGTTTTATGTTTTCTGCTGGGTCGTTATGTAAAATAGCATAAGACCAAGAACTTATTTTGGCCAAAACCCACCAAAAAACCCACTTGTTTTATGATGCTCCCCAGTTTGCAGTTATATGCTTAGACCTATCAGCTGGTCATGTTCATTGATCTTCCTATTGTTTGGTCAAAATGTCATATGGGAGCTGTGATGGGTTAGGACTCCTTCACGGCTGTCACCTGATGTCCTGGTTCTCCACCGTGCCTACTTTCCCTGACAGTGCAGGCATCCTGCCAACCTATCTTGTTGAGCCCATCTCTACGGTTTCCTTAAACTGAGACGCAGGGACAGGGCCACACTTCCAGTGCTGCAGACACCGTGTGAGACCTTTTCCAAACACTTATGTACACAGCCCCTCTGGGAGTCAAACCCCAGACAGGTCCATCATATTCTGCATGGAATTCCGTACAGACTAAGCTGATGAAAATTCGCCTTCTTTCTAGAGAGATCCACAAACGCTTTACCCCTCTGTGGAACAATTATTTGCCCAGGTTTATTAATTAACAAGAGTGATTTTTTATTAAATATGAAAGGTAGGATTTAACTGGTCATAAAATGAAGTTAGTTACTAAGAAAACAGAGCACACAAGCTAAACTTAATGCACTAAAGAAGCTCGGTACATGTAATATTTCACCCTAAAAATCGTTCTAATGATCTTCTTCAGAAACCAAACCTCCCAGCCTGTGCCTAGTTCTTTCCCTCAGTTCAGTCTGAGGTGTGGTCTCCACCAAGCAGGTGAGTCTATTGCAGATATGCAATTCTAGCTATGGCAATTACGTAGGTGGAATTGACATATCGGCAATCAACTTACCTGGCCGTCTGCACAGAGGAAAGTTGACGGGAGAAACTCTCCCATCACCCTCCCTTCCTCCTCGCTGACTGCTGACCCAGAGTTTGATTTTGTGTGTCCCTAACAGGAACATGAACTCAGATTCTGGAAGACTGACCCTGACTGGGTCATATCCTAAGTTTTTTCCAGTAGTCATCTTGGGTGGGGTAGCCGGGGAGAGCTGAAAACCAGGATTCCTGGATTTGCGTAAGGTGGGAGTCCTTTGTTTGTCTGACCTCTCCAAGCATCTCATGTGTAAGATGGATTCTAGCGTCAGGTGACATGGTCACATGTTTCTTCAAGGCCACTGTCTTCACACTTCATGGGCTGACTCGTACCTCCATTGGAGGGTTAAGCTTCATTGTCTCTTGCTAATGGGCCATCGCAGCCCTGAAGTGTAATCAGTGGGAGTGACCCAAAAACCATGAGATTACAGATACAGATATTCCAGATATTCCTAACTTGAACTACAAACATGACACATGCATACAAATGGGATAATCATAGTCAGTAAATCACAACCTTTTCAGTGATAGGTTACACAAGGCCTCTTGTGTAAAGCACACCTCAGTTATGACATATTCATATAAGTACATGGAAGGCCCATCACAGCACCAAATCAAATGCTAGGTATATCGACATTATTAACAAGCAAACTCGTAATCTCATAAAAAGATCTCATTAGTTTGACAGCGCCTATTTTCAATAAACCCAGGTTGATTTGCATTAATTATATGACCCTCCTTTTATCCTTTATTAATTAGCTCTCCTTTCAGCCATGTTGTTATTTCACACGGGACTGATGCCAGACTGACAGGCTTACAATTAACTAGGTCATTTTGTTTACCCTTTTAAATATTGGCATAATGTTCGCTTTCTTCCAGTCTTCTACAACATCCCTGGTGCTCAAAACTTATTGAAAAAAAAATCAAGAGTAATCACTCAGCCAGCGCCTGACCCAGCTTTTTAAAAACAACACTTGGACACAATTTAAATGGTCTAGCTTTACTCACTGCTGTTTAATATAAGCCCGAGATACTAGATGAATGGGGCGTGGCCTGTGAGTGTGGAAAGAAATCCCATCGCAGTGAAGGGCTATTCCCAGACCACACCCTCTCCTGCTCCAAGTGCAAGGGGCCCATCTTTGGCCTGCCTTCTCTGCCTGAAAAAGCCAGCAGTGTGGGCACGTAACAAAAACCAGCCTACAGAATACACAACACTACACACCCAGTTCTCCCATGGGTCAAAATTGAGAGAGAATGAATCCCAGGCAATAGATATAAGTCCTGTTGCACTGGGAGGTGCGGAGATACCCTGATGAGGAGATCAGGGCCAGGACCAGAATAGAATAGAATCCCACCACCTGGGAAATCAACGGAGAGCTTTAGTGAGTTCCCGTTTCCTGCGTGTTAAATCCATCCCTGCCAAGGCATAGTTTTTGCCCCCGTTTGCTTTGTTTCATTGTGCGATGTCTTGCATTGCCTTCCCTCATCACCACATCCCTTTGGACAGTATCCAGGGCCCTCTATAACAGAGCAAAACAAAACAGCAGGCACAATAAAGCAGCCAAAGTCACCAAGTGAATAGAGTCAATTAATAATATAATCTGGGGGAATTCTGCCACATGACTTGTACTTCCCCGGTACCACTAGAGACATTGCATCAGGCAAAGGTTAAGGAGAGTGGTTCAGCATTTTAAATGAGCCCTGTCACACAGCTGGGAAGTGAACAATGTCAGAAGGAAGAAAATAACCCAAGCTACCGCAAGTGGGGTAGCCAGGAGCTTGTGATGGTGCTGCTGGAGTTAGTACCATACGCATGCTGCTGTGCTGGGGCAGCAAGAATAAGCAAGTATATGTGAATTCCAGTATAGAGCCCCCAGGGGAAAGAACTCTCCAGCTCCTGGTGAACATCCCCTGTTGTCTCACCCTTCTAATCCATTCGTTAGAAGAGTTTCGCAACTTCCCGTCATTTTGTTCTCCATCTTTGCAAGTCATCTTGCACATGTAGCCGTAGCCTTTAAAATTAAGGGGTCTCTGATGGATCCTCGGCAGACTGGTATCTTCAGGCAGTGGGAATGTTGGACCCGTCCGCCATTTATGCGGTGAAGATGCCCTTCATAGTTACTGTTGCAATGTAGTTATTCAGCTGGTGAGTGCAATCCAAGAGCTGGGATGTATCTGGAGTGGACTGAGCCCAGCCGATTGCTCATAGATCTGCCCTGAAAATCTCTCTGCATTGGTCAAACACCCTTTCATTGCGCATCGTTTTCTCTCCTGCATATCTCCACTTGTGAGGTTTGTTCCTTTAATGGAACTCTGATCTAGCAGAATAGGAGTTTCAGTTCCTTTCCCACGAGAAAAGACACCAGTAATGAGCCGGTGAGTATAAGGAGACAGAGGCACCATTAATTACCGTGCTGCCTCAGAGGAAGTGCCGTGTAACATACACATTTATAATTTCTCCGTGACCGTAGAGCTAAATGTGATGCATCACTGCTGGCTTTCAGGAGATGCGTCACGGGCTGACTAGAGGCACCGAATGCTCATAGGTACTTGAAGCAGAGAGGCTGTGAACTGTGGCCCATTATCTTCCTCTTCACGTGTCAGCAGACAATAAAGCAGCCACCAGAACAGCCTCAGGGTTTGCTTTGTGGTCAATGAAACTGGCCGTGCATGCAGCTGCTGTGAGCGTGTCTACATTATGGAGAGCAAACCGGCGCAGTTTGGCCAAGGCCATCGTAGCTCCATTGTGTGGCTGCCTCCTACTTGGACAGGAGATGTGTGCCAGTCCAGGTAGGATAGCCACCTTCCCGAGCAACTTAGCCCTGTTGACAGACACCCTCTTCTGGTGTCATAGGTGCGTCTCCACCGGGTGGTATGTTTCACATCCGTGACTAATGCATCCCCCTGGCAGTACCGCTTTCAGCATCAACCAGGCCTTCAGTGGCAAGGATATAAACAAATGGAGATGTAAGCAGAGCACAAAGAAATGTGTCCCTGACAGCCAGCTGGCAGGGAGCGAGACTTTGGGTAATTTTATGGAAATACAGTTTTGCTCCTGTTCCACTTACGTGTTCAGCAAGTGGCGTGATGGCAAAGTGATCAACTTAGGCTGGTGTTGGGCTACAGAGCTGAATATGGGGTAGGGAAATACAGTTGCCAGTGATGGTATTATTGTAACAGGAGACAGGAAAGCCGGGCAGTTCCGAATGAAAGGGGACTTCACACACCACCTTTGGGTGCCTGTGAGAGGCGATGCTTCCCCACTCTCAAGCACAGAGTCTGAAAGTAGCAAAGAAGCTGTTAACAAGAGGAGGGATTACCCATTGGAAAGGACAATCTGTCCATCCCAGGCTGGTCACTGGCTGCTCTTGGAGAAGAAACTGGTTTGTAGACCTGGGCTACGTCTACATGTGCACGCTACATCGAAATAGCTTATTTCGATGAATAACGTCCACACGTCCTCCAGGGCTGGCAATGTCGACGTTCAACTTCGACGTTGGGCAGCACCACATCGAAATAGGCACTGTGAGGGAACGTCTACACGCCAAAGCAGCACACATCGAAATAAGGGTGCCAAGCACAGCTGCAGACAGGGTCACAGGGCGGACTCAACAGCCAGCCGCTCCCTTAAAGGGCCCCTCCCAGACACACTTGCACTAAACAACACAAGATCCACAGAGCCGACAACTGGTTGCAGACCCTGTGCCTGCAGCATGGATCCCCAGCTGCAGCAGCAGCAGCCAGAAGCCCTGGGCTAAGGGCTGCTGCCCACGGTGACCATAGAGCCCTGCAGGGGCTGGAGAGAGAGCGTCTCTCAACCCCTCAGCTGACGGCCACCATGACGGACCCCGCTATTTCGATGTTGTGAGACGCGGATCGTCTACACGTGCCCTACTTCAACGTTCAACTTCGATGTAGGGCGCTATTCCCATCCCCTCATGGGATTAGCGACTTCGACGTCTCGCCGCCTAATGTCGATTTCAACTTCGAAGTAGCGCCCAACACGTGTAGCCGTGATGGGCGTTATTTCGAAGTTGGCGCCGCTACTTCGAAGTAGCGTGCATGTGTAGACGCGGCCCTGGGGCCCTCCTCAACATGGTCAGCAATGGCAAAGTCAAATGGTCTGCAAAAACGGTCTCTGGCCACTGGGGCAGATGTCCATGCAAACTGAAAGCGCTTCCCTGGCTTAGATGGGGCCTGCAATGTTATTCCACTGTGGTCGAGTCAAATCCAAGCAGTGCCTTTCCTTCTGATCACTTGCAAATCTGCCTGGGTAAAAAAAAAAAAGGCGCAGAGCAGGGCAAGAACCACTTGATGTTCGAATCAAGAGAAGAAAGTGATGATGGCTAAGCCATGCACTCAGAAAACCATCATTTAGCTTAGTACCAAAGGGGCAACCGAGCTAGTCTGCATCTTCAAGAACAACAAGAAGTCCTGTGGCACCTTATAGACTAACAGATATTTTGGAGCATCAGCTTTCTTGGGCAAAGATCCGCTTCATCAGATGCATGAGCGGGGGGTTTCAGCAGAGGGGGCGTATAGAGAGGGAGTCTCTGTCGAGGGGAAGGCCAGAGTTGACAATGTCTGTTCAATCGCAGAGGACATGGCCCATTATCAGCGGTTAATGTGGACCTGTGAGCATCAAGAGTGGAGAAATAAGGTCAATTCAGTCAGGGGGGATGTGGCCCATTATCAGTAGCTAATGTGGAGGTGTGAATGTCAAGAGTGGAAAAACTGCTTTTGTAATTGGCCAGCCACTCCCAGTCTCTGGTGAATTGTTGGTTCATAGCGTCAAATTTGCAAATGAATTGCAGCTCTGCAGTTTCTCTTCAGAGTCTGTTTTGGAAGATTTTTTTTTGTTTATTTGTTTTTGCAGGATGGCTACTTTTAAATCTGTGACTGAGTGTCCAGGGAGACGGAAGTCTTCTCCTACAGGTTTTTGTATCAAAACAAAAAGCAGTCAAGTAGCACTTTAAAGACTAGCAAAATAGTTTATTAGGTGAGCTTTCGTGGGACAGACCCACTTCTTCAGACCACAGCCAGACCAGAACAGACTCAATATTTAAGACACTGAGAACCAAAAACAGTAAGCAAGGAGGACAAATCAGAAAAAGATAATCAAGGTGAGCAAATCAGAGAGTGGAGGGGTGGGGGGGAAGGTCAAGAATTAGACTGAGCCAAGTATGCAGACGAGCCCCTATAGTGACTCAGAAAGTTCCCATCACAATTTAAACCATGTGTTAATGTGCCAAATTTGAATATAAAAGTCAGCTCATCCACTTCTCTTTCCAAAACGGTGCGATAATTCCTCTTCAGTAGCACACATACCTTGAGGTCATTGACAGAATGCCCCATTCCATTAAAATGTTGACTAACTGGTTTGTGGATCTGGAGTGTTTTGATGTCTGTTTTGTGCCCGTTGACCCTTTGTCTAAGGGAGTTAGAAGTCTGTCCAATATACAAAGCATTTGGGCATTGTTGGCACATGATGGCATATATGATGTTAGTAGAGGAGCATGAGAAAGTGCCCATGATTCTGTGAGTAACCTGGTTAGGTCCAGTGATGGTATTTCCAGAGAAGATATGTGGACAAAGTTGGCAGCGGGCTTTGTTGCAGGGAAAGGTTCCAGGACTGGTGTTCCTGGGGTATAGACTGTGGCTGTTAGTGAGGATCCTCATGAGGTTGGGAGGTTGTCTGTAGGAGAGAACAGGCATGTCACCCAGGGCCTTCTGGAGTGTAGCATCCTGATTAAGAATAGGTTGTAGGTCTTTAATAATTCGTTGCAGTGGTCTGAGTTGGGGGCTGTAAGTGATGACCAGTGGTGTTCTGTTCTTGGCTTTTTTGGGCCAATCTTGGAGTATCTGGTCTCTGGGTATTCGTGTGGCCCTGTCGATTTGTTTTTTTACTTCTCCTGGTGGGTAATTCAGGTTTATGAACATTTGGTAAAGTTCTTGTAGTTTTTGGTCTCTGTCAGTTGGATCATAGCAAATGCGATTGTACCTAAGAGTTTGACTGTAAACAATGGATCTAGTCACATGTGCAGGATGGAAACTAGAAGGGTGTAGATAAGTATAGCGATCAGTAGGTTTTCAGTACAGTGTGGTACTGATCAGGCCATCCTTGATTAGTACTGTAGTGTCCAGGAAATGTATCTCTTGCATGTTGTAATCGAGGCATAAGTTGATGGTGGGGTGTAGATTGTTAAAGTCTCTGTGGAATTCTTCTAGAGCCTCTGTACCATGGGTCCAAATCATAAAGATGTCATCAATGTATCTTAACTAGAGGAGTGGTAATAGGGGAGGAGAGCTGAGGAATCGTTGTTCCAGGTCAGCCATAAATATCTGAGCATATTGTGGGGCCATGCAGGTGCCCATAGCAGTTCCACTAATCTGGAGGTATATCGTGGACATCTGATTTGTGTCCACTTATTCTTTTACATAGAGACTGTCCAGTTTGGCCAATGTTAATTGCAGTGGGGCATTGCTGGCACGTGATGACATATATTATATTAGTAGATGTGCAGGTGAAAGAGTCCCTCATGGTGTGGTTGATGTTGGGTTCTGTGATGGTGTCGCTGGTGTAGATATATGAGCAGAGTTGGCAGTGAGCTTTGTTACAGGGATTAGTTCCAGGTTTAGAATTACTGTGTTGGAGTCTATAGTTGTTGGTGAGAATTTGTTTAAGGTTGGCGGGCTTTCTGTAGGTGAGGACAGGCCTGCCTCCCAATGTCTGTGAGAGTGGAGGATCATTGTCCAGGATGGGTTGTAGATCACTGATGTAACATTGGAGAGGTTTTAGCTGGAGGCTGTAAATGATGGCCAGTGGCGTTCTGTTGTTTTCCTTATTGAGCCTGTCTTGTAGCAAGTAGTTTCTGGGTACACATCTGGCTCTGTCAATCTGTTTCTTCACTTCCTTAGGTGGGTATTGTAGTTTCAGGAAGGCTTGGTGAAGGTCTTGTAGGTGTTTGTCTCTCTCTGAGGGATTGGAGCAAATGTGGTTGTACCTTAGTGCCTGGTTGTATACAGTGGATCATGTGGTGCACCCTGGATGGAAGCTGGAGGCATGTAGGTAAGCATAGTGGTCCGTGGGTTTCCGGTTGGGGTTTATGTAACCATCACTTCTTTGCACAGTAGTGTCCAGGAGGTGGATCTCTTGTGTAGCTCTCCAATGGAACCTGCAAGGAAAACACAGAAAAGGAAGTCCTCGGACAATGTGGAGAAGGTCTACTGAGACTGAAGGACAAAAACTGGGTTACTCCTGGAGTCAGCAAGAAGTTTTATCCCAAGACAGAGTGAGGTGGAGGAGACTTGTAGATGACCTTTGCTCCACTAGGAGTACAAGGGTTTAAGCGACTTCCCTACTTTTATTAACAGTTTCTAATGTCAGTACCGGGCAAATTAGTAGAAACAATAGTAAAGAATAAAATTGTCAGATGTGTAGAAGAACATGATTTGTTGAGCAAAAGTCAGCATGGTTTCTGTAGAGGGAAGTCATGTCTTACTAATCTACTAGAGTTCTTTGAAGGGGTTAACAAACATGCAGGTGGGGGGATCCGGTGGACATAATATACTTAGACTTCCAGAAAGCTTTTGACAACGTCCCTCACCAAAGGCTCTTATGTAAATTAGGTGGTCATGGGATAGGAGGAAAGATCCTTTCATGGATTGGAAAGGGTTGGAATAAATGGGTAAATTTTTACAATGGAGGGGGGTAACTAGTGGTGTTCCCCAAGGGTCAGTCCTGGGACCAATCCTGTTGAACTTGTTCATCAATGATCTAGAGAAAGGGGTAAGCAGTGAGGTGGCAAAGTTTGCAGATGATCCCAGGCTGTTCAGGATAGTCAAAACCAAAGTAGATTGTGAAGAACTTCAAAAAGATCTCAGAAAACCGAGTGATTGGGGAGCAAAATGGCAAATAAAATTTAATGTGGGTAAGTGTAAGGTAATGCACATTGGGAAAAATAACCCCAATTATACATACAACGTGATCGGGGCAAATTTAGCTACAACAGATCAGGAAAGGGATCTTGGAATTATAGTGGATAGTTCTCTGAAAACATCCACGCAGTGTGCAGCGGCAGTCAGTAAAGCAAACAGGATGTTAGGAATTATTAAAAAAGGGATAGAAAATAAGATGAAGAATATCATACTTCCCCTATATAAAACTATGGTACGCCCACATCTTGAGTACTGCGTGCAGATGTGGTCTCCTCACCTCAAAAAAGATATATTGGCATTAGAAAAAGTTCAGAAAAGGGCAACTAAAATGATTGAGGGTTTCGAAAGGGTCCCATATGGGGAGAGGCTAGAGAGACTGGGACTTTTCAGTCTGGAAAAGAGGCGATTGAGGGGCGATATGATAGAGGTATATAAAATCATGAATAGTGTGGAGAAAGTGAATATTGAAAAGTTATTTACTTGTTCCCATAACATAAGAACGAAAGAACACCAAATGAAATTAATGGGTAGTAGGTTCAAAACTAATAAAAGAAAATTTTTCTTCACACAGCGCAGAGTCAACCTGTGGAACTCCTTGCCAGAGGAGGCTGTGAAGGCCAGCACTCTAACAGAGTTTAAAATAGAGCTTGATAAATATTTGGAGGTTAGGTCCATAAACGGCTATTAGCCAAGGGTAAAGTATGGTGCCCCTAGCCTTTAGTCAAAGGCTGGAGACAGATGGCAGGAGACAAATCGCTTGATCATTGTCTTCGGTTCACCTCCTCTGGGGCACCTGGCACTGGCCACTGTCAGCAGACAGGATACTGGGCTGGATCGACCTTTGGTCTGACCCAGTATGGCTGTTCTTATGTTCTTATGTTCTTTGCTACTTTCAGGCTCTGTGCTTGAGAGTGGGGAAGTGTTGCCTGTCAGTGGCAACCAGGGGCGGTGCGTGAATTACCCAGGTTACTGGGTGGGGACTCAAGCCAAGTGCATCAAAGGAAAGAACCCCTAGATACTGAACCCCACCATGCTTGTGGCTGGTTCCATCTGCCAGAGAGTTAGAGAGAAATATCAGTACATTGTAGTTGCACCTTGCACACAAATTCTTCACCTTTGCCCATTTCTGCATCACGCCATGGGACTGTGGCCCTAATGGCCCATTTGCTTTGGCACTAATGAGGGCAAACCAGTTTGTCACTCAGGACCCAGGCCATGCAATCCAACTGTCCTTTCCATGTCACAGAATCATAGGGCTGGAAGGGACCTCAGGAGGTCATCTAGTCCAGCCCCCTGCTTCAAGCAGGATCAACCCCTACTAAGTCATCCCAGCCAGGACCTTGTCCAGCTGGGACTTAAAAACCTCAAGGGATGGAGAATCCACCACCTCGCTAGGTAATGCATTCCAATGCTTCACCACCCGCCTGGTGAAGTAGTTTTTCCTAATATCTAACCTACACCTTTCCCTTTTCAACTTCTGGCCATTACTCCTTGTTCTGCCATCTGACACCACTGAGAACAGTTTCTCACCCTCCTTTTTAGAGCTCCCCTTCAGGAAGTTGAAGGCTGCTATTAAATCACCTCTAAGTCTTCTCTTCGGTAAACTAAACAAGCCCAAATCCCTCAGCCTATCCTCATAGGTCTTGTGCTCCAGACCCTTAATCATTTTTGTTGCCCTTCGCTGAACCTGCTCCAGCAAATCCACATCCTTTTTATACTGCGGGGCCCAAAACTGGACACAATATTCCAGATGTGGCCTCACCAGTGCCGAATAAAGAGGAATAACTACTTCTCTAGATCTGCTCGAAATGCTCCTCCTAATGCACCCCATTATGCCGTTAGCTGTCTTGGCTACAGGGGCACACTGCTTACTCATATCCAGCCTTTCATCCACCATAATCCCTAGGTCCCTTTCCATCGTACTGCTGCTGAGCCAGTCGGTCCCCAGACTGTAACAATGTTTGGGATTCTTCCGCCCCAGGTGCAGGACTCTGCACTTCTCCTTATTGAACCGCATCAGATTTCTTTTGGCTCAATCCTCCAATTTATTCAGGTCACTCTGGATTCTCTCTCTACCGTCCACCGTATCTACCTCTCCTCCTAGTTTTGTGTCATCTGCAAACTTGCTGAGGGTGCAACCCAGTCCTTCATCCAGGTCATTAATAAAGATGTTGACTAACACCGGCCCCAGAACCGAGCCTTGCGGCACTCCACTTGAAACAGACCGCCATCCAGATATTGAGCCATTGACCACTACCCGTTGGGCCCAACCATCAAGCCAGCTTTCTATCCATCTTATAGTCCAAGGATCCAATCCATATTTCCTTAACTAATGGACAAGAATGTTGTGGGAGACCGTATCAAAGGCCTTGCTGAAGTCAAGGTATATCACATCCACTGACTTCCCCATGTCCACAGAGCTTGTTACCTTGTCATAGAAGCATGTCACTCGTGTATCAGGGTTAACACCCGAACTGAGGTTGGTAGGGTACTTTCAGCTGGTCCCGTACAAAGTGCTTGGAAATGGTAGTTTCCTCTGGTGGACCATGGTTCAAAGTAAAACATGACCCACCTGCAATTTATTTTTAACCAGCGATCGTTCCTTGGACTGCAGTGGTGCTTTTAGAATTGGCCGAAGCACTCTAAAAGTGGGAGTGGGGACACACGTGTTCCGACTGTGGCCTCCCCTATCCCCCCCCATTCCCATAATCCTTGTCTCTGCCCCGCCCACAAAGACCCTGCCTCTTCCCCTGAGGCCCAGCTTCCCCCAGTACCCTACCCATCCTGCTCGCTCCTGCCTGCCCCCTCCCACTTTCATTTGCCCTTTAGAATGGTAAGAAGTGGGGCAGTCATGGCCCCCACCTCATTTTGGCACTGCTGCACCAGCTAAACACAAGTGCTGCTAAGACAAAAGCTGCTACACTACCGTTCTAGCCCGGACATAAGGCTCCCCCTGTTGGAGAATGGCTAGTCACGCAATGCCGTCCCACGATTTTCCGGCATGCCAAAAATGGGCGGACAATTTCTTCCACCATTCACTGGGGCTCGGTCATAGAGTGTCTCCTCTTGGCACAGCCCTAAGGACAACAGGCTATGCCCTCGGAACTGACTTCCATGCACTCCCTGAACATTCGATAATGGATTTAAAAGTAGCCATTCTTCTACAAAAGGATTCCCCCCAAGAAGGCAGAGGGAGACGTCTGAATTGGGATTCATTTACAAGTTTGCCACCTCTAACCTTGGCCTGAACAGAGACCTTAACTGGCTTGTGCATTACAATTTTCCCACCTTTGATATTCACCGGAATGAAACACATCCAACTTTATGTGCCTCATTAGCTAACTAGTCCTACCAGCGACACGTAACTTCCTTCTGGCCTCAGCGTCCTGCTAGAATCGATAAACCTGGAGGCTGCCATTTCCACTCTATTTCCCTCTGAAGAAGTGGGTCTTGCCCACAAAAGCTCCTGATCTACTAAATTTGTTAATCTCTAAGGTGCCACAGGACTGCTTGTTACTTGTGTGTGCACACAGCAACTCAAGTGAGCACTCACATTTCAGCATGACTAACTCAGGACTGATTTGACAATGTGAGTTAACTCTGCCCTGAAGACAGACCCTTGAAATAAACTGGTGACTGCCAGATTCCCTGGGAGAGGCAGTAGGTGCCATCAGAATAAACTGCTTTGGAAAGGGAATGCAGCTGTTTAGTTATAAAGTAAACAAGCTGGAAATTTGCTATAGAAACCTGCATGCAATCTGGGGACAGAGCCCTGGCTTGGGAGATGGCAGATGCAAATTTCCAACCAGCTTCTGCCAGGATAGAACTCAATGAATTTGCGATGGATCCTTGCGAGACTTTAACAGCTGAGGCCACTTGAGAGAATTGATTTTTCTGAACAAAGATCTCCCACCAATTCCATTCATGGAAAGGAGGGGAAAAAGTTATATATGGCCCGTAATAGAGGAAAGGAAATAATCCCAGGTTGTGTGTAGCTTTGTTTCAGAGACTTACTCGGTGTGTGAACGGAGAGACAGGGGCAGGAAAAAGGGGAAAAGAAAACAAAAGGGAGACAAGACATCATTTCTTTTCCCCTAATTAATCTTGGAAGGTGCTGACAGCTCAGGAAGAGGAACGGTAAGTAAATGCCCTCCTAACAGTCTTTCATAAAGATCTATCTCTTTGACAAATGAGCTCGAAGCCACAGGACTAGGAAACGGAGCTCTGCTATTACATTAGACAGAACTTTGTGGTCAGAGGAGGAAACAGAGAGCTCCCCTCCTCTCTTGAAATATCCTCAGCCCTTCCGCTCAGCAGCACAATTATTCATGTTCTGCAAGTCGTAGATTGGAGCTGTTTGGTGCCTGACTGGGAGATGTTTCAACATTTGCTGCTGCTTGGCAGCCTGGCTGTGACTGCGTCTCCGGATGTGTCTGTGATATTCTTTTTTTCCTGGCCTGCTGAGAAGTGTGGTTCTGACTGTGCTCAGCCTGGTTGAAGTCTGATTCTTGACAGGTGCCCAGGCCTTTTATTAATTAGCATTAAAAATCAGACAGATCTTTTAATGATGTGGGAGGAAGGATGGCCTGATGAGTCGGGTCAGATATTACTCTGCAACTTAGAACATACCAGTTTAACTCCTAGCTGGTTTAGACTTTCTGTGCAAATTTAGGGTATGTTGTCACACCCAGAAGATTGATCCAGTCATAGTTGATCTTCTGGAGTTCAATTTTGTGTGTCTAGTGGGGACGTGTGAAATTGAATTATCAGGGGCTGACAGATGACTCATGTACTCCTCAAACTCGCAAGGAGTAAGGGAGGTCGACAGGAGAGTTTCTCCCTTCGACCTGCCTCTCTGAGGATGGCCAGGTAAGTCGATCATAGATAAGTTGATTCCAGCTCCGCGCTTGCTGTACGTGGAATTCCATATCTACAGTTGACTTTAAAGTCTAGTGTTGACCTTAGTCTAATCTCCAGGCCTCGGTTCCCCATCTGTGAAATGAGAATAAAAGCACTGCCCTGCCTCACAGGGGTTGGCTCATTATGAGGGGGAAATGTAATTTTTTGTCATTTGAATAATTGCAACCAGCTCTTTGTGACCTCCAAAGTAACCAAATCATTCCCTTGAGATCCAGGAGGTCAGAGCTCATTCAAGGGAACATCAAGGTAGCCCATCTCTAGCCGTTACTGGGAAACTTTAGAAGGAGAGAGAAGTTCATGTTGAGGTTCACCGTTATTTGTGAGATCAAATTTCTGTAGCAAGGGCCCAGCCTTGAAAACATCTTGCCTCCTCATCAGAGCAGGTGAAAAATGCGTTTTCATCCAAATGTCAACATTTCCCAGAAACATGTCCATTTTATGAACATTTTAAAATGAAAAAAGTCTAAACGTATGGGTGATTAATTGTATTTTGACATTTGTATGCAAATCCTGCCGCAATATGTATATATTTTAATAAACCTTAAAAAATGAAGCGACCAGAAATGATGCAGTTTCAATGAAACGTTTCAATAGTCCCAAGTGAAATGTTTTGTTGTTTTTTTTGTGGGAAATTTTGAACTTTTTTTGCCATTCTAATTCAGAGCAGTTTTGCCCCACCTGCCCTTCCCCACCAATGCCGGAATATTCTGTTGAAAATTTTGGTTCCTGATTAAGCTTTCCAACTGGTCTCCGTAAGCTTCACCATGGTTGAATCGTCCCTTCAAACCCACCTGTGCTGGGATGGTAGGAGAAAGCGGCCGTCTCTGAGACAAGTGAGGCACCTGTCAATGTTCCCTCTATTTTTTTCCTTCCATGTGCAGAATGGATTTTGTTATGTGTACCAAGACATGGTGGAAGTTCCCCACCAGTAGAAAATGCATGATGTTGGCTGTGGGCTCTCTGCTAATCATTTGAGCACCATTTGAATCTCTCCTGGGTAGCAGTCTTTTCCTCAGTTTACAGGGAACTTTGGTACCCATATCCTGGGGCTTTGTTGTTCCTCACCAACACCTGCCAGTGAATTGGTAGAGAGTGGAAAAAGGAGCACAGGACTGATATCTTCTCACTGAGCCAACTAACCTATGAAGAAGGTAGCTGAGTCTTGCCCCCATCAGAGCTTTGGAGCATGCTTCAAGATTGGCACAGTTTTGTAGGTGTTGCATCTTAACAAAAACATGAAATACCTGGAAAACATCTGCATCCAAGAGGAAGAGTCATAATGTGGTGGCCAGCTGGGGAAGAAGGAGGGAATTCCCTGACTTGTCATTTGAATGGCATTTAAGTCACCTCTGCACTTATTGGAAAATTGACCAGGTCAGGGTTGATCTTCCAGGGTTCAATTTCGTGCCCCTAGTGGGGACATGCAAAATTGAACTATCAGAGGTTGACAGGTGACCCCTGCATTCCTCGTTCTCGTGAGGAGCAAGGAACGTCGATCAGAGAGTTTCTCCCATTGAGCTCCCTCAGTGAAGATGGCCCGATACGTTGATCGTAGCCATGTTGATTCCAGCTACACAGTTGCTGTCGCTGAAATTGTGTATTTAGGACCGACTTTAAGGCCTGGTGCAGACCTACCCTAAGCTGGCGCTTTCAAGGGCAGAAGGAGGTAGCAGGCATTGCTAACTCTTTCAAGTGTTCAGCTGGATTGACTCGTATTGCTTCCATTTGGTCTTGATTCAGGCTGAATCAGTTGGCTTTCATAATGCGTGCCAGGCACTGGGGGAGCCAGTATCCATGGAAAAGCAGATGGAGAGCAGCATGCCATTACCATCTGGAGGATGCTGCAGAATAGCCCTCTCACAAAGGATCTTCCAGAGTAGGTTTAATTAAACAACAAGCGAGTTTAGTGACTGGGCAGCAATCCTTCAGCTGTGAGTTCTAGGCAGTACCTGGTCTCGTGCTTTTCCATCTCTTTGAAAGGAAAAAGGCAGAACCACTTTAAAGAGGTTCCAATCAACCTGCCACCCGCCGTGGTCCAGGAAGCAGGATCTTGTGTGCTGAGGTTAGAATTATTGCTCAGGTTTGGGGGACGGATGGGAGTGGATTCCTCCCTGATGCTTAGAAAACCGCCTCTCACACTGGGGCTCTGGCTACCCAGCAGTGTCATTTCAGAATAAGCTATTGCAGAAGAAAAAGGGCACCTACACACATGTATGTGTATTGAAATAGCACATCCACACTGACTGGAGGCTGAATCATATTTAAGGCAGCCTGGGTAGGGCTGGAGGCCTCCCCCATTTCAAAATAGCCCCTAGTCCCTCTTTGTATAACTCCTGTTCTGAAATCTCTCTTTTGGAAGAGGCTGTATTCCTTGTAGAATGAGGCTTACAGAACTCAAAATAGCCCATCCATTATTCTGAAATCATTTCAAAGTATCGGTTTTGCTGCGTAGACACTGGCAAAGTTATTTCTGAATAGCGGTCATTACTGCGAAATAACTTTGCTCTGTGGACATGCCCTGGGAGTGTGGTGTTTTGTTCCCTAAGAATAGGGCCTGGGATGCACAGGCAGGTAACTGCAGCCAGCCCTCCTTCCAAGTAACAACCACCCTGACAGAAAGAGACTCGTAAACGTCACTCCCATCGGACAACCCAGGCTATAAAGTTTATTACTCCATAAAGAATGATCTGCAACAGCAGAGGCTTTTTAAAGTCCAATAAAAGCAGCATTAACTACTAAATTATCAGTACCCACAAGCCCCCATCTCTGTGTCACTCCACGCCAATTATGCTAAATAGAGGCTCCATGTTTTGGGCAGAAGCCAAATTGTCACTCCTTTAATCATTTATGAACAATGGAAGCAGCATCTCTTCTGGAAATGACCAGGTGGGCTGAGAGTCTCCTGTGTACCTGTTAAAACTGCCGTCAGGTCAGGAATTCTTCATATTGGAGGTGGGGAACCAGCCCCTTTTCCTGCAAAAACACAGAAACAGGGAGATGGGCGGTTGGTGGTGGTGTCCAAAGGCCGTTCTCCCCCACTGCTAGGAGCAAGTTTAGGGGAATTCCTTTTCTGAAAGACAGCCATCCAGTGTGTCTAGTTCAATTCTACCTGCAAGGTCTCCTCACCTGCAAGGAGAGACTTGTTCTGTAGGAAGGGGTTGACACCCACGCACATGCTCAGATTGCAACCGAGATTGGTATTAATAAAGTATATCAGCCTATGGCAGAGGTCACTCATTGTCCATGGCCACTTTCCTCTGAGTCTCAGCCCTTTAGGAGGTGACATAGAGGGACCTGGGCCTTCCCCCTTCCCCAGGTCCCAGATCAGGGACCTTTGAGAAGCAGTGCTAGTATCGTCTGCTTCCTGCCAATAGGTCCCTTCCTTTTGGGGTGTGGCCCCTGTAGTCATCACAGCCAGTCACTCAACCACAACAACCAAAAAGCCAAAGAGGCAGGGCCCTCCAAGAGCTGCTGGTGCTTAGAGGGGGTGGTGGCTGGAGAAGGCCCGGCTTCTGGGCCTCACCCACGCTGTGTTCCCCCCCGTGTCTTCCTGGGGAAGGGTTTCTTTCTCCTGCAGCTTCTGTATTACCCTTTGCCCTTTCCATCAGACATGTCACAGGAGGAGAGCTCTATCTTGCAAGCTCACCCTTCCAAAGCCTGCTGAGAGTTCTGACAGCAAGCAGCAGGCAAACAACTTGGGCGGCCGGGGCTGGCTTCCTTGATGATTGCCTACTTCTATTCTTTCCCTCTGACACACCTCGTGTTGGCCGCTGTCAGAAGACAGAATTCAGGACTAAATGGACCTTTGGTCTGGCCCAGCGTGGCCATTCTTATGTTCCCCCCGAGTCCCGCCTCCTGCTGGAGAAGTCCAGAGATGTGCTAGTGATCCCGATTCCAAAACCTGCACTTCCAATTCAGGACACTTAGGATTTCAGGAAGAAAGTCCTAAATCTTTCAGCCTTGAAAGAACAGAATCCCCCACCACACGTACATCTGCTCTAATTCTGCCTCTTCTCTCCATCCAGCCGTTATCTGCACAGGTACTCGTACTAGCTCTAAAAAATTAAAAGCTACAATAAACATTATCGATGCGGTTCCAAATGAGACAGCGGAAGGGAGCACAAGAGAATGCCGGCAGCGATAAATATCCTCTGGCAGCAATAAATTACAGCCATCTTTAGGGTTTTACAGTGGGGCTCGACAAAGCATTTTGGGGAGGTATGAACCTAACGTCTCCTTTCATGTTCTGTGCTCCACCACTCCCAGACTGGCTTGCAGCTGGACCTAGCCAACTGATGCTTTATGAATTTGAGGTAACATTGCGCATGGGAATACCACTGTGCCTTGGGATATTGAGGCAAAATCTGTTCTTTCTGCTAAGCATTCTCAGACAGTATAAAACATGTAAATGTGAGCTGTCTCCTGCCAAAGAAAACACGGCTGGAAATTCGTTCACAGGGGCAGAGGGAGACCAGGCATTTTAGCTGGGGTTTTCAAGCCATCACCCACTTGTCTTACTAGGAATTGGAATCCAAAACAGGGTGGGCTTGGAAACCTCAGCCCTCACCTGTAACTAGTCCATCCCCTGGCACCTGTGCAGTTACATGGTCCTCTTTCTTAGCACCCACATGCCCACAGCCTCTCTTCTGCCTAGCACTGAACAGGTGCTTTGCCCCGTTGCTTACTCCATGAAGCTGTTCCTCACACAGGCGCAGTACAACCAGGTTCCCTGTGCCAGATTTGGTTCCCTGCTCAACTCAGCCCTGGCCTCTCTCTTCCGATCTGAGTCCCCTGACCTCCCATTGCTCTCCCGTGGCCTGGGGCTTTTCTGAAAGTGCCACGGCCACCGTGAGCCACGCGGAGAAGAAACAGTTCTGGCTGCAGTGGAGACTGAGTCTTCCCGTGGCGCGTGCAGCTGAATTGCAGGGCAGAGCAACTCAGCGTCTTTACGTTTTTTCTAATGGGCAAAATGGTCTTGCTCAGCACCACCAACAGATCCTTTGGAAGTGCTCAGAGGTCCTCAGGGAGGCTTTGAATTTTGCTACCTACCCAACCTGGCATCGCAAAGAACCCGATTTGCTGGTCAGCTCACTGAGCTTTGCTCAACTCGATGCCTGTCCCTTGCTTGGGAGACTGGTTGTGACAGAGCACCTCGGCCAGTCACTCCTTTCCGTCATCCTGTCCCACTTGCAAATGGCATCCCAGCCGTGGGGCATGGCCTGGTCGTCCTTAAAGCCACATCGATGTGATCGCAGTGCATCCACTGCCATCTTCTGGTTCTGCATTTGCTCAGGGTTACCTCCACCTTTGCAGCAGTGCTTCACCGCAGGCTGTTTCTCTGAGCACGAGCAATTGTTTCAAGACACCCTGGATGCTGAGCTCGAGCTCATAAAATCAGATGTCCCTCGCTCCCTGGCAAAAGGGCAGATAGACAGCTGTGTGCCAGGCAAAGAAGCTGTGCCAGTTGTGGGCCATTAAGTGACATTCCTTATGAGAACGTTCTCCAGAGACTAACTTCCTGAAGCATCACAGAGCTCGAAACAGCTGGTTCAAACACGCACATCAGAGTGCAAAGCTGGAGGAAGGAGCTAATGATCTCTTGAGTACCCCCCCCATTTTGTCTCATTTACAAGAGTGCAGAACACTCAGCCCCGACTCGTTTCTGGGTGATACGACGTAGCAAAGAATCATCGAGTACCTGCAAGTTTATAAACAACAAGCAGTCCTGTGGCTCCTGAGAGAGGAATACATTTCATAGGCCATGAGCTTTCCTGGGGAAAACCCGCTTCATCAGACAAGTCGGCGTGGAAATACGAAGTCCAGGGTATATATAGCATGAAAAAAAAAGAAGTTACTTGTCATTAGCAGGACCAGTTAATGAAGCAAATTACCCTGGGTGGGTCTCATGCATAACATGTGGCACAGCAGCGGGAATGTCAAAGGTAGGGAAATTGCCCTTGTAGTGTGTTAACCAGGAAAGAGCTTTATTCAAGCCTAAGTTAATGGTGTTAAATTTGTAAGTGAATTCCAGTTCAGCTCTCTCGCTTTGAAACTGGGTGATGATGTTCTTTTGTAGAAGAATGGCAACTTTTGAATCCATTACTGAATGTCCAGGGAGGTTAAAATGTTCCTGTACAGGTTTACATGTGTCAAGTTGCCAGTATCTGGGTATGAGTTGATGCAGATTGAACCTCTCTAGTCTGTCACCTGCGAGACAAGAGAGATGCTGAACCAAAAAGTTTTCTAAATCACAGGGGGTCAATATTGTTTAGCATGCTACCAACACTTCCACTGCTTAGTGGGCTCTCAGAAGACATTTATGGGTAAATTACAGCACAGAGCACTGAGAGCCAGGACTGGTGGCCGTAAACAAACTTTATGGGCCAACGGGAAACTTGGACGCACCGATGATAAGCGGTCATCTGGCTAACTAAAATCATGCCAGTCCATGCACGTTGCTGGCCCAGAGAGAGCTGAGCTAGAGAGGTTCTACCTGTCATTCAATAAAGCTGTATACATGAAAAAAACAGGGCCAAAGGATAACCAAAAAAACCCCATTAATATGGCTTCAGATTTTTCTCAGTCCTCTTGTTGATATAATAGCTCAAACACTGGGTTTGAATCTGATCTGCATCAGTCTGAAACCATCAGGAGGAACAGATTAGCCCATTGTGGCCTACGCATGAGCTTCGCACTCCTTCCTTTGCAGTATCTGGTTCCACCTGCTGTGAGAAACTAAATTAGATGGCCCTCGGGTCTTATCTGAAATGGCTGTTCCTCCTTCCTTCATGTCGATATTGTCAACCTCATGCGCCAAGAAGAGCCTTGGGACATTACCCCACCTCATCTATTATAAATGGCCCTTTGCAGAACAGCAAAAAAAGGCAGGGAAATTCGTATCATCACGAGGTCCTTACAGAAGCCATCGCTCCCAATGCTTTTACTAATGGCCATCAAATGAGAGCCCCTCGTCAGATGATTTGTTTTGTCCTTCTCGCGCTGACTCCGATTAATCTCCACTCCTGAAGTGGTCGTGTCATTTCTCGGAGACATATGGAAGTGAGAATCACGTAGCCCCATAAATTAGAAACAAATCAAGATCCATTAATCTTCCTTTGCACTCTCTGTCTCTCTGCCTTTCATAGTCCTCTGCTGGATTAGCTCTTTTTGACAGCACTTGGTCAAGTAAAGGCCCCAGAGGTATCTGACACATTGGCCTATTTATAGACTAATAAATAAAAAATTCAAGATGGTCCCAGGTTAAATGAAAAAAGAATTCAGAGCAATTTCCCATCTGCTGTTCTCTTTCTTTTTGAATCTTTAGCGTAGCAGGCTTGTTTCCTTCTGGATATTGTGAAATCAGCATCTTTAGGTGAAACGTTTTTCTACCTTTTTCCCAGATTTTGACTTTGAGCTACATCTTAGTAAAGTGACAGCTGATGGCATTGTGAGCTGACATGTTAATAAAGGCTCAACCGTAACATGCTAAAATCTGAAAAGTAAGTTATAAAGTCCAATCCTTGTAGGAAAATTTATTATTCTACTTCTTCTGCCTTTGTCACAATTGGAGCCGATTTGAGATTTTTTTTTTTTCACTGAAAAGTGTTTCCAGTGGAAAAATGGCTTTTAATCAAAATGAATATTTTTGTATTTTTCAAGGTACAAGTTGAACCTCTCTAATCCAGAAACTTGCTCGTCTGGCAACATCTGTAATCCAGAATGATTTCAATTAGCCAGACGACCACTTAACATGAGTAAGGCCAAGATACCCGCAGTCCCAGAAAGTTTGTTTACAGACACCGGTCCTGGCTCTCAGTGTTCTGTGCTGTTACTTAGCTGTAATTTATCCCCAAGTGTCTTCTAAGAGTCCAGTATGCAGTGGAAGTGTTGGTAATGTTCTATATAATATTAACCTCCTGTGATCAGGTAAATTCTCTCATCCGGCACCAGTCGGCTCCTGAGGGTGCCAGATGAGAGAGGTTCAACCTGCAGTTGAAATGACTTCATTTTAAACAATTCTACCCAGTCACAGGCCTCCAGGAGCTTGGGGCTTTAAGGGAAAGACATCGTGAGAACCAGTGCTGCTATGATGTGCAGAGTTGGGGACTGGGGCAATCAATATGCCATGGGGCAACGGTGTGCTCCATTAGCTGCCACCCCAATGGCAAGTCACCTGCTTCCATTGGCAGCTGGAGCACTGGCTAAAGAATGGCTGTCTCCCTTGATCCCCACAGCCCTTCCAGGAAGAAGGCAGGAAGAATTAAAGCCTCCCCAGAGAGATGTAGTGAGACCGTGGTTGATGAGAAATCAGAGAGCATTCAGAGAAGAGGCACAGCAATGATTAATGGATCAGAAAGCCTGCCTTGTAGTGAGAACTCCAGGAACGCAATCTGTTTAGCTTAACAATGAGAAAGCTACACGCACGATGCCTTGATCACAGTCAGTAAGTACCTGCCAGGGGAACCAAAATTTATTAACAGCAAGCTCTCCAATACAGCAATCAAAGGTCTAACAGGATCTCTTGGCTAGAAGTTGAAGCTTAACACATTCAGATTGGAAATATGGTGCCCAGTTTTAACAGTGAGGACAGCTAATCCCTGGAACAGTTTACCCCAGGTGTTATTGGATTCCCCACCCCTTGTTAATCCTAGACTAAAACTGGATTTTTTTTTCTAAAATAGCTGCTCTAATTCAAACAGGAATTAATTCAAGTAAATTCATTACCCTGTGCTATACAGGTCACCCAAGATGATCACAGTGTTCCCTTCTGGCCTTAAGTCTATTAAACTAATTCAATACAAGTCCTGAAAAGTTGCAACCATAATTCAAAACTCCTTAGTATTGTAAAGTCTGGGATAGCTCCTCCCTGAGCCTGAATCCAACAAAGCACTGAGGCAGGTGCTGAAAGTTAAGCATGCACATAAGTGTTTTGTTGAATAGGGATATTTTGCTGAACCGGGGCCCAACAGAGTGCTTTTCATAGCCGTGGTGAAACAGGGGTAGGTTTCCAAGTTGTTGTACCTTGAACCACCTGTCATTTCTGTCTGTCTGTCTGTCTGTCTCCTCTGAGTTTCCCATTCCAGAATTCTCCTGTCCATACTGCAATCGTGTTCTCACTGCCCACTGACCTGCTATTCACTCTTCCTCCAACGTTCTGCTCTCTTGTTCGTTAATACGATAACCGAGTTCTTTGTCTACAATGCCCCGCCCCCCAAGCCTTCAACTTTACAAGGTTCTGGATGTCTGGGATATGGGAGCCTCTCCAGAGAAGTAGTTCTGGTGAAGATTGAGGAGTGGCATGGAGCAGGCCCTAAGACAAAGCAATCTCAGATGGTGCACCATGAGGAAATGTGGTAAAGGCTGAACCTCTCTAGGCAGCACCTTTGGGACCTGACCAGTGCCAAGTGAGAGAATTTGCCAGACCATGGGAGGTCAATATTGTCTAGCACATTACCAGCACTTCCACTGCTTGCTGAACTCTTAGAAGACATTTAGGAGTAAATTACAGCTAAACAACAACACAGAATGCTGAGAGCTAAGACAGGTGGCTGGAAACAAACTTTATGGGACCACGGGAAACTTGGCCACACCCATAAGTGGTCATCCGGCCAGCTAAAATCATGCCAGATTACGGATGCTGCCAGATGAGAAAGTGCTGAACTAGAGAGGTTCAACCTGTATCCGGACTTCCAGGCAGACAGCCCAGGAGATGTTCAGCTGAGGAATGGAGACGAGAAATGGAAGAGAATGAAGGGTCAAGCAGAAGGAGGGGGCTTCCATCTGCAGAGGTAATCCACCTCCCCGAGAGGCAGTGGTTAGGCCAATGGAAGAATTGTTTCATGGACTGAGCACTGTCCACTCCAAGGATGAGAGCTGCTTAACGGCATCTCTCTGAGGACTGGAGTTTTCACACTGCTGAGTGACGTAGATGGGTCACCTTAAATTTTCCATGTAGACAGGACCCAAATTGATCTCTTCAGCTGAGATTTATTGGAGGACTCAGAAGGGATAGCCCTGTGAGAAGGGTGAGGACAAGCCATGGAGCTTGAGAAGAAAGCACTGAAAGAATGGCCTGATGATGGGGTGGAGTAGAAGACGCCTGGGAGGGTAACAAGAGAACTGGTCTAATAAACAAACTTTGCAGGCTGATTAAACAGCCTCTGCATGGGACACCAGTGTGGCGGAAAGGCCTGGGTTCCATCAGGGAAGGTGGCTTTAAACCCTGATATAAAAAAATAAGGACTTTTGAAAGCTTGAGATGGGTGGATGTAAGGATTAGGGTGTCCAGGCTGACGGCCACAGTCATAGCAATGGATTTTATTTCTTGGCCTTGCTGTCACCCCCACAGAGGCAGGGGATTGTTTGTGAGCTGGCTGGAGTGCTGAATCAACAGAAAAGGCAGAACATCAGACTTTGGGAGCTTCTCTTGGGGGGTGACAATAGAGGAGGAACTGCTCTACCAAGCCACAAGAGGATGTCCTTGAGGTGAATCCCCTTTTCTGTGTTTCCTTTGATGTGGCATTCAGGGACTAGACAGGCTGTCAGATACTGAAGGTGCTGAAAGCTGAGAATTGTGACTGATGAGGGGAGGCACATGGTAGGCGTGGGTTAAAAGAGAAGAGTAGAGGAGACTGTTATTTATTGAGCACACGCGGCAAAACTGAACCAGGCCAGACATAAATGAAGACAAAATCCCCTCTCCTAAAGAGTTTACAGTCTAACTTAGATGCAGACTAGTTAGTACAAGAAACTAGGTCTGGAGAGAGCTGCAGGTGAGTAAGAAAGGGCAGCAAGCATTCACTTGATTGGCAGCCGGGGTCCCCAGCCCTTCTGGAAGTCAAGGCACTTGGATTTACGGATCACTTAGCATGATACACCCGAGTTTGAAAAGCTTGGACTTGGCCTGTCACGTACAGACAAAAGTGGTGGTCTTTTGTTTTTTTGGTTTCTGGTTTTTTGTTTTTTTTTTCCCTGTCCATGGCTCTGTCCATCCTAAACTCATAGAAATTAGTGATTCTATTTGAAAATCTGAGACATTATGGAGGTGTTGTTGAGGATTATCCAGCTGTCTGACTACTACCTCATGCTACTCATCCATGTGGACACTAATGATACTGTGAAGTGGGACACTGAGCGGATCAAGAGTGACTACAGGGCTCTGGGAGTAGGGGTGAAGGAGTTTGGGGTGCAGGTGGCATTCTCTTCAATCCTTCCTGTCAAAGGTAGGGGCCCAGGCAGAAACAGGTGCATCCTGAAGGTGAATACCTGTCTGTGTAAATGGTGTTGCCAGGACAGCTTTGGCTTCCTCGACCAAGGGATGCTATTCCAGGAAGGACTGCCAGGCAGAGATGGCGTTCACTTTTCGAGGAGAGGGAAGACCCTATTTGGACACAGACTGGCTAACCTAGTAAGGCGGGCTTTAAACTAGGTTCGACAGGGACAGGGACAGGGAAGAAAAGCCCACAGGTAAGTAGAGAAAATGGAGATCTGGGAGATGGGTCAGAAAAGGGAGGGAGCACGGGCTATAATGGCAGAGAAAAAGGAGGGTCAGGGCAAAAGTGGGAGGCAAGATCAAATCAATATCTTAGATGCCTATGTTGAAATGCAAGAAGTATGGGTAATACTTAAGGAGCTGAAGGAGGAGGTATCTGAGCCTTTCTCTATCATCTTTGGAAAATCATGGGAGACAGAAGAGATTCCAGAAGAGTGGAAAAAGGCAAATATACTGCCCATCTATAAAAAGG